>NW_025766976.1:75000-500000 GCF_003918875.1 Haliotis rubra | reverse complement strand
CTGACTTGTGCAGTCTTCATCCCAGTTGCAAAACATATTTTAAATGACTAGTTCTTGTGATTTCCTCGTAATGTTAATATCGTTGGTGAAATATATGATGGTAAGAGGTACACTCACTAATTTGTAGACGACAGTCTCTGAATGCAGTGGGCACAGACGTCCCCTGACAGTTACACTCTCCGGTGTCGGGATCGCAGGTGGCGCCGTTCTGGCAGGCATCTCCAGCATTGCAGTTAAATAGGGCAGGACCTTCACAACGACGAAATAGAATGAGCATTCAAACACAATCATCCATAGATAATTCTCATATATAAGATTGGATCCCAGGATACGTCATATCAAATGTGAGTGAGTGAGTATGGTTTTAAGCCGCTTTTAGCAATATTCAAGCAATATCACGGCGTGGGACACCAGAAATGGGCTTCACACATTGTACCCATGTGGGGAATCGAACCCGGGTCTTCGGCGTGACGAGCGAACGCTTTAACCACTAGGCTACTCAATGGGTCCTGTCATCAAATGTAAGCCCTTGTTGTTACCTGCCTGGCGCTCTGTGTTAAGGGAATAGACTGACTGACTGACTGAGTTTGGTTTTACGCCGCTTTTAGCAATATTCCAGCAACATCACGGCGGGGGACACCAGAAATGGGCTTCACACATTGTGCCCATGTGGGGATTCGAACCCGGGTCTTCGGCGTGACGAGCCAACGCTTTAACCATTAGGCTACCCCACCGCCCCGTTAAGGGAATAGAACCAGAACTGGTCGGATCGGGGTAGGCATACTGTATCGGACATATTCATGTTCAAAGACGTTGCTGTATTAGTGCAATAACCTTGAACCTCACTTCACCTCATCTCACCTCATACATAACTCGTAGATGTTATAACCGAATCTCTGTGATGCACTATTTTTAGTTTTGAGTTTGTCTTGTCGCTGCCCAGAGCTAAGGCTGTACCACAGTGTTTATTAATTAGATCCCGTATCAAATCTGCGACTCGCTAATATGTTTGAGCAAAGTCCATGCGTCGTCAACTAACAGCACATCTAATACGATTCGCCTCCTGGTACATTCACCTTCAAGTACCAGTACTTATATTTCAAATTGTGCATCAATATATCAACTTATCGTTTTCGAAACCATACCGGTAAACATCAGCCATGCGTTAAGCGATGGCGGCCAAACATCAGAACCGTTGATTCCACCCCGATGGTTTTGGAAGTGCACATATTTTAACGCAAGTGCTTTCGGAACATGATTGTGTTACAGATTTTGTAGATTTACGATTCACGTACATTAACGCAGAACTGTTAGGATTCGGCACGTTTCGAAATGGAAGTCTATAAGGAAAACACTATCAAACAACCCGAGCTCTGTGCAGCCACAAGTCAATTTCAAAATCTGTAATGGGAAAATTACAGATACAGGGTAACGGTACCTAACATAACTACCATCTTAAAAAATAAAAGGGGACCGTACTCTCATGCGCTACAAAGCGATCTGGGCCTAATATAACCTTAAGGCAGTTTTACTGCTAAGTCACTGCTGAACAGTTCCCATGGCATTGTAAAAGAAACCGACCTGACCGAAATACAATTGTCGCAGCGCTTCCTGTGGAGTCACTGTATTGGGAATAGTGTCATGCTAGCACCTCGAGCGCTGTACGTTTCTGACTGACAAGGATGGGCTATGTGAACCTGATTCATCTGCATCATATTATCATGAGAAGGTTGATTGATTCCTTGATTTGGTTATGGTAGCATCTCTAAAGATTCAGTAGAAAGACCTGACATCACTTTGTACCTAACGCCACCTAACGTCAGCGTATATTCGCCACTCACCGTCGTTGTCTACGTACGACACGTATACGCGCGGCCTGGCTCCGATCGTGTTCCCTGCAGATGTCGCTACGATCTCAAAGATGTAAAGTCTGTCTGGTTCCTGGATCTGCAAAATGCACTTCCTGTTAGTTTGGATGCGCGCATAGACATAGGAGACACACAGATGTGTTACTGAAGGTCAACTCTAACCCGGAATTGAGCATCATCATGTGTTGGGCCGGCGAGGTGGTAGGAGATGTGTCATTGAAGGTCAGTTCTAACGCTTATCTCCATATCTTCACGTGTGGGGCTGGGGTGGTGTTAGGAGACGCAGATGTGTTACTGAAGGTCAACTTTAACCCAGAATTCAGCATCATCATGTGTTGGGCTGGGGAGGTGGTAGGAAACAGATGTATTATTAAAGGTTAATCCTGACTTGGATCTTCACATCTTCACGTGTTGGGCTGGGGTGGTGTTAGGAGACGCAGATGTGTTACTGGAGGTCAACTTTAACCCAGAATTCAGCACCATCATGTGTTGGGCTGGGGAGGTGGTAGGAAACAGATGTATTATTGAAGGTCAATTCTAACACGGATCTCCACATCTTCACGTGTTGGGCTGGGGTGGTGTTAGGAGACGTAGATGTGCGACTGGAGGTCAACGTTAACACGGAATTCAGCACCATCATGTTTTGGGCTGGGGAGGTGGTAGGAAAGAGATGTGTTATTGAAGGTCACCGCGGATCACATGTGTTGGGCTGGGGTGGTGTTAGGTGTGTTACTGGAGGAAAATTCAGCACCATCATGTGTTGGGCTGGGGAGGTGGTAGGAAACAGATGTATTATTGAAGGTTCATTCTAACGCGGATCTCCACATCTTCACGTGTTGGGCTGGGGTGGTGTTAGGAGACGCAGATGTGTTACTGGAGGTCAACTTTAACCCAGAATTCAGCACCATCATGTGTTGGGCTGGGGAGGTGGTAGGAAACAGATGTATTATTGAAGGTCAATTCTAACACGGATCTCCACATCTTCACGTGTTGGGCTGGGGTGGTGTTAGGAGACGCAGATGTGTGAACTGGAGGTCAACGTTAACTTTCACGAATTCAGCACCATCATGTGTTGGGCTGGGGAGGTGGTAGGAAACAGATGTATTATTGAAGGTCAATTCTAACGCAGGATCTCCACATCTTCACGTGTTGGGCTGGGGTGGTATTAGGAGAGAGATGTGCGACTGGAGTGTTGGGGAGGTGGTAGGAAAGGGATGTGTTATTAAAGGTCCTTCTACTTGGATCTCCACATCTTCACGTGTTGGGCTGGGGTGGTGTTAGGAGACGCAGATGTGTTACTGGAGGTCAACTTTAACCCAGAATTCAGCACCATCATGTGTTGGGCTGGGGAGGTGGTAGGAAACAGATGTATTATTGAAGGTCAATTCTAACACGGATCTCCACATCTTCACGTGTTGGGCTGGGGTGGTGTTAGGAGACGCAGATGTGCGACTGGAGGTCAACGTTAACACGGAATTCAGCACCATCATGTTTTGGGCTGGGGAGGTGGTAGGAAAGGGATGTGTTATTGAAGGTCAATTCTAACGCGGATCTCCACATCTTCACGTGTTGGGCTGGGGTGGTGTTAGGAGACGCAGATGTGCGACTGGAGGTCAACGTTAACCCAGAATTCAGCACCATCATGTGTTGGGCCGGGGACGTGGAAGGAAACAGGTGTGTTATTAAAGGTCAATTCTAACACAAATCTCCATATCTTCACGTGTTGGGCTGGGGTGGTATTAGGAGAGACAGTTGTGTTATTAAAGGTTAATTCTGACGCAGATCTCCACATCTTCACGTGGGGCTGGGGTGGTGTTAGGAGACGCAGATGTGCGACTGGAGGTCAACGTTAACACGGAATTCAGCACCATCATGTTTTGGGCTGGGGAGGTGGTAGGAAAGGGATGTGTTATTGAAGGTCAATTCTAACGCGGATCTCCACATCTTCACGTGGGGCTGGGGTGGTGTTAGGAGACGCAGATGTGCGACTGGGGGTCAACGTTAACACGGAATTCAGCACCATCATGTTTTGGGCTGGGGAGGTGGTAGGAAACAGATGTATTATTGAAGGTCAATTCTAACACAGATCTCCATATCTTCACGTGTTGGGCTGGGGTGGTGTTAGGAGACGCAGATGTTAGGAGGTCACGCAGGAATTCAGCACCATCATGTAACTGGGGGAGGTGGTCAACGATGTAACACGGAATCTTCACGTGTGGGGGGGGGCTGGGGTGGTGTTAGGAGACGCAGATGTGTAACTGGAGGTCAACGTTAACACGGAATTCAGCATCATCATGTTTTGGGCTGGGGAGGTGGTAGGAAAGGGATGTGTTATTGAAGGTCAATTCTAACGCGGATCTCCACATCTTCACGTGTGGGGCTGGGGTGGTGTTAGGAGACGCAGATGTGTAACTGGAGGTCAACGTTAACCCAGAATTCAGCACCATCATGTGTTGGGCTGGGGAGGTGGAAGGAAACAGATGTGTTATTAAAGGTCAATTCTAACACAAATCTCCACATCTTCACGTGTGGGGCTGGGGTGGTGATAGGAGACACAGATGTGCGACTGGGGGTCAACGTTAACCCAGAATTCAGCATCATCATGTGTTGGGCTGGGGAGGTGGTAGGAAACAGATGTATTATTGAAGGTCAATTCTAACACAGATCTCCATATCTTCACGTGTTGGGCTGGGGTGGTATTAGGAGAGACAGTTGTGTTATTAAAGGTTAATTCTGACGCAGATCTCCACATCTTCACGTGGGGCTGGGGTGGTGTTAGGAGACGCAGATGTGCGACTGGGGGTCAACGTTAACCCAGAATTCAGCACCATCATGTGTTGGGCTGGGGAGGTGGAAGGAAACAGATGTGTTATTAAAGGTTGATTCTAACGCGGGTCTTCACCGAGGGGAACACCAGTAGCAGAAGCAGCATGATAAGGGAATTGAGATGGCAAAGGCACAGAACAACTTACAGTATCGTCGAGTGTTCCTAGCGGAAGTAAGCGAGTGGCCTCCCCTGAGAGAAATTCCACGGGCAGCCGCCATTGTTCGTTGTAATTGTCTGTATATTCCAAGGCGACAAGGGTGACCGTGGCATTGTTCGTCAGAGCCCCACTTCTTGTGATTTGGAGAACCAAGGGCACAGCCTGACCCTCACGTACAATAACGGTCACATCATTTAAAAATGTAAACTCTGAAAGCAGAAGCGTATTGTGAACTTGAGGCTGCGGCTTGCAAAACATGTAAGCAGGTAAGAACGAAATAGTTCAAATACGTACAAATGTCAGTCAAGGAATATAGTCCAGTATGCACTCTTAAATTTACAAATATGTCGTTTTGTTTCATACCCTTCATATTATGTTGCCTTGACGCTTTATAACCATATATACCACTCCGCCTATCTTAGCGATCTAACTATTTGATTGCTTTAGAAATAATTTAGCATACAAAAGAATTCTTGGACGATGGAACATCTTGAGTAGTTGATATTTTTCTAAATAATGTTATAAATGGTTCATATTTATACAGAACGCTAAATTTTGCATTGATAACTGCCACACTAGTTATAACCACTATATATGTAATACTGTACCTTGTATAGTGCTGACCCCTTACCATGCTATCATAAAATAGACAGGTAATATGACCCCTTACCATGCTAGACAGGTAATATAAACACATACCTTATGCAGTGATGACCCCTTACCATGCTATCATAAATAGACAGGTAATATAAACACATACCTTATGCAGTGATGACCCCTTACCATGCTATCATAAATAGACAGGTAATATAAGCACATACCTTATGCAGTGATGACCCCTTCCCATGCTATCACAAATAGACAGGTAATATAAGCACATACCTTATGCAGTGAAGCCCCCTTCCCATGTTACTGTGGCAGGGCGTGGAGTCATCCCACAAATGACATCCTTACCTTGTCACCTTGCTGACGGGGTTAACCTTTTTGGTCATGTGGACAAGGCGTCCGACTTCGCATCCGAAGGTCCATGGTTCGAATCCCAGCACGAGACTCGGAAATGTTATCGCCGCTACACTATCACAGACAGACAGGTATTATAAGTAAACGTGTACATACCTTGTGCAGTGACGACACCCACCGCAGCTAGCACCACCAGATAGGTCATCCATGATGACGTCATACCTGGAACATCAATGGAGTGAGTGAGTGAGTGAATTCCATGTCGGCAGTGTTTCATCCATATTGTGATAATCAAGCCGATCTGAGTAATTGGTTGCACGATAGTCCAGCAAAGATATATACAGAGTTGTGTCCCTTAGTTGCCAGGATTCGCTTATCCGAATCTCGGTTTCACACCAATTATGATCCCTTGTCTGTTAGTTCTGTAGCCGTTCTCGTAATGTTTAATCAAGTCAATAAATATCTGCGATCTATGTCACATTGGGATTTCTTCCCACTTGGAAGCTGGCAGAACTTCATTACCTCCTCAAATCGGGGGCAGTTAGGTAGCCTAACGGTTAAAACGTCCGCCCGTCACGCTGAACACCAGGGATCGATTCCCCACATGGGTACAATGTGTGAAGCCCATTTCTGGTGTCCCCCGCCGTCATATTGCTGAAATATTGCTAAAAGCGGCGTAAAAGCATACTCATTTACTTACTCCCCAAACTGGCATTAAACCCAATTAACATTTAACCATATAATGTAGCTACGGATTCTGGAATGCTGGCAGCAGTCTGGGTGTCTATAAATTGTTTGTAGTCGGAATTAAACGATCGCCTGTACTTTTAACACAGATTTCCAATGAATATTGTTCGTGTTTTGTCACTTTTTTGTACATTTGTTTCTGAGATTGACTAAGACCGTCTGTGTTATCAAGAATGTTTGCCATCCTCATTTATCCCAATAGCGATCAGATTTTAAACACATATATCGAACAGCATAAATTGATTAGGTTTGGCATTTTAAGTGAAGTTTAAGAAATCTTGGATATGTAAACAAACTCATGACTTGCGTACAAACTGATACATCAATCGTTCATGTTTGCTCGCGTAGATTTACATAACGGAATCGATAATTCGTGATATTTAAACATGCTAATCCTGCTGCTATGTAAGTTTACAGTGCCACGTTTCACTGTTAAGTCTATAATCTACCACCAAGTCTACAATCGACCACCAACCTTTCTGAACAGATTCGACTGCAAACAGATATGAACAATGTCGAAAGTACACTCTATTAGACACATTCAATGGTACACACCTATGCCTATATGTTGTAAACAAATACACTTATCAAATGTACTGTCTACATCATCTAGACTACATTTGATGTACATTATTAAGTCTTCTTTGTACATTATCAAAACTACATTCGATTGTTCATTAAGTCTCCAGTCTACTTTGCAGTATCAAGCTACATTCCATTGTACATGTACATTATTAAGTCTCCAGTGTACTTTACATCAGCAAGGCTACATTCTTCAGTACACATTTACGGACGGTGCGGTAGCCTAGTGAATATAGTCTTCTTGTCCCCTTTCTGGTGTCTCCCGCTGTGAAATTGCTGAAATATTACTAAAGGCGGCGTAAAACTAAACTCACTCATTTTACATTGTTACGTCTCCACTCAACTTTACATTATCAAGACTACATTGGACCTTTACATTTAAGATAAATGCGACTGTCGCTATCAAAACTACATTTGACCATCACTACCAACACTACAATCTTGCATACATTCCCGAGACAACAATTGAATGTACATTATCCAGACAACAGTCTACTTTAAATATTTTCAGTCAACATTCGCCTAAATCGTTTAATACTGTATAGGAGACGCATCTATTTCTCTTGAAATAAGTTTACAATTTTTAAGCGTTTATTGACAAAGAAACACATAAACTAATTAAAAACTGGCATTTCAATAAATATATATAATCGCTGACGTGTGTATCAGTGATAGTTGAGGTGTGGTCACCGTCCGCGATTTAACACAGGGCGAAATATTCTTTTATTGGCGTCAAACATCGCTCAGAATGAAAATCTTTTATATAGCATATATGACGTTAAGCCTTCCAGCCCTCTAGCCATGTCGCAGCCTCTATCGGCTCTATTGAAGTAACCAGTCTTAGGTTTACATAGAGGGGCTTGGCCGCACGTTGTTGAAGTACACAGTGTAAAGTAATAACATTCTTGTCTATGTGTTCAAGCTATGCGTGCAGGTGTTTCCAGGCTACGGGTGGGGACACATTGACAGATGTAATTTTCCTCCGTTATAATAGCTGTAAATATTGTCACAATACTGTTCGAGGAAGAATATATAGAGAGAAAGAATCCCTGAAAATGTGTTTTCCAACGTCAAACAGAGGCATGGTAACGACCATTGCTTATTCGATCATGAGAATATGTTGAAAGATTGCTATATCGTCACGTTTTAAATATGGACATACAGCTTATAAACTGTTTCACGAAATTATGGATTACTCGGCTTAATCGGTGTCACGCAGAATTTAACTGGACGGGTGGAAGTCATTTGTAGATTGGGGTGAGGCGATAGGGGTTATGTTCGGAGGGGTGTAAGACGGTAGGGGTTACGTACGGACGGGTTTGAGGCGGTAGGGGTTAAGTACGGACGGGTGTGAGGCGGTAGGGGCTACATACGGACGGGAGTAAGGCGGTAGGGGTTAAGTACGGACAGGTGTAAGGCGGTAGGGGTTAGGTACGGGCGGGTTTGAGGCCGTAGGGGTTAAGTACGGACGGGAGTAAGGCGGTAGGGGCTAAGTACGGACAGGTGTAAGGCGGTAGGGGTTAAGTACGGACAGGTGTAAGACGGTAGGGGTTACGTACGGACGGGTTTGAGGCGGTAGGAGCTACGTACGGACGGGTGTAAGGCGGTAGGGGTTAAGTACGGACAGGTGTAAGGCGGTAGGGGCTACATACGGACGGGAGTAAGGCGGTAGGGGCTACGTACGGACGGGAGTAAGGCGATAGGAGCTACGTACGGACGGGTGTGAGGCGGTCGGAAGGTGTCAGTTCTAGATGATCGTGAGGCGGTGTGTGTCGGTCTGTGGGTGTCAGATGTGGATGGGTGGGAGGCGGTGTGTGTGTGTGCGTGTGCGTGTGTGCAGTGCGTGCGTGCAGCCTGGGCGTGATATTGCTAAAGCGGCGTAAAAGAAAACTCACTCATTCGTTAAGTCTACATTCTGCTTTGCATTATCAAGACAACATTCGCCCTCTGCATTTGACTCAGCTATTAACAACATCACAGAAACCCACGGCGGGGTAAACGAAGAACGTTTATCAGTCATTCCAAGCAAGTATGGAATCGTTCATTCACTCTGCTACCATACTCTGCTACCTCCTAACGGCTACTTACAAATAAGAAATACCGAAATTATTTTAGGATTATCATTTCATAAGAAGAGCCGCTGTCTGGTCAGCTGTGAGATATTCTATTACCGAGATATCATTAAAACGCCGATCTAATCATCTGCCTCAGACTCCGATTGCCACAGGACACCTGAGTGCCCTGACGTGTCAGTAACCCAATCCATGGTCCCGTCACCCTCTCGGCAGTTGCTTCTGGTCATAATCAATAATCCCCTTCAAATGCTATTCAAAAGAAATATTCAGCATGATTCATATAAAAAGATGCTTCTTCTGATTAGTAATATAAAATATGCTTTGAAAAGGACCCATTTCTAGCGATGTTGTTTCAGTATTGCTAAAAGTAGCGAAAAACCTTACTCAGTCAACCAAGTCAATAGATTTCCACTGCAGATAACATTCATTTGGTCCATGTCAATTCCGAGCAACTCTGTGGTTGTGGGCAATACATGATTTAATGAGCTACATCTATACGAGTGAGTGAGTGAGTTTAGTTTTACGCCGCACTCAGCAATATTCCAGCTATATGGCGGCGGTCTGTAAATAATCGAGTCTGGACCAGACAATCCAGTGATCAACAGCATGAGCATCGATCTGCGCAATTGGGAACCGATGACATGTGTCAACCAAGTCAGCGAAACTGACCACCCGATCCCGTTAGTCGCCTCTTACGACAAGATAGTCGCTTTTTATGGCAAGCACATGGGTTGCTGAAGACCTATTCTACCCCGGATCTTCACGGGTCACATCTATACGAACACGACTCAGTTGAACAAATACATGTAGATGAACAAATTGACAGTCAGTTTTACTGTTACGCAATTCTTGCCATGTGAGGCTCCTGCCTATTTTTGTAACACCGAATTTCGACTGCAGTTATAATAATTACTATCGACACGTGTAAATCTCAGTGTGTGCTGAGTGTTGCCAGATCCTGTTTATATACACTTTCTTGGTTATGGTGTGTCCCCTTAAATCACGACTCGTAGGATTAAATGTTTTCGTAATGTCATGTGAAGCATTAGCTACATTTTATTATAAAAAACAATGATGGTTGTTTCAGTCTGTTGCCAGAGTTTTCTTTATACTGTAAACCACATATCCACAATACAAAGTATGTGGTTCTATAGTCTGTTTGCAGTAAAAACGTACCGATGAATTTCACTTTAAACAAAAATGTAAATCAAATAAAGTGAAATTAAGATTGCAAATCCTCATAATTTTACCTTGCCTCAGAATTTTATTCAACTTAGGATAAAAGTTGTTAAACAAACAATCATAGTTTCACATCGCTATTATTGGATTGTATTACAAGGGGGTATGAACATTAAATGAAACCCCGAGAACAAGAAGGATTGGTTTCTACGGTAGTATAAGTTAACACTCATCACGTACCGCACGTGCATTTGTTTCACTGTTCCAACTTCTGCGCTTACCCCCTTGTAATACAAACTAATAATAGCGCTTTGAAACTATGATAGTTTGTTAAACAACTGTTATCCTAAGTTGAATAAAATTCTGAGATTTAAATGTTCAGTTGGCAAGGTAAAATTATGAGGATTCGCAATCTTAATTTCACTTTATTTGATTTATTTTGTTTAAAATGAAATTCATCGGTACGTTTTCACTGCAAACAGACTATAGTGACGTATCGTGCAAAAGGTACGTGGTTCTAGCGACGTATCGTACGTGGTTCTAGCGACGTATCGTGCAAAAGGTAGTGCGGAGTAGCCTATCATTCACAAGGCTACACGTTCCTGACGTATATCAATTAATGTTTCTCACACGTAAATCAGAAAGGGTTTGCATGATATTCTTATATATAAATATGTCAAATGTAAACATGACATGCCCTTAGCATACAGCAGCAAAGTGGTAATCCATTCAGTCGGGTAGATCCTAGGTTACATGTGACCTATTATTTGATGACGATTACCAATGTGAACCTTGCCTCGTATATAAGCCTAGGTTTTATAGATATCGCTGTATGTTTAATAATTCAAAACATAAGATGCTCAACAGATGACGAATTTAATCGTGGGAAAGAAAAATCTGCTACAAATGATCAAACCTCGTATTTGCGTCGTCAGTAAACGACAAGTGGGCCACCTGTCCCCTCTACTGAGATAAACAATGCTCTGTTTGTTTTGTTTACATAGACTCTATCCGTCGTATCAATGGTTTCAAGTTTTTTCCATGTTTAGATTGTGTCTCTTCTACACTTCTGGTGAGAAACCCATGTGAGGTAACGGGTATAAGCCCGTGTGAGATTGAATTCAAGGTCATAAGGTCAGATTATGACGAACTACTTCAGAAATCGTAATTCTAATTGTTAGTCCTGCTTCGGTCAAACTCAGTTGCGTCTGGTTTGTGAGCGTTAATAAATGTTCTTAGGTCCTGTTTAGTTTTCATATATTTTCCTCGCCTTGATAATCTACAGGAATGACGGAAACTTTGTGTGAAAGTCCCACTCTGTATTAGAGGTAAGCAGCAGGTGACGTCACAAATAACTTTGGGTTATGTATTAATGCGCCAAAGTGGTGATAAGGCTGGACCAAATATTATTGCGATTTTAGGGTGTGTATGAAACATATTACAGCACACGTGCCTGTCAGGTACCATACACCCTTCTATAGTCCGTTTGTCTCAAAAGCGGACCGATGAATTGCAATCTAACTCGAAACCTAATAAACATAACATACTCAATGAAACGTTGATCATAATCAAAACATCATACCAACTCTGTGAGGTTTCTGCAGAATGTTTGTCCTAAAAATAAAAAAGTTGTTTAACAATCTTTCATTAAAATATTGACACAGTTCACTATTTGTTACGAGGGAGGAGTGCAGAGAAAGGGACAGCCAGGTGTTCGAGAACGGATGGAGACGGCACAGCACAGGTTAATGAATAAATAACTTTGTCTGTGAACGTGCTTCGCGAACACCTGGCTGTCCTTTTCTCTGCACTCCTCCCTCGTAACAAATAGTGAACTGTGTCAATATTTTAATGAAAGATTGTTAAACAACTTTTTTATTTTTAGGACAAACATTCTGCAGAAACCTCACAGAGTTGGTATGATGTTTTGATTATGATCAACGTTTCATTGAGTATGTTATGTTTATTAGGTTTCGAGTTAGATTGCAATTCATCGGTCCGCTTTTGAGACAAACGGACACTCGAAACAGTTACTGACTACTTTCCACACGTACCTTACGAGCGACATTACGATGCACTTTGACACTGCTCGTTGTAAGATAAATGGTATCTGGCAGCTATTAGTCGTTGATGTAATAGTAGCAGCAAAAGCAGCAGTAGTAGTAATAGTAGTAGTTATGATAATAGGGCGGTGGGGTAGCCTAGTGGTTAAAGCGTTTGCTCGTCACGCCGAAGACCCCGGTTCGAATCCCCACATGGGTACAATGTGTGAAGTCCATTTCTGGTGTCCCCCGCCGTGGTGTTGCTGGAATATTGCTAAAAGCGGCGTAAAAAAACAAAACTCAGTTATGATAATAATGATCGAGCCTTATCAGACAAGGCTAGAGCCAACCACAGCGGCAGTAACAACAATCGTAACCGTCAGAATACAACACCCTTTCACGCAGGTCACACACAAGTCAAAACATTGATTACACAACAGTCTCGTTTCCTGTTGGCTGGGTCCCGTCCCAGTCCAGAATTTTGAGACCAATTCATTCAACTGGATACATAATTATTAGTCAGTATTATTTGACACATCTAAGCAGTTGTATATTGCAATACTACGCTCCTTCTAATCCTTGCAAACACGTCGTGCAGCGTGCTCTGTCGTACAGCGTGCTCTGACAAACGGAAACCTGGAAATCGTGGAAATCTCAAAACGAGGCTCTCCCGCTAAAATGTTTGGCGGTCTGGTACGGATTTGATGTTATATCAATCACATTGTGTGTTACAGAACTGCACTGAATAAGCACAAAAAGGACATAACAGTAACCAGTGAGCCAGGTGCATTGTGAATCTTTTTACGACCTCATCAAACAGGGGCAGTCTGTGACGTCTTAGTTAAGGTCATGCGGCTTACACCTCACCATAAAATATAGAATTACGATGTTATTAAAGCTTAAAATTACAATTCAATTGTAAATACCATTTTCTGATGAAACAAGGAATTGGAATTCAGTGTAACCATAGTTGTTTGTGATGTCTGTTTTCACTTTCACACGAGAAAATTCGGATCGGCTGAAAAGTAGGTCATTGTCTGAATTGGTTAATGAGACTCATGTTTCGGTTAGTGCGAACACCAGATGTCACTATTCAGTCCTTTATGGACGCCTAGTAAGTGAGTGTGGTTTTACGCCAATTCCAGACTTTTAACGGCGGAAGAAACCAGAAATTGGCTTCACTCATTGCATCGTTGTGTAATCGAACCCAGGTCTTCAGTGGGACAAGCGAACCCTTAAGGCTACCCCAGCGCCCTTTCTGATTAAGGGGTACGAGAGAGCTACCCAGACCAGCAATTTCTTCGAACAAAAGTCCATTTAGGGGACACCAGTCATGATATTGAGCCAAAAAAGCGCGTGGCGTCGATAATCTCATATCTGAGCAAGTGAGTGAGTTGGGTATTACGCGTTTTAGCAATATCACGACAGGAGGCACCGGTTATGGGTTTCACACATTGTACATATGTTGGAAATCGAACCCGGGTCTTCGGCGTGACCAACGGAGGGACTGAATCACCCCTAAGATTTTACTTCATAATGATCTAATAATGACAGAACTGTCCCTTGCTCTATCGTATTAATGAAGCTAATTAGTTAACAAGTGCAAGGGATAAAGAATATGCTGATTGCTATTATCACTGAACTTGGCAATGGATATTGTTGTTTCAAACACTGGTAGCGATATATAGCATTAGCTCGGAGTGTATTTTGATAAGATACTTAAAACGTTTGTTTTACACGTCTGTTAATTTACACGAAAAGAATGTTCGCAATACACTTATCAGATGGGGCCAAGGCTACAATCCGTTTGGCTCAAAAGCGGACCGATGAATTGCAATCTAACTCGAAAACTAATAAACATAACATACTCAATGAAACGCTGATCATAATCAAAACATCATACACCACACTGTTATGATACCTTTGTTCTAAAAATGAAAAGGAGGGAGGAGTGCAGAGAAAGGGACAGCCAGGTGTTCTAACAGTTCTAGCTAGTCTGAGCGGGTGTGCGTGCATGCGTGCATGCGTGCATGCGTGCATATTTACTAACATAGGGCACAGCTGTACTGGCGCTGCCAAAGTGTATTATGAATTTGAAGAAATGGCAATTAATACTCTTCGCGTGATTATCTGTGTGATTAGTACCTAATATATTTCGAGTTGTCCATTTAATCTAAGCAGCACCGAATGCACGTGCGTGCAGTTACGTCCTACGCTTTTAATCTTATTACTTTGGTAGCAGTTTGAAATTTGATCTCATTAAAACTACGTAATAGGTACGCCCAGTCAGATTGACCCTAACTATATTTCAGTTTCTTTTTGTCCTTAATTCTTGTTGCAAGAAAAGCGCTACCTGGTATGAATACTTGAGTGATAGACGTCTTTTCAAATTTCACTATCAACAGGGAAAATATTTGGTCTATCCTGATGTGAGGATAGGCTGACAAGCCTTACGAAGGTCACCAGAAAGTACTTGGAATCAAGTTTTCCAAACACCGCTTCTTTAGGTGTCCTGACAATACAGTTTGAAGAATTTAAACCGCGTCAGTTACAAAAGGCACACTAATTAAACGTCTTTAACTAAACTGACCATCGCCATCAGACCGTTGGTCAAACTCCCCTTTAAGACATGAACGACTGGTCACAGATAGCAGAAACTATTAGGGAATATTATATAGTTGAATCTAACGAGCGCAGATGAAATGATTAAGCCCGCCCCCTCCTCAATCTATAACTGACCTTTAAATGACCCTCCCCTCAATCTATATCCCCGACAATAAAGTGTATGCTGTGTCATATGTATCATGTAGCCACTGAAACTTTTCAGCGAGGACTTGCCTCCGTCATCATCTCGTCCAATACTCCTAATGTACAAACAAACACATTCTTGGTTATATTTGGACATATTCAATGTTAAAAGCCACAGAATCCATTGAACGATTTCAGCTGCATCATAATTATGATTCATGAATCACTATCATCTGGTGATGACACCCGGTGTTTGGACATCACTTTTGTCACTGCTGATCATACCTCTACATGTCCACTGTAAAACTATATAAAAGCTTTGCTTGGACCTTGAATTTTGTAACGTTGATAAGCAACGTTTAAGCCAAAGTGGTGAAACGGTCTTTGAAACCTTCATATAAAGGACCCAATGGCTTTTTGCCAGAATAGAAAGAGCTGAGAGATAAAATAATATCCATTAGCAGAAATGGTATAACAATATACCTCTTATATTTCATTACCCTTATACTTCTTTGTTGCGTATATTTTAGCAACCACACTCCTTTCACAAAGGATTTTTCTCACAGTTAGGTTTAACAGAAGATAGTGAAAATCACTGTAATAATACTGTTGTTCTCACCTTAAAACTTTCGCTTGATCGCTCTCTTTGTTTTGCGAGTATCGATGTATAGGGGTATAATTCCTCAGTTCAAAACACACTTGCACCCTCCCTTGCTGATCGCTGCAACCGTCTACCCGGACACCGAGAACACTTCACCTAGCCCCATGCTTGTCATTGCTGTTGGTTTAGACCCAGCACTTTATGCGACTATTTGCTTGCCCCATAACTCATCTCCTGCTGATGAATAGCATCAGTTCTAAGACCATTCCCACCCTTTCACGCTGGTGACGTTAAGAGAGTAACACATTGAATATGGCGTATTTTGGAGTCTAAAAATATACACACTGAAACAGGAGAGACGTGATGTTATAAGAATGAAATGAAAATAAAGGGTATTTTGTCAAAGAAATTATAGGAGGAAGATGTGGCGAATGAGTCAAATGTAACACAGTTCTGGATTTTAAGTCGCTGTGAAATATTTGTCAACGAGGTATTTTCACAAGACGTCTATTCAAACATTAGAATAATTCTACGAGGGATATGAAATATCAGTCATATCGTCCATAATTTGATACATAAATATCAAACCCTGGCGTATGCAAGATAACGATTTTGGGAGCCATTTGATGATGAACAATTGACACTCGTCGGGTTTATAATTTGTACATATAACCCAGCGACTCCAATGACTCTCAATCAGAGCTTGGGAAAAAGTATAGCAATAATTCAAATTAAAGACTATTGTACAAGTGTCAATCGTTATAAAATCTGTAAATGGTTTTATTCTAAAGTGATACACGATAGGGACAGAATGTATGTATGTCGACATCTGTATATACTAGTACCTACTTCTTCATCAGTGAATGCTAGTAGCCGGACAACTAATTCATGCACATGTAAGAACAACCAATGTAATATGCTAACGACGTTGGAAACTAAGCAAGAACAAGAACAGTAAATTACTGGTAATCAGTAATGAACAAATGGAAGCCATATGTGGTGGTGTAATTTGATTAAAATGAATCTAAATTTAAATCAAATGTTCATATTGCAGTCATGATACCTTTAACATGAAATCTTCTCCAAATGTTTGCACTACCTACATTTCACTTCCTTAATGACACATCTCGTTCAGTTCTGCTCAAGCCTGACGCACATAACCCCCTTAAAGTTTTCTTTTAAAGACACTTATTAAAACATTAATTCTTCTCAATGTTTCTGTTCATACAAGATCCACCCAAAATGTCAATATCTCCGCGGCTTCGGTATTCAAATAGGTAAAGACACACCTTAAACCGCTCGATATTTTGGTATACACTTAAGAATCTGCCTTGAGAACGCGTCGTGTTCAAATATAACCAGTGTTTGCGAAGACATATGGAGCACCCACTGAAGCGTGTATTTGTTACAAGCCCGTGTGTTCTCTGTACAGTGCATGTGAATCTCGTATCAACTGAGCGACGGATATGCCGTGTGTTAACAAGGGGGGTGTTATAACTCATGAAAACAACCCTGCCGGACGCCAACAGGATATCACTGACGGAACATGCTCTGTACACACGTAACGTCACGGTGTTTGGTGAGAAATGAACATAAGACGAGGATGTTTGTCAAAGTATTGATTTTAACTAATGACAAGACATATATTCAAGTCAAGTTGTGTTACATATACCGTGGAAGGCTTAGCATCTTCTTTACTTTTATTTGCGGCATTTGGATGTACTTACTCTCACTGAAGATGGTAGCGAGTGTGTGTGATAGATGACGTCTCCGAAGTCCGACAAAATGACGATAATGATCTCTTTCTTTTCTTTTTTGGGGAGGGGCGGTGGGGTAGCCTTGTGGTTAAAGCGTTGGCTCGTCACGCCGAAGACCCGGGTACGAATCCCCACATCGGTACAATGTGTGAAGCCCATTTCTGGTGTCCCCCGCCGTGATGGACTATTGCTAAAAGTGGCGTAAAACCAAACTCAGTCAGTCAGTCAGTTTTATTGGATCACGGTACGTTTGTGAATTATAACGATTTAAATAAAGCGTCATGTGTTGGTTTGTTGTCTTACTTGTCAATACTTGGGGAATGAATGAGGATTGTAGATATTCGAGTTTAGACAACCAAGCATGCTTGCCCTGTGGAAACTGTTGCTGTGGCAATTCAAACTTAATTGTAATATTCATGAGAAGGAATAAATAACGATTGTCGCCTAGACTAAGGCTTAGTCTCTGAATATATATAATTTTGATAGTAACAAACAAGCCCATTTATATTGAAAAAGGAGCCCTAGGGACACCAGAGATTCAGAGACCAGAAATTCTGAACCTGAGGAAATCTAGACTTGCTTTATTTAGGGCTTTAGCACTGCAGAGAGGGCTTGGTAGTAGGGAAATTAATGTGGTTCAGGGACTGTGAGACAGACTAATTGTCGCCCTGCACAACGACTTGTCACATAATACCTTATAGACAGACAGACAGACAGACGGACAGTTTATTATACTCTGACTCTAATGAACACCAATATTACATTAAGATCACACATTTGAAAATAATACATAGGCCATTCCCAAGGAATTGTGAGTAATTGTGGTTTCCAAATATATATTTCATGTACCAAAATAACTATGTAGTTAACAACAAGGCAAATTACCCACTGGTGTAGTGGAATAGTCCAGAAGTTGGGATTCTAGCGGAACAAGATGAGAAGATTCAGCTGACGAGGATATGCAGGTGTACACAACAGGCATATATCAAGTATACACAACATGTATGTATTAGGTATCGCCTGTATATATCAAGTATACACAAAATGAATATATTAGTTATAGCCTGTATATATCAGGTATACACAACATGAATATATTAGGTATAGCCTGTATATATTAGGTATCGCCTGTATATATCAGGTATACACAACATGAATATATTAGGTAAAGCCTGTATATATTAGGTATAGCCTGTATGTATCAGGTATACACAACATGAATATATTAGTTATAGCCTATATATATCAGGTATACACAGCATGTATGTATTAGGTATAGCCTGTATATATCAGGTATACACAACATGTATGTATTAGGTATAGCCTGTATATATCAGGTATACACAACATGTATGTATTAGGTATAGCCTGTATATATCAGGTATACACAACATGAATATATTAGTTATAGCCTGTATATATCAGGTATACACAACATGAATATATTAGTTATAGCCTATGTATACACAACATGTATATATAGGTATACACCATGTATATATATATATATTAGAATATATTAGTATACATATATCAACACAACATGCATGTATGTATTAGGTATACACAACATGCCTGTATATATCAGGTATACACAACATGAATATATAGCCTGTATATATCAGGTATAATGTATTAGGTATAGTATATCATATACACAATATCATGTATCAGGTATACACAACATGAATATATTAGTTATAGCCTGTATATATCAGGTATACACAGCATGTATGTATTAGGTATAGCCTGTATATATCAGGTATACACAACATGTATGTATTAGGTATAGCCTGTATATATCAGGTATACACAACATGAATATATTAGGTATAGCCTGTATATATCAGGTATACACAGCATGTATGTATTAGGTATAGCCTGTATATATCAGGTATACACAACATGTATGTATTAGGTATAGCCTGTATATATCAGGTATACACAACATGAATATATTAGTTATAGCCTATATATATCAGGTATAGCCTGTATATATCAGGTATACACAACATGTATGTATTAGGTATAGCCTGTATATATCAGGTATACACAACATGTATATATTAGGTATAGCCTGTATATATCAGGTATACACAACATGTATATATTAGGTATAGCCTGTATATATCAGGTATACACAACATGTATATATTAGTTATAGCCTGTAAATATCGGGTATACACAGCATGTATATATTAGGTATAGCCTGTATATATCAGGCATAACAGGTATAAGAGGTATATATCAGGTATAAGAGGTATATATCAGGTATATATTAGGTATAGCCTGTATATATTAGGTATAGCCTGTATATATCAGGTATATATCAGGTATAACAGGTATATATCAAGTATAACAGGTATATTCATATTGTGACAACAACTAAACATTATTTTGTTCAGAGAATCTTTGAAAAAGAACACGAACATAGATGACCATGTATTTGGTTAAAAAGGTTTAATGAGATGAATTAATCAATTAGAAGTAAGTAAAAGAAATATGAAAGCTATTAAAGAAGCTGTGATTGAAATATACAAGATCCCCCTTGTTACTCTCAAAACAAGAACTGCGTTTATCATACCCCTCATAAAGTCACCACATAAACAGGGAAGACCAAACTAATTCTTTTTCTGAAAAGCGGCCTGCTACACAAACTTTTCAATCTGTCAACCAATTTATATTTTTCTAAAAATAAAAAAATCAATTCCTATTAATACAAAAATACAAATCATATCAACACACAAAAAATCTTAATCTTGTCAATACTCAACATCCAAATAGACATATATATGTACCCAGTCACACATTTGAGTCCAAGGAGGCAGTTCAGACAAAATAGAAATAACTGAGGCAGAACAATGAGATCGACAATGTGGGTCACTGGTTTATGGCCGATTCATCGAAATTCCGTCTTTAACTACGGAAACAGGCCTAACTTCATAGTTCAGTTTCGCGCGATCGGTCTCAACCTGACGGATTTATATATATATATATATTTTTTTCGCGGTTTCGGTTCTCTATAATTTGAGATTTTCGCGGTATCGGCCGACACCGGGTCACGTGACGTCAGTGAGAATAGCACTAAGACACTTGGAAATAAATTCACAAATATTGTGTACATCTAAATTGGGTATGCATAAATGCCCACGTATCTAAATTTCCAAACTTTGAATAATTTATGCACCTTTATGCAAAAGAAACACGCGCAAGTTAAGAAGGTATCTGAAAAGGGTGCGGATCCATTTGGTCTCAGGTGAAAATGAACTGGTGCACTCCCCTTTCATAAAAAATCCGCCCTTGCTTGTACAGTGAAACAAGTCCAAGAGTCTGAATTCGTCTCCGAACACCCACAAATAATCACTCCCCTGAACCAGGGATACTCTACAAAAACATTTTAGTTATAAAACTATCACTATTACTTGCAAACACCTTTCAACTAAAGGTATATTTCCCTTCTGAAAATTAAACGAATATGTGAAAGAAGTTTTTAGCGATATAATTTAGTCTTTCTTCGCTGTGTACTGAGAATGAAGCCAGTGAGCTACAACATGCAGACTTGAAACTTTACAACAAATCTACTGTACTAATACTGACACTAATAACAATTATTTGACTTAAAATAAAGTGACAGAATAGGTAACTTATCTTCTACAGTTGTCACAACACTCAGCGTATGTAATGAGCTGTTGAAAATAAACCGGGCTCAATCTTAAAATCTACGCCGCCGACATATTGGCTACACTGGTCACGTGACGAGCCGAGGCATACGCTAAGGGGCTTTCCGAGGAGTGACCACTCCCCCTTATATAGTCTCCCTGCCTGAACACAGTAGTAACAGCCAAAGTCCATCTGGAAGAAGTCAGGATTGAGACGGAGGTTATGACGACTGGCTTCATCCTTGGTCAGCTGAAAGGCCGTAGTGTATGTAGCTTCGGTCTTGTCTGGCAGAAGGCAGTAGACTAGCGGGGATATCAGTCCCTGAATTTCAGCGTGGAGAGTGTAGATCAGCAGGAAGAATTTAGATGATGCGTAGGACGTTCCATCACCATGTATGACATCGGCTTTGCAGAGGTGTTCCAAGTTCCTCCTTGTACATAGCAAAGATGAGAATTGGGTCGTCGGCCGCATGATCTCCGATGAGGAAGTCCTCTCCTTCATCTGTATAGCTTCCCACTCTCCGTCCAGTCTAAGGTAACTCTTGACGAGTCTTTTGCCTTGCTCTATATGGCTGTCCTGACTGAAGAAAGCACGAGAATGTGCAGGAATCCACCCAAAGGGAAGATGTCAGGGATCTTTCTCAAGGCAGTCACTTCATCGTCATGAATGGTTGGGATGCGGCCAGTTTCATTCCTTGCCCGATCTAGTTGTATTGTCTGGAAGGCGTTATTGTTTTTTCAGGTGTGAATTTTAGGCTAGGTGGGCTGTAACCCTGTAAAGTACGTAGGTACACAACCACCCGTAACGGCATTATTGACTTCACACTTTACGTTGAGCGGTATGCAGTAAAATATTTTCTATTATATACTAGGCACATAAAGAAACTGTGCATACAAAAATTTAAAATGTAACTTTATCAAACCTGTGTAGACACATAAGGATTTAAACTCAGAGATTAGTGACATGTATCCAACATGCATGCACGTGCCACGTTCCGTGACGTCAGTGGGTTCGTCCTTGAGACGTGCAATACGTTGTTGCACGTGCATTCCGGGAAAGAGAAACAGAGCAAATGAATGTCACACAATACTGTCACTTTGGAAAGCTGAACCCCTGCCCTTGCGATCGTTAAAACAATTAAACGGCTATTGAAACGCATAGCATGCCAAGGCTCACGTCTGCACAACGTCAAGAGGCCATTGGGATGGTCCGTGGGGGAATGTCTCAACGACAAGTGGCTACACATTTCCACTGCCACCGGAACACCATTTCTGCACTGGTGAGACGCTACCAGAACACAAATGACGTCATCGATCGGCCACGTTCTGGACGTCCACGTGTAACAGCGCCAAGACAGGACATATGGATATGGGTGACCCATCTTCGCCACAGGTTTCAGACTGCAGTGATGACTGCCCGAACCATCCTAGGAGTTCGCCGTATCCACTCCAACACAGTTCGACAACGTTTACGTCATCACGGGATCAGACCACGACGTCCCGCCATACGGCCTATCCTGACACAACGTCATCGACAAGCTCGCCGAATGTGGTGCCGAAATCATGTCCACAGACCCTTGTTTTGGTGGAGAATGTTGTTTTTACAGATGAGTCCAGGTTTAACATTTCCCATAGTGATGGACGTCAACGTGCCTATAGACGCGTGGGAGAACGTTATGCACAGGCCTGTGTCTTGGAGAGGAATCGCTTTGGTGGTGGTTCCGTGCTGATTTGGGGTGGAATAACAGCAATTTTCAATTGAAATTCTCCCGACTTGTTATGGTCTCATGATCCCTCCATTAAAGTTTATATGTACCTTTGACATTGTTATCGTACTTATCAACTGGGATAATATTTTGACAATGCACAGTTTCTTTATGTGGCTAGTATATGTTGTTATTTTCTTCATTTGATCATCTTCGCTTAAAGAAGAATATTCCCAGGTTCCTTTATTTCTATAACATAGCAACTTCCGTCTTAATTAAGTACAAACAAAAAACAATAATGATTGTTACATCATCGATTGACGGGCTATATCTAACAGTGTAAAAACACCGTTATACCATTCAAAGCCTTTTGTCATACCGTTATTGATTTTCTAGAATTATTTTCAAAGATAATTTTTTTTTTTTCGGTAAATTTTATATTTTCAAATAAATATATTTGTCGAGTTTGTCATCTTTTTTGAATTTTAGATTTACCATCCCGCTCTTGTTTACCGACTCATAATGACTCCTGAAAAAAACTATCCATTCTAATCAATCCGTATTTTTATATTGTTTTTTGTAAGACGAGTTCACTCGGGAACCGGGGACAAATGCGTGATTGACTTTGTTGTTTGAGACTGTAATGATTTGGGTATGTAGTCATTTCGGAAGATAGGATCAGGGGCGGTGGGGTAGCTCGCTCGCCGCACCGAAGGCCCGGTTTCCATTCCCTAGATGGCTGGTGTCTCCCAACCATCCTTCCCTATAAGCTTTAAGCGGCGTAAAACCATACCCACACATTCACTCAGATACATCACGTCATTTCATTCATGACAGGGGCGGTGGGGTAGCCTAGTGGTTAAAGCGTTGGCTCGTCACGCCGAAGACCCGGGTTCGAATACCCACATGGGTACAATTTGTGTAGCCCATTTCTGGTGTCCCCCGCCGTGATGTTGCTGGAATATTGCTAAAAGCGGCGTAAAACCAAGCTCAGTCAGTCAGTCATTCATGACAAACGACCCACGTGGTCGGCCTCATTCGTTCATCCATTTTCGTCAGGGTGGATTAACGACTCGTGTCAAAACACATTCCAATTTTCGGCACACATCTGATATCGACAGCTTGTGAACTTCTGAAACCGACTTATTAGCGCAGAAGCAGAACGCGGCTTTATATGTGGCAAATATATAATATGGTATGTTTTGTCACCACAACCAATATTTACGCAGGCATGATATTGAAAAGGCCATCCTTCGAATGCTAACCCTGAGAAGGTCCAGGTCGCATTATTTGGTTAAAGTTGAGCTTCAACACTTAACGGAAATCAAAGGAAAAACTGTTGATACACGAGCGGGGGACAACAAAAACGGTTATGTGCAATAAAGGGGAAACTATCGAGAATGAAGAGTGAGTGCCGCTTTGAGCAATATTCCAGCAATATCACGGCGGGTGGCATCAGAAATGGGCTTCACACATTGTACCCATGTGAGGAATCGAACCCGGGTCTTCGGCGTGACAAGCGAACGCTTTAACTACGAGGCTACCAGTGAAGAAAACCTTATCAACACCATACCCAATGAAGTTAATGAAAATGTACATGGTTCTGCACAATGAAGTGCAAATTTTCAAGGCCTACACAATGAAATAAATGAAAACTATCACTCTGCAAAATGACGAAAACCTGTCACCACTATACACAATGACGTGAATATAAACTTTTGGGTCTACAAATATATTGTGAAACTACCAAGGTGAGGTGAAATTGGGTTTAACGTCGTGCTTGAGAATATTTCGCTCATATGTCGACGTGCATGCGTGTGTATGTGTATGTGCGGCTGCTTGTACTAGCCCAGACTGAAGCTGGTTTTATAGTGCTAGCTCACTGAGATACCATGCCGCAGTGAAGCATGAATACCCCACTCAGACACAGTATACTGACTCTGAGCCGACCAGTCCTTGTTGTACCCATTAATGCCGAGCGCCAGGCAGGGACCAACAAGTACCATATTTTAACGTCTTTTGGTATGACGCGGTCGGGGATCGAACCCGCGGGTCGCTCTCCGGGCGGACGCTCTAACCACTACACCACGGAGGTGGCCACTACCAAGGTTAGCATGATGTAGTGAAAGCTAACACCGCATGCACAATGGAGAAAGTACCTGTTATTACCTGCGGATTCCTTATAAAATGAATATTAGTTCATATTATGTGAGATAACAGTGTGTGTTACTCATTTCCTACAAGCGAGGCCCCACTATACGTGACGGTAGTGAGTGAGGGAGTTTAGTTTTACGCCGCACTCAGAAATATTCCAGCTACATGGCGGCGGTCTGTTGATATTCGAGTCTGGACCAGACAATCCAGTGATCAACAGCATGAGATATCAATCTACGCAGTTGGGATACGATGACACGTGTCATCCAAGTAGCGAGTCTGAACACCCAATCCACGTGACGGTAGTAGTAATAGTTGTCGTAGCAGCATCAGCAGTAGTAGTAGCAGTATAGACGTAGTAGCAGTAAAGACGTAGTAGTAGTAGTAGTAGTAGTAGTAGTAGTAGTAGTAGTAGTAGTAATGTGTAACCATCGGATATCGCAATAGTGAGTTAGAATCTACTGTAATATGCGAGTCGTTACCTGTATATAATGGACACTGTTGATTGCTGTACGACTCCCAGTGTAAGGTATCTCAAAATAACAACACCTGCCAAGTCCAACACCATCAACTGGTGTCATCCTGACCCCGTCCACATGCCTGGCGAGTGTCCTGTCACTACTGCCCCGCTCGCTTCACGTCGCATCATACCGTTACCACTCGGCTGTAGACCTAAGACTTTACATAGAACGATATATTTACTTGTATATCAATATTTGTGTGCGCCATGGCAACGCTATTTACATTTTTTACCACGGGATTTGTACTTCCATGTTTGGTCTGTGTCTGGTCGATGTCTGTTACATGGAGTTGCGAAGAAGGCTATAGATGTGTTGATTTTCCTAAGCGCCACATCGTGATCGGGTTCTGGGAGTAAATTGAACTGAATTGTTACACTGAATAGCAGGACACACAGCCTCTAACAGCTCTATAACGGCAGATCAATTATGTATCGAAGGAGCCCAAGGCAAACGTTGACGCGTACTGGTTGTGAAACATTGTGATATAAAGTACGCTGGAAAATGGGATTAGAATGTAAACACATACAAGACGTTTTTAGATCTAAATATGTTAAGGAATGTGTTTAAATGCTAGACAGAATACACATTAGGTTTGTCCTATCAAAACATAATTAAGGCCTGGACACATGACATGAGCTGACGTCTCAGTCCGTGGTTTACCTAAGTGGGGTGGTAATCAACAACGGGAATATGGTGTACTTAAGTGGGATGGTTGTCAAAGGTGTCTGTGGTGTATTTAAGTGGGATGGTTGTCAACGAAGGTGTCTGTGGTGTATTTAAGTGGGATGGTTGTCAACGAAGGTGTCTGTGGTGTATTTAAGTGGGATGATTGTCAACGAAGGTGTCTGTGGTGTATTTAAGTGGGATGGTTGTCAACGAAGGTGTCTGTGGTGTATTTAAGTGGGATGGTTGTCAACGAAGGTGTCTGTGGTGTATTTAAGTGGCATGGTTGTCAACAAAGGTGTCTGGTGTATTTGAGTGGCATGGTTGTCAACGAAGGTGTCTGTGGAGTATTTAAGTGGCATGGTTGTCAACGAAGGTGTCTGTGGTGTATTTGAGTGGCATGGTTGTCAACGAAGGTGTCTGTGGTGTATTTAAGTGGCATGGTTGTCAACGAAGGTGTCTGTGGTGTATTTGAGTGGCATGGTTGTCAACGAAGGTGTCTGTGGTGTATTTAAGTGTGATGATTGTCAACGAAGGTGTCTGTGGTGTATTTATGCGGGATGGTTGTCAACGAAGGTGTCTGGTGTATTTGAGAGGCATGGTTGTCAACAAAGGTGTCTGTGGTGTATTTAAGTGTGATGATTGTCAACGAAGGTGTCTGTGGTGTATTTAAGTGTGATGACTGTCAACGAAAGTGTCTGGTGTATTTAAATGGAATGGTTGTCAACGAAGGTGTCTGGTGTATTTATGTGGGATGGTTGTCAACGAAGGTGTCTGGTGTATTTGAGAGGCATCGTTGTCAACAAAGGTGTCTGGTGTATTTGATGCGGGATGGTTGTCAACAAGGTGTCTGGTGTATTTGAGAGGCATGGTTGTCAACAAAGGTGTCTGGTGTATTTGAGTGGCATGGTTGTCAACGAAGGTGTCTGTGGTGTATTTAAGTGGCATGGTTGTCAACGAAGGTGTCAGAGGCATGGTTGTCAACGAAGGTGTCTTTGTATTTGAGGGCATGGTTGTCAACAAAGGTGTCTGGTGTATTTGAGTGGCATGGTTGTCAACAAAAGGTGTCTGGTGTGTATTTGAGTGGTCAACATGGTTGTCAACGAAGGTGTCTGTGGTGTATTTAAGTGGCATGGTTGTCAACGAAGGTGTCTGATGTATTTGAGTGGCATGGTTGTCAACAAAGGTGTCTGGTGTATTTGAGAGGCATGGTTGTCAACAAAGGTGTCTGTGGTGTTTTTGGTCAAGAAGTGATGATTGTGTATTTAAGTGGCATGGTTGTCAACGAAGGTGTCTGTGGTGTATTTAAGTGGGATGGTTGTCAACGAAGGTGTCTGGTGTATTTGAGAGGCATGGTTGTCAACAAAGGTGTCTGGTGTATTTGAGAGGCATGGTTGTCAACAAAGGTGTCTGGTGTATTTGAGAGGCATGGTTGTCAACGAAGGTGTCTGTGGTGTATTTAAGTGGCATGGTTGTCAACGAAGGTGTCTGTGGTGTATTTGAGGTGGCATGGTTGTCAACGAAGGTGTCTGGTGTATTTGAGTGGCATGGTTGTCAACGAAGGTGTCTGGTGTATTTGGTGTATGGTTGTCATGGGTGTCTGTGGTGTATTTAAGGTGGTTGTCAACGAGAGGTGTCTGTGTGTTGTTTCTGGTGTATTTATGTGGCATGGTTGTCAACGAAGGTGTCTGTGGTGTATTTGGTTGTCAACGAAGGTGTCTGGCGATGGCATGGTTGTCAACGAAGGTGTCTGGTGTATTTGATGTATTTGAGAGGCATGGTTGTCAACGAAGGTGTCTGGTGTATTTGAGAGGCATGGTTGTCAACAAAGGTGTCTGTGGTGTATTTAAGAGGCATGGTTGTCAACGAAGGTGTCTGTGGTGTATTTGAGTATGGATGGTTGTCAACAAAGGTGTCTGTGGTGTATTTGAGATGGCATGGTTGTCAACAAAGGTGTCTGTGGTGTATTTGAGAGGCATGGTTGAAAACATTCCAGTAGTATCATGACAGAACAGCACCACAGATTGTACCCATGTACCTTAAACCCATGCCTTTCACAAGACAAGTGCAAACTCGACCACAACCCAGTTGAAAAGTCAAGACACGGGTAAAATCTGGTCGTCAGAAACCACGTTTGTTGCAAAATCTAAGATCAGGAGCTCAGACTTGCTGTTTTGGTTGATGCACAGGGCAACACGTGTCCGTCACTGGATAACCTGGTTATGAAGAGAATCTTCACAGATTGTCAGTTCTGAGAGGAGCATTAAACATAACGGAAAGCATGATACAGAATTAATTATTTGTTTGTTGTTGAACACCGAACTGAGCAATATTCCAGCTATAAGACGGTGATCTGTAAATAATCAAGTCTGACCAGACAATCCAGTGATCAACAACAAGAGCATCAATCTGCATAATTAGGATACGATGACGCATGTCAACTAAGTCCTTGATTCTGACGCCACAGTCCAGGTAGTTGCCTCTTACAACAGAATTCATGTAGTCCATACACAAAGACAACAAAAGCCACGTTGAGTTCATACATCTCAGTCTTTATGTCATCCCAGCAATTGACGACCTCACAGTGGGTAGTACAAATACAATGTTATCTTTACAAATTGGCAAAACTTGTATCACAGTGGATAGTTTGAGTAGGGCCGGCATCACAGAATTTCTCACTTCCACGAAAGACAAATAAATATTCTATCATAAAAATATCCTAGGAATGAGATGGGCTTGTTCTGTTGAAAATTAATTCAGTCGTGTGTTTAGAACAAGCATGGAATCTGATTGACTTTCATTCTGCAGTCAACATTCTGAGATCTGATCATGTTAATCAAATACAAAGCAGAAGCAACAAGCTGGCCAGGTCTGTAGATAGACATCATTGACCATGCTTCAGCTGGACTAAACCCAGTCTTCAACCTTTCTGATTTTCATGCAATGTTTGGATTTTATTCTTACATTTGACATAAAAACATTCTTTTGAACTATGTGGCGAAAAGGAACTGTCAAACCATTTGTCTTCAGTAATGTAATTCTGAAACAGAACTTTATACAGATTATAAACCACATATTTGAAAAGAGTATTTTTATGTCACCTAATGAAGATGATTTTCCTCATATTTGGATCCCCCCTACTAAATGAACAACTGCCCAACATTTTAACAACGCTGATAAATTCACGTGGGACTAGAGCTCAGTCATACTGGAGGAAAGCACTTTGTCTGCTGCAGCTACGCCATGTATATACGAAGAACCTGATGTACTGATGGGTCTGTAAGGCTAGGGATGCCAGCCCGAGTAAGGTACTTGACACGTGCCTCTAGCACTCCACTGAAACACTTCAGACAGAGCTGGAAGGAAGCAACATCATTCAACAGGAAGCACCTACAGCCGTTCCACAAAGCACTCGGACACCTGTCAAATTGAGCACTTCCTTCAAAACAAATACTGTTCAAAGGGCATTTAAAACAATGTTGTTCCAACAAATAGCACATGTGATGCTTATATAGCACTGTTAATCACTTCTTCTTGAGCTGAAGCCATGAGCGGCCATTGTTTGGGGTCCAGTTGAGGACTGGTGTTGTCAACTGATGTTCCAGGCACACTCCTTTTCCCTCACAGGTTCTGGTGAATTTCAGTGATTGAGGAGGGGTGGTCACCTGGACAACTGTCACTATGACAACCCCTCGATCAGATCTGAACTGCGAACACTCTCCTTTCGCACGTGACAATCTCTCTTTGCTGAGATGAAGCATTCACTCGCGCAATCGTTCATCATTCAGCCATAGGCATAGGAGACCGTCGCGGTCAACATGGTAGTAGTCATAGGCAGACCAAGACAGCTGCCCTCTCGCATCAATTTCATCTGGAAAGAAAACAAAATAATTAAGTTACATCATCCAGAAACACATAGAGAAATTGCAATGTTGGTGTTTGAATATTATTTTCCACTACAGTACTGGACCGGATAAAAAGCTTTGGACTTTATGCTGATGAGCAAAATAATTCCAATATATTCCCAGGTTAGCTTAATGTAAGAGCAAAGCCCAAAATACACAAATTTAATATTAACCACTTGCTTCAAACCCAAACCACTTGCATGGTACTGAGAACCAACTTTCAATCAATGGTCATTGGATCAAGGCACCTGTGCAGCAAACTGATCTGTTCAGACAGTTGGCTACCAGCGTAATCACCATAGTAATGTCAGGAACTTACGATGAAGCATTCTTCATTTTTCTAATTTCCTTAGTCGCCCATGTAGCCAGGGTTTTGGCCTTTGTTAGTTTGGACCTCCTCCCCAGTGTGAGGAGGTTCTGGATGCTCTCCTTCTCAACCATTGGGAGCATGCTGTTGCCAAATGCTGTACTCAAGTCACTGCCGACACAAATACACAGGGATCACCCTCACAAAAAAGACATGCACATGTGCCTACACTGAATAGAAGCAATAGTTACAAGATAAAGCTACTGTGTTTTCAATTTTGGGTCCTTTAAAATAAGAAATTTTCAACAACATAAATGCTGTATTTCAGGAACCATTATGCTTGTATTTGTAAGAAGTAGCATACACAAATAATAATATGGTTTGCGCTGGAAAGGGCAAGGGAGGTAGCTCGTGGGTGAGTGTATTTATAAGTCCGTTCGGGAACTTCAAGGGATTCAAGTGTTCCACTACCATTCGAAAGGGAAAGGGAGATAAGCAAAAGATCATGAGTCAGGATAAGGAAAAATTACAGTTTATACTGTGAGCAAGTACAATTATTTGATTTTTCTAAAGCGAATTATTGATCTCCCCTACTGTATGACAATCGACTCGCCCCAATTCAAGCCGTGAACTCGCTAAGTGTAGTCGCCGCTAACTTTATTCACGGAAATAATTGTTGATAACCACCCTACTATTCCCAATTTGGAAAAGACCTGACATGCCATGTTTTATGTGGGATACATGGACAGTGGAAGTGGAAGGACTGGGCATTACGGCCGGGACGGAAGCGGTCACGTTAGGAAGTGTTGGCCGATGTGTGTTGTCGGCGTCATGCCCGCTAGATCTGTACCCAGTTTGAATATATAGTAACGAGCAGAAAAAATGCGACAAAAAACTTTATTCTGTAGACTCGATCCTACTATCAAAAAAGCCGAAATACATTGTTTCTAGCCGTCAGTAGCTTGCCTCGTTGGTATGGAATTATCTCCCTTGGGTTCAGGGATGGCTTGATCACATGACCTCACTGCTAGCAGAAGATACCGAAGCTTTGCCATGACGTTACAAAACAACAGGAATCGACTCTTGGCATATCATGAAGCAGGAATTACATCCGTAACTCGACTTGTGAAACTGACAGGACTGCATCGGGCCTCTGTTTACCGAAATTTGAAGAAATTTGATGCAGGGTTAGGGACAGAGCGACAGGCTGGATCGGGACGTCGTGCTACTCTTGGGGCAAATGACAGACGACGTATCGTGCATCTTGCGGCAGCTTACCCAAACTGGTCTGCAAAACAGCTTGCCGTGAAACAGCAGTGCATCGAGAGAAACGGTGGACTAATAGACTATTGACTTGCATAAATGTAAACTTCAGTATCCAGAGTGGATGTATGAAAAATATAACTTAATTTATCAGTAAATAAATTTTGAAACTACGTCTGTGAAAAGTCGCATTTTTACTGCTCATTACTGTACTGCCGCTTTTGCGCTGCGGATGGATTTTCCAGCTTCATAGTTTCTTCACTGGGATTAGGGTCAAGAAATTCTTCTTCAAACCATTCGCTTTTCACTTCAAAAACACCAAAGATGCTGCCGAGGTAGAAATTGCCGGTGTCCGACATGTTTGTTTACAAACAATAGGGTCAACGAGTTCATTGTATTCATACGCGGTGAATCGTCACTTTAATTAGCGATCTTAAACTGCCATTTAAGTACGGTTTTGATGAGCTCTCAGCCAATCAGAATCGAGTATCACACCATGACGTGCTAGAATATCTTGTACAACTTACCGAAAATTAGTAATTATTTCACAAATGTTCATGTACTCTACAGTTCATCCAGCAGAGGTTGAACATGACTTCTATTGAAGGAAACAGCTGTCTGACTTACCCTATAAGCCCACAGCAGGCAGCTATATTACTGTCTGTCTTATCCTCGTCCACCGCTATGTGCTCGATGAAGGAAATCATGTGTGCAACATGAGGCTGTAGAATATTCACCTCAGCTGAAACAAGACAATACATTAACAGACAAGAAAATGTGTTTGTTACATGACGATACAACCTTTGCCAACACCAAGAAAACAGACATCGACAGGCGATTTGTGAATTTCATTTACAGCAGCAGTCAGCAATATTGTCACAGATGTTAATGATCCGAATCTGGCTTGGAGTATGTTGGGGTTTGACCTCAATGTGGAAGCTGTGGTGGCTGAGCAAGGTTAGACGGCTGACATTGTATGTTGGCGATTAGGTGCCTGACTCTGGGTGTGGGTTTGAATCCCGGATGAAACTCAGCCTAACAAAGTACTAGCACCTGTAATCCTAAATAAAATGTATTCTACAAATGAAGTTAAACTAGGATATAAACCAGGCATAAGTTTATGACTAAGGAACATTTCTGTGAGTTAACCAGGGTTCCAGCAGCTGTCTCAATAACAGTGATAACTTACAACTGATTTGTTCTCCATCTCCTTTCAATCCCTGCACAATTCCAGTATAGGCCTCCAGGCAGCCTTCTCTCAGTTCATTCAGATAGTCAATCATGTCATAGTCGGTCTAAAAAGATAATACCATCAAACTCTTAATAATAGAATCACATGGTGTGTTGTTCAGTTGTTGATTACACTTAAAAATATTCCAGATATAGTACACTTAAAGGACAGTGGTATGGAAATAATCAAGTGGGGAGCAGATAATCCTGTTACTGGACATTTTGAGCATCATTCTAAACACTTGCGATATGACATGATCTGGTGAGCGAGTCCGACACCTGATCTCATTAGATATCCATCTCTATCAATGAAGGATAGCAAATGATCAATATAGGTTGGATCTGAATTGGCTGTTGTCAGCAATGTTCCTAACATAACATGGTGGCTTGCATGTAGGAGCACATAGACATGGATAACCAATAATTTGGTGTACCTAATGTGCCACTTTGGATCAATATTTGAACAATATTTTAGTCACATGCAGATCGAGATGACAGATATTGTCATCCATTGTATAAACATCCACCTGGCTTCCTATCAGTTGCATAAGCTCTAATTCAGTCCTTGTATGTCACCCTACTGGCTTCCTATCAATTTACTCAATCTCTCATACAAACTTTGTACATCAACCTCATCTATTGTATAGACAACTCATTCCCTATCTACTGTAACAACAACTCCTGTATATATTCTCTCAATTTGTTATTCATGTATCACTTGCTTGACAAAGACATTAGAACCTATGTCGAAACGTACTTGCTTTTTAACAACATTAGAACCTATGTCGAAAAGTCGCCTCCACAAAATAAAAGAAGTTGTATATCCATAATAATTGTTATTATTCTTCATTAACTCAACTTCTAAAATGCCCATCAAAGAAGTGTTCTCATGTTGCTGCAAGTGTTAGCACTTACCTTATCAACTTGAGCCTGGGATGCCTGTTGTAGGGTACCAAGTACAAACTCAAGGTAATTTCGGAACTGTGGGCCAATGGCAAGAGCTATATCGCCAAACACTGACAGGATTTGTGGTTGACAGATCGGTGTACACTTTCGTTCTGGAACATGAAAATGCCAGAATAACAGCAACAGTTGGACAGCAGAATCACAGTTTGCAGTGTTAATTAGAACACTGCATACCAAAAATATTGTCAACATCAGACTTAAAAACTTAAAACTGTTTCCTCTGAATATATCAGTTTTACCACCACAATCATCTCAGAAATACTAATAATAGGATCATTGCGTATCACTCCAAGAAAGGCAATTGAACTCATCACAGATGATTGTGGAGGAATGAGAGGGTTTTGGGATCATATTCATGCCAACACTTATGGTCACTACATGTGAGCATCACAAATGATACACGTGTGATGAACAGTTTGCCAACATACAACTTAGGCAGATCCTTATTTCTACAGCTGACATTTTGTTTCATTCGTCGTTTAGTACAATACTCAACGATAATCCAGCTTCATGATGGTGGTAAATAAGTAAGGACCAGATTATCCAGTGCTTGATACCGTGAATGATGACCAAGCAAATGGTGTACGTTGACACAAGATCGTACATTTGACTATCAATTTGGTTACCTCTTATATCCGTCACCAGTTAATGTGGATGTACACCAATTCCCAAATCCTAACAGGGAGTCAAACTAGCAGAGTCGGCAGTATTTCAGTAATATCAGTCAAAGGCAAACCTGAAGTGATGCCGGTCTTAGACATTCACCACAAAGGAGACCCCAACAAGCTCACGATGGTGATGGAAACATTACCACAATCATCTCAGAAATACTAATAATAGGATCATTGCGTATCCTCCAAGAAAGGCAATTGAACTCATCACAGATGATTGTGGAGGAATGAGAGGGTTTTGGGATCATATTCATGCCAACACTTATGGTCACTACATGTGAGCATCACAAATGATCTGCGATGTGATGAACAGTTTGCCAACATACAACTTAGGCAGATCCTTATTTCTACAGCTAACATTTTGTTTCATTCGTCGTTTAGTACAATACTCAACGATAATCCAGCTTCATGATGGTGGTAAATAAGTAAGGACCAGATTATCCAGTGCTTGATACCGTGAATGATGACCAAGCAAATGGTGTACGTTGACACAAGATCGTACATTTGACTATCAATTTGGTTACCTCTTATATCCGTCACCAGTTAATGTGGATGTACATCAATTCCCATATCCTAACAGGGAGTCAAACTAGCAGAGTCAAACAAAGTGCACCAAACACTGCTCTTGACAGTATTTCAGTAATATCACAGTCAAAGGCAAACCTGAAGTGATGCCGGTCTTAGACATTCACCACAAAGGAGACCCCAACAAGCTCACGATGGTGATGGAAACATTCAGGGATAGCTAACATAACCAGTAATTATAGCTTTCCACCAGAGGGACATATCTGGGCTTCATATGTCCCCTCAAAAGGGCATTGAACCTACTGCAATACAGTTATACTACAGTGGAAATAACTTCAAACATGTTATATTGGCATTTGTCTGACAGATATATCATCAATGGAAAGAATATGGCCTGTCAAAGGTACTTTGGTTATCATCTTACTAAGAAACTTAATCCTCAATTTCATTTGTGGCAAATTATATAAACCTTAGTTAAATACAAACTGTAAAATTATTACTTGAAATGTGTCAAGACACCACAGTCATCTCAGAAAGACTAATAATAGGATCATTGTGTATCACTCCAAGAAAGGCAATTGAACTCATCACAGACGACTGTTGTGCTGACATTTACCAGTCAGAAGGAAGAATGTAGATGGAGGCATCTTGATACAGAGCACCCTACCCATAACCATAACCATATACATAGATCACAGGCCTGCAATATCCTACCAGTTAGTTAGTTATTCAGGTCATGATCAGCAACATTCCAGCTACGTGAAGACAGCATGTAAAATGGATCAGAAACTCCAGTGATCACTGTTATGAGGAACAATCCACAGGGTATGATGACACACAGACAACCAAATTACCAACCCATGCCCTCTCACAACCTCAAGCCTTGGTGGCAACACAGTCCAATCTGGAATTTCTATTGTTCTTGAACTTAGAAATCAATGTCAATAGCACCAGCCCATACTTAGTAAGAACAATATTTACTTTTAAGGGACGTTCATAACTTATGGCTTGGGTGTGCGAGTGTGTGATGATGATGATGATGATTTCTATGGAGAAGCATGTACGATGTGAATGACCCCCCCAAAAAAATTTATATACAAAGTAAGTGACCCCCCTGCATGTCATGTACAAAATCAATGACCCCCCTTTCCACATTTTTTAAGCATAACTTTTAAACATTTTCATGTACAAATTTGCTGACCCTCCCCAAGAATGTGTGTACAAAATTTATGCCCCCACCTCCCCAGAACAAAATGGGTGAACCCCCCATCATTAAAACACACACCCCCAAATCATCATTAAAACACCCCCTTACCCCAAGCCATAAATTATGAACGGTCCCTAAAAATAGTCACTACAATCACCTCAGAAAGACTAATAATAGGATCATTGTCTATCACTCCAAGAAAGGCAATTAGATTCATCACAGATGATTGCAGTGAGTTCCAATGTAATACAAAATCCAACCAAGTACAGCCTTAAACATTTGACCCATTACTTGATTTACTGCTACAGATACTGACCCACAATAGAACCTGACAAAGTCAGAGGCGGGTACACAGGTTCAGGCATCACCAGTAAGTGTGTACTTACTCGGAGGTTCTCCATAAGGAGCAGCATCAGGTCGTTGCAGTATGGAAACACCTTGTTCCCCAGCGCCCGACACAGGTCTCCCACGAGACCTACTGCTGCCACACACACCTACAGATGCAAACAGAATTGATAACCATTAAAAATGTCATTATGTCCTCTGTGTGAAACAGCTGTCATGTTTGAAATGATCTACTGAGATATCTACCTACCATATACAAATTAATTCAGGATACTGAGCACTTCAAAGACTCAAACTACAAATATGTGTAGTGTAAAAGACATAAGTAAAGTATTGCAGGGCTCCAGATAATTTTTCAACATCAGGAGTACATACTCCTTATTTTTTTCAATACAGGAGTACTGGAAAACCTTAAGAGCACTGAATGGAATTTAATGGAGTATCAGTAATCTTGTGTTTCATTTCATATATGCACCACAACATTGCTACTCTTGTGTAAACAGGTCAATAAACAATAAAACAAGAATTTTCAAATAAATACATCTGTAAATGATTCTAAGACCGTACACCATTGCTGTGGTGCGTATCTGCTGTTTTCTAAATTATTTCCTCCCGTATTGTGCATATTTTTCATCCGTACATACGCCGATATGCCCTAATCTGCAGCCCTGGTATTGTACAAGTTCACAAACCAAAAAATAACAAGGGCAAACTGAGTTTCATTCACGGATTACTGACCAAGGGAAGCAACTCTGCAATGCTGTCATAACTGACAATACCAACACCACATTCTGTTCGACCCACCCACCTGGTACTCCTGGTAGTTCTTCAATCCTATTGTCAGGTATGGCTTGAATGCTTCCATGTACTTCTCAAAACCATCACCAAGTACTGGAACAAAACACAGGTATAGAAATCAGCCAAGCAACACACAAAGCAAGTGCATTAACAGACAACAGTTCTGCGTAGATTTTGAAGTCACAACATATCAACAACTAATAGCAATTATTCAGGATTCTTCACAATGAAATTTGTAACAAATACTCATTTTCTCAACTACTGGAACCACATTCTGATAGAATAGAAACACTGGATTTTATCCTGTGCACACAGGCACACATCTACACACCAAGGCCCTAGGACACAGAGTAAACTATGTTTAAAAGGAACACTCTCATAACAAAATGGACAGGACTACTTTTGTTTATCAGCCACAAACTGAAAATTTTATTCAAAATGCATATAACAAACAATGTTTACAATAAGCTAAACTTGGGTTGTTTTTTCGTCATTACCATAGTATAATGTGAGTGAATAAGGATGTTTTTACGCCACTTTTAGCAATATTTCAGCAATATCACGACGGGGACACCAGAAATGGGCTTCACACATTGTACCCATGTGTGGGGAATCGAACCCGGGTCTTCGGTGTGACGAGCAAACGCTGTAACCAATAGGCTACCCCACAGCCCTAGTATAATGTACAATGACAGAAAATTGTGGTGGGTCATCGTTAACCCTGACAAGCAACAGCCCAGAAGATACCACTACAAACAGTGGAGTTCAGAGAACTCTTCCTGGACACTTCCAGACTGAAACTCGTCATGATGTCCCACACATACCTTCCATTAGCGTGGACACGGCATACAGAGCATCCTCCTGAACACCGCCTGCTTTCCCTGCCGTCATCTGGAACATCTGCAGCAGTGCCGTCATGATCTGATCCGATATCTTCGGAGCATCATCTTGAGTTACTTTTCTAAGAACACTCTGCAAACAAGAGCAGTGTCATTGACATGTGTGCATAATATTTTCATCTCAACCTGCTTGAGACAAGCTCACCTCCTGTTGAGGCGACGTTTAATTCGTCCTGAAATAGTGAGTGAATGAGTATGGTTTTACAGTCCTCTAAGCAATATTCCAGCAATATCATGGTGGGGGATACTAGAAATGGGCTCCACCTATTGTACCCATGTAGGGAATCCAAACCCGGGTCTTCAGCATGAGGAGCAGAAGCTTTAACCACTAGGCTACCCCACTACCCCACGTCCTGAAATAGTGTACTGTGGCTGACTAACCATATGCTGGCTGTTGGACTTCATCAATTTGATGGTAAACTGTCCCTGTCTATCAACATACCTAAATCAGTGAAGACAAACTCACCTGCAGAGTGGCACATAGAAGAGACTGTAGGTCATTGAATTGAACACGGTCGGATGAGGACTGTACAGAGCCCTGGAAAAATCAATGCAAATATTGGTGAGCACATGAATTGATGGTTGTTTTTGACAGTTCGTACAGTTATGGGGTCCTGAAATTGTTATCAAACTTTGTGGGTATTTCTTGAACGCCAAAATTAACACAGAATTGCGAAGCAAAATGAAACAACAATTGTGCTGAATACTGTAAGTAACCAGTTTTCTGAACACTGATTTCTCTATCCTGATTAATTTTCTTGAAGTGAACTCTTGAACTCACCTCCATAGAGAGGACTCTCTCTAGTCTTTCTAGTATAATCATGGTGGTCTTCTGAACTGTCAAATAGCAGTCCTGGACAAAATAAACACATGTGCAGTTACCTAACAATGAACACTTTACATGATCTGTTTGATGTACCACACTGAATAATATGCAAATTTACACTGTGGACTGTTAGTGCGTGAGTGAGAGAGTATGGTTTTACGCCGCTTTTAGCAATATTCCAGCAATATCATGGCAGGGGACACCAGGAATGGGCTTCACACATTGTACCCATGTGGGGAATCAAACCCGGGTTTTAGGCGTGACAAGCGAACGCTTTACCACTAGGCTACTCCATCGCCTGTGCACTGTTAAAAATCATTTGACGCCTTTGGAAAATTGAACCATTATGCAAACTGTCATTTGTCCACCTGCCTTACAAGCAGAATTTAAGACATCCTTGATGAGTACTTACTTAAGCTATAAGATTCAAGTTAACTGTCTTCCTCGGTAAAGGTCTATTCCTGATCTTTGTAAACCAGTGTTACTTCACTTACCTTGGGACTATTCTTAACTAATTCCATTAGAGCTTCATAAGCTGCATTTCGTAGATTGTGCTGGTTGCCGTCAGGTCTAAGGAACAAATAAAAGGGCCACACTGATGGATTTGACTACATTCCTTGATCCATATATAAAACAGCCCCATCAACAAAAGCCCCAGAACTTTACAGGAGACTTCTCTCAACCCTCATGGACTTGATGATTTGGAACAAGATGAAAAACATCACTATGAAGACGAATTTCAGTAACATGGCCTGACATCTTGATGTATAGGGAAAGTGTGAAGTGACGCAGACTCGCCACCTACTGAAACCTCAGAGCATGGGTATGGTCCAGATTAATCTAGACAAAATAAGAGTCAACGTGGACTGTGACAACTGATTGCAGGCTTCTGGAATGCTCAAGGGACATAACTCTCCAAGTTTGCTGCCTCAAGGCTGACCACACACACAGAAAACCCTGAACATTCTCACAAACAGCGAAAGTCAATACCCCGACTACATCTGACAAATGATAGACAATTTGATGCTACTGTTAAAGTACCTGTCTGTTGTCTGTAGTAACTGTTGTACAATTTGTTCAAAGGATGCAGACAGACAGTAGGTTTCTGGTTCAGCGTTCTCATCAGCTGTTTCTGCATTCTCAAAAGCAGCTTCAGCAAGACTGGAAAAGGCCTGTAGAAGAAAACAGTCAAGTTAGTATAGCCAAAACATTTGAACAATTATTACTGGCTCTTGTACTGTTTCTTTTCGGCATATCGTGCTTGCCAATTTTGGTTTCACTTTACAGATCAGGAGGAACTCTTGTTTTACTATGCAGAGTTCCAAATCAATCACAAAGTTAAATTTGACCTTATTGTTGCAACAAATAGCATCAAATGAAAAAGAAGTGTATGTTTTCAGTGTTGGTCACCATTACTTCTGATAGGAATGTCCTGATCAGGAATACTGATCTATTGATTTTTGTATCAGCCTACTTAATATTCAGCATTAAATGTAAGTTTTGTTTTTTCCCATTTTCACCAAGTACGTATATAAAAGTGTGATAGGAATGATGACATTTGTTCAAATATAAACCTGACATACTGAGATAAATTTTGTGAATCACAGAAAGATCCATCAGAAGTGGAGTAATATATAGCAATATGTTGTGATACTCATGGGGTCTACAGAAGGTAAGAGTGAAATATTCACCATTGACACAATCATCTCAGAAAGACTAATAATAGGATCATTGTCTATCACTCCAAGAAAGGCAATTGAATTCATCACAGATGATTGACGATGAAAATATATGTCAGTGTTCCTAATGTTTCATTAAGTCAAAGGGGTTAAATCCTCATTGTATTTCAGATTAAAGTGGAATGAAAGCTGAGAGAGGAAAGTCATACTTATTTACTCCATTGGTCAAACCCACGAGCACTGGCATAGTATGTTGAAACAAGAAGCAGCAAGTTTAATTCGGGAATAAAAACCCAAACCCTTAATTCTGGTATGACTGACATGTGCAGGGGTGGAAATAACCCATTGCCCGACATCCGAGTCCAGTGATGTTTTCTGTCGGGCAAGCTAATTTGTATATCACACTGTACCGGTGTCCAGTTGACTTTCCAATGTTAATTATGTTGTTTATTTAAAAGATCAACAAGAAAATCGGCCAGTATAGTGGAAAAATTATCAGGGCAAGTGATTTTACATGTGCCACTGTACCAGAGTACACTAGCAATTTTAAAGTTATTTCCACCCCTGGTGTGCACAGTAAAGTGTGGTCCTTTGGACAATAATGGTACACTGAACATGTGGGCCCCAAACTACAAAACTGTGACCCCATACAACAGAGGTGGGACACTTTACTAGATACCAGAGCTAAAACCCAGACATGAGAACGGCAAACCACTAAAAATGTATCGTTTTTTTTATTGCAGATTTACATCGATCTCATAAAGTTCAAAATAAAACAAAAATCCTAGAAATCTGCGGGAAATTCTCATGTCTGAAAACCCAAGGACCTGAGGCATTTATCAGATCTGAACCAAATGCCCTTTATTTCAATTTTGTGCATTTTCATTGACTTTTTTAGACAAATGTGTGGCATTCCTTACCCAACAGACATTGCTGGCAACCCGTGGTTCAGCAGACAGGCCCTCCACCAGAGCTTGTAACAATGTAGGCAGGTGTTCATTAATGACAGCATCAGGCAAGATCTCGCAGACTCGTCCCACTGTCCATGCTGCTGTGTCTCGTACGACTACACTGGGGTCTTTCAGCAGCGAGATCAGCTTGGGCATTGCGTGTTCCACTATCTGTTTCAACTTGGCAGGATCTGGGCCCTCCAAAATGGAGCCTGAAAGGTTGGTTGAAGCATATCATTTAGGTGTACAAACATGATAATGAAAGTTGGGACTGTGAAAATCAGCGAAACTGTTAAAAATAGTTTCCAATGAACAATATGTATTTGCGCACAATTCTAGCAATATTACAGCAGGGTGCAGCAGAAATTGGCCTCACACATTGTACCTATAATAATGACAAGCGACTGCAGTTAACCACTAGGCTACCCCACTGCATTGTTGAAGATTAATTCCAACCTAGAGTCCCCCTTGTTAATATCAGTTATTGAGCATTCTGGCTTATATACTCAAGGCCTTATGAGATTGTCTTTCAACAATAATTGACAGGGATACAAAAACAATAAAGAACTTCTCAAAGGCACCAAAAACCTACCTAAACAAGTAATCCCTCTCCTTGAGGAAAATCAGAAATTGAATTCATTGGAAAATCTCTGAAAAGGGCTCAAATTAAGGCTGGAAGTAGGGTGCATCATAAGTTGCTCAAGTAGTTGAAAACATCTATTTCAGAACTCGTCAAAATCTAACACTGACAAAGTTCCCAATAAACATATGCCTTTTAAAGTTTAAAATTGGAGCAGTTCTACTAAAGATTAACAACTTACTGAAACACCAGCCATCTCAGAAAGACTAATAATAGGATCATTGTCTATCACTCCAAGAAAGGCAATTAGATTCATCACAGATGACTGGTGAGTATTCAAGATGCTCACCCAAGAAAGGCAATTGATTCATACTGACTGTTCAAGATGCTGCATTGTTAATACTGACTGTTAATCAAGTACTTATCTAACTTGCTCAAAGCCCACAAATCTGCTGCCAATGTCAGTCCAAGTTGCATAATCAGCTAAACATCCAACCTTAATTATTTTTCATTTTGTTGTTTAACATCACACTCAGTAATATTCCAGATTTATGGTGGCAGTCTGTAAATTATCGAGTCTGGACATGGCTATCCAGTGATCAACAGCATAAGCACTGATCCATGCAATGTGGATACAAACATAATTTTTTTCAAATTTTTTAACACCATGTACACATACAAAATTTACACACATGCAACAAAACTTGTGACATAATCAGATATGTTCAAACATAAACCTGACATACTGAGAGTCAATTTAGTGTATCAAAGAAAAGATGTTCCCATCAAAAGTGGAGTAATATATATCAACTTATCACCCAAAACTGTGTTCCACAGGAGATATTGCTTGTGTGAGATATCGCTTTGACAGTATATTTTGTACAATGCCCTGACAATGCTATGACGTCATGAACTTGATGACGTCACAATGCTATGACATCGCTTGACTGCAAGCCTAATGGCAGTACTGTGTTCAGAGATGTACATTTTCATTGATTTACTTAACTTATCAACACAAGTTCCAGTAGCCTGGGACCACTGCAAAGCTTATCTTTAGTGGTCCTGATGAATTTTCACTAGCCAGGGACCTAGGACCAGAGTAAATTCCCTTTTACTGAAAGGTGATATTCACCACTTGATACAATCATCTCAAGAAGAAAAGACTAGCGGATCATTGTCAATCCTCCGAAGGCAATTAGATTCATCACTTAGATGATTCTCTAGTGTTGAAGCTGTACGTCGCCTGGTGAGACAAGATGGGGACAAGGTAACTGTTTTGCCCTCAAATTTCTTTCCTACAAAATATGTCCACTTGTTTGCTTTGATTCGATGTGACCACAATACTCTTATACCCATTTGGACAGCTATGTCGATAAGATATCTGAAGTATAGATAAGATATGATGCTTATGGCAATTTGTATTATGGAAAAATTTCCCTAAGCCTGGATCATCAGTCGAACTCTTAGTTTAATGGCAATGCATAGAATACAGTGTTTTGTCACATTTGGGCAACTACCTATTGCTGCGAAGGCCATGACTGGCACACATCTTTCAGTTCCATGATCAGGGTTATCAATCATCTCCTGCGAAACTGACAACACATACTGCACCACCTGGTCTTGGCGGGCAGCCATTAACATGAGACATCACGCCTTGCAGGGTTCCACTCTCTTGTGATGATCCATCTCCCTAGATCCTGTAAGCACCTCTAATTATATATTTTACCATTGCGCTATCTCAGCTTTACATCTGGGAAACCATTTTGAGGGCGATCCTTTCTGGGTCATATTCATTGATGTTTTATGGATACTGTCATTACAGGCCTACCAAAAGAAAACTTTCCCAGTTGAAAAATGCAGAAGCCCATTAACGGAAATAACAACATATATTACTGTATTGTACCTGGCTACTAAAACAGTAAAGCGACAGCGAAAAACTGTGAAAACTGGCATTTTTTTATGTTAGCGAACTTTACACTCTATAAGCATGCGCCGATACGATCTGGGCTTCTTTCAATTTCCGAACAACCGTGAGATAGCCTAAGTGTAGAAAAAGTTTTAAATATCATAGAAATAATTGCTGTCAATGGTTTCATCGAGATGGGTGGCGAGTTTTGGTTTTCGCAGCCTTCATCTGAAAGCTGTGTCTATGTCACTACTGTGCACTCCATATACAAAGCACGTGAACAGAGCTAACCCTGAACCAATCTGTCCATACAATAGACAGGAGTGAGAAGGATAAAACGTTAATATTTCCGAGGGTCAAAATCACATTTCAGTTATCTATTTAATGGAGATGTTCCAGTTCAGAGGCACGGACTTGTGCAGGCACCACAATGTGTAATGTGCGCGAACGAAAAACCACACAATCATGTTTAATCCTATTTCCATGGTTTACAAGATTTCATGGTATCCTATCAAAAAAGAGACCCAGCAGGGCACCTACTATTCTTGTTTGATGGAATAGTCGCTACTAAATTTTCTTCCTAGTAGATAATTATTTGAAGTAATTTAACCCTTGATTGAAAGTAAAAATACATAGAAAAAATCAGCATCATGTTTCTGCACTGTAAACGCAATGTTTTAGGAATAACTGTTTTATTATGATAGCGAGTTCCGTAAAAAGCTGCTTTTAACAGTATTCCAGCAATAATTCTGCTTGTTTTCATAAGTTAATTGTGTGCCAAGGGTAAAACCAAGACCATGTGGTACTATTATGCAAACCTTGGCATGTCTCTGCTATTTGATTATGAACCAAAAACACATGGCTAAAAATAGTGTGTGAGAATAAAATGGTTGTGCCGCTCTTAGACATTCCATCAAGGTGCAGGACATAAGAATAGGGATATTTCTTGCACCATAATGGTGTGACGAGTGATTGTTTCAACCACTAGCTTACCGCCTGCTTTCCCAAAGGAACAAGACTTTAGAATCTTAACAGAGCACCACTGTTCAATTAACACACTCATGAAAGAAAAGAGTACATTTGACTGAAGCAGTTAGTAAATTGCAAAGATGCAAAAGGTTAAAAATCAACATCTACAGTTCTATGGGAGAGATGCTTGTCTGCCTTTGGGACTTTTTTTTTTAACATCAATTTTCGATAAAGGGAAGGGACATAACTCGTTTCAAAATAGCAGTGAAATGTTAATAGTCTTTAGGTAATAAAAATAGCACACAAACATGACTATTCTGAAACCAGATAATAGCATCCAATTTTTAGAACCAAGAAACCTTGGGTTAAAAGATATCCTTATCCACTCTTGTACACTATTTCTCATGACAAATCAAGTAGGGTTATTTGATATCGAAATTTTATTAATTTGTGGGTGCAGGTTTTTACGTGATGGACAAAATCACTAACTGCTAGACAACAAAGAACTGACATTCACTATTTGAATTCTTGTGACTGTATTTGACACAGAAATTAAGCAGACTGGAACAGAGACGCTATTAGACAATAATAACTCTTTCTACACTACAGTTTGAAGGGCAGTGACCGAGGCTAGTGTGATAGTGGAAGACACCAGACCCAGGCTTAGGACAGAAGTTTGCTTACTCGACCCACCTGCTTGGCCAGGCTGATGAGTAGCACGGGGATCAGGTACTGCAACGCTCCCTTCGCATAGAACATGCTGGTCCGTTCAGGTGGGCGGCCCTGCTCAGCAGCCTTGAGGGAGAGAAATACTAGTCAACATTTTTATACAGAGCTTCAGGTGTTTTTACCTCCAATAAGTCAAGTAACCTACAGCTGTGAAAAGATGGATCCAGACTTACGTAAATAACTGTAAGGCCAGGGCACACATGTTGGTCAGAATCGGATGACAACGAATTAAGTCGAACAATCAAACATGTGACGGTTACAGGAAGTATAAAATGACAGACTGACATTGCTAAAAAGTTGATGGTCAGATTTTCTATAATATGCAAGAAGTTTTCAGTTCATGTTCATGGCTTCATATAGGAGGTGAGGTGAAATTAAGCTTAACGTCGTACTTGAGAATATTTCGCTCATATGACGACGTGCATGGGTGTGTAAGTGCAGCTGCTTGTACTAGCCCAGACTGAAGCTGGTTTCATAGTGCTATCCCACTGAGATACCATGCCGGAGTGAAGCATGAGTACCCCACTCAGACACATTATACTGACTCCGAGCCGACCAGTCCTTGTTGTACCCATTAATGCCGAGCGCCAGGCAGGGACCAACAAGTACCATATTTTAACATCTTTGATTGAACCCACGACCTTCCGCTCTCCAGGTGGACGCTCTAACCACTACACCATGGAGGCGGTCGCTTTATATAGGAACACATTACAGTATGAATCTAGGTACATGTATCATAAATTGTGTATGCAGCTTTGTATTACATTCTGTTGCACTTCTAAGCTTCAATACCTGGCAATGAAAACAAAGCTTATGACACTGAATCAATCAAGACCATCCAATGATTGACACAAAAATCAACTAATCTAGTACTACTATACCCGTGAAGATTCGGGTTAGAATTGATCTTCAGTAACCCATGCTTGTCATAATACGTCACAAACGGGATCGGATGGTCAGGCTCAACGACTTTGTTGACACATTTCATTGTATCTCAATCACGTAGATCACTGGACTGTCTGGTCCAGACTGGATTACCTACAGACCGCAGCTTTACAGCTGGAATATTGCTGAGAGCACGTTAACTCACTCAGTACTGAGATACAACATATACAATCAACCAAGCCAAGCCTCCCTACAAATGTAAATTACAACTGGCTTCAGAACAATCTGACTGACAGAATACACTGAATATGTTCTGTAATGTTACCTCTGACAGCTCAATGGCCAGGTCCACCTCTTCATCACACACCGTGGACCAGAACTCAATTCCCTGCAAGGCGATCTCATCCACCTCACTCTCCATCGCCTCCATGGTTATCTGCAATCAACAACCAGCAGTCCCTGAAAACACTGGTTCCACAATCCTGGGCAGAGTGAATGATGATATGGTAAAACGATATGGTAAAACGCCATGTTTCACAACCGCCCAGCACTCAATTTGTAAGAATTTACATCTTGTTGTCATATCAAAATTACACAAATTGTCCCAAAGAAGTATCCACGAACACAGTATTACACATTTTCAGGACTAATCACAGGCTAATTCACATTACAATGGGATATTTTATTTTAAATCATAATTTATCAGGGAGACTATTTACATTTTGGAATTAATGTATGCTCACAATGTGATAAGGATCCTGTTTGTGGTTCCGATTTATAGACCAAATATTCATAACTTTTATCAGTAATCATGTATAACATGTACAAATATCTGTATCTGTAGTATATACCTACCTACCCTGGATTATGTGACAACATAAAAGGATCCTGCATGCTACATACTAGCTTAACAGAGCCGGTCCATGTAGTGCTTCATATATATGGTAGTGTGACAACATAAATGACGATTACATCACCAGACACTGGAGTGCTGCCATACTGGTACCTGAGCAGAAATGTTCACCAGACACTCAAAACATCTGAAATCTGTCACCAGTCACCAGTTGTCATTCTTGTCAACAAAACTGTCAATATCTCCAAACTGAATATCTTGGCCACAATTGTTTTCCTGTTAACCATTGAATAACTGTGACAACATAATAAAAGAAAAACAACAATAAGCTTTAAGGGAATGGGGATGAGTGTATGAACATGACAAATGATGCTTGCCCCAAAACCTTTGTAGTGGGCAGTGTATGAAATAAGCTCAAAACCCAGCCAGACATCTGGCAAGTTCTGGGCTGGTAAATTCAAAATGTGACCAGCCCAAAACTGATTTAACCAGACCAGACACAAGGATATGGTGATTTTACTCAGATGTATGGAATATCTCAAACAAATTTTACCAGACCATTGGGCTGGCTAGCTGTAAACTTAGACCGTCCGTCAGAAATCTAGCCTGTCTCAGGCAGTCAGACGGGCCTTATTTCATACACTGATTATGGGTCCTTCAGTATTCTTTCAAAGTGGACACAAAATCAATAATTCTGAATATGGGAAACGTTCTTCACTATTTGAGATTTAGTTAGTTCTACGTTATTTTAGAAAGAAAACAAACGAAAAACAACCCTCGGGGTTGACGAGTGAATGGGTTAAGATTTTCAGTCACATTGACAGTATTTCACCCATCTGTGACTAAAACAAGCATACATTCATCACACAAACTTAAATTACATCACATTCATGAAATCTGTGAAGTCATCCCATTATGCTGATGTTATGAAAGTGATGGTATGTTATGAAATTGAGACGAGAGCAATGGGTGACAAATCCCATTGCCAGAGCTCCAGATAAGATTTAGGTCATGTGGACCTTCCGCTCTCCAGGCGGACGCTCTAACTTTACACTACACCGCGGATGATTAAGCTCTATATAGGAACACATTACGAGTATGAATCTAGGTACATGTATCATAAATTGTGTATGCAGCTTTGTATAACATTCTGTTGCACTTCTAAGCTTCAATACCTGGCAATGAAAACAAAGCTTATGACACTGAATCAATCAAGACCATCCAATGATTGACACAAAAATCAACTAATCTAGTACTACTATACCCGTGAAGATTCGGGTTAGAATTGATCTTCAGTAACCCATGCTTGTCATAATCGTCACAAAGCGGGATCGGATGGTCAGGCTCAATCGACTTTGTTGACACATTTCATTGTATCTCAATCACGTAGATCACTGGACTGTCTGGTCCAGACTGGATTATTACAGACCCAGCTTTACAGCTGGAATATTGCTGAGGAGCATCGAAACTCACTCAGTACTGAGATACAACATATACAATCAACCAAGCTGCTCCCTACAAATGTAAATTACAACTGGCTTCAGAACAATCTGACTGACAGAATACACTGAATATGTTCTGTAATGTTACCTCTGACAGCTCAATGGCCAAGTCCACCTCTTCATCACACACCGTGGACCAGAACTCAATTCCCTGTAAGGCGATCTCATCCACCTCACTCTCCATCGCCTCCATGGTTATCTGCAATCAACAACAAGCAGTCCCTGAAAACACTGGTTCCACAATCCTGGGCAGAGTGAATGATGATATGGTAAAACGATATGGTAAAACGCCATGTTTCACAGCCGTCCAGCACTCAATTTGTAAGAATTTACAAATCAAAATTTATGAAGGAGACTATTTACATTTTGGAAATAATGTATGCTCACAATGTGATAAGGATCCTGTTTCACGGTTATAGACCACCATACTATCAGTAATCATGTATAACATGTACAAATATCTGTATCTGTAGTATATATGGATTATGTGACAACATAAAAGTTACGCATGCTACATACAGCGAACAGAGCCGGTCCCATGTAGTGCTTCATATACTGGTAGTAGAGCGACATGACTTTCACCAGACACTGGAGTGCTGCCACTCGTACCTGAAATGTGTCAAAACATCATCTGTCACCAGTTTGTCATTCTTGTCAACAAAAACTGTCAATATCTCCAAACTGAATATCTTGGCCACAATTGTTTTCCTGTTAACCATTGAATAACTGTGACAACATAATAAAAGAAAAACAACAATAAGCTTTAAGGGAATGGGGATGAGTGTATGAACATGACAAATGATGCTTGCCCCAAAACCTTTGTAGTGGGCAGTGTATGAAATAAGCTCAAAACCCAGCCAGACATCTGGCAAGTTCTGGGCTGGTAAATTCAAAATGTGACCAGCCCAAAATTGATTTAACCAGACCAGACACAAGGATATGGTGAATTTACTCAGATGTATGGAATATCTCAAACAAATTTTACCAGACCATTGGGCTGGCTAGCTGTAAACTTAGACCGTCCGTCAGAAATCTAGCCTGTCTCGGGCAGTCAGACGGGCCTTATTTCATACACTTTCAGTATTCTTTCAAAGTGGACACAAAATCAATAATTCTGAATATGGGAAACGTTCTTCACTATTTGAGATTTAGTTAGTTCTACGTTATTTTAGAAAGAAAACAAACGAAAAACAACCCTCGGGGTTGACGAGTGAATGGGTTAAGATTTTCAGTCACATTCACAGTATTTCACCCATCTGTGACTAAAACAAGCATACATTCATCACACAAACTTAAATTACATCACATTCATGAAATCTGTGAAGTAATCCTATTATGCTGATGTTATGAAAGTGATGGTATGTTATGAAATTGAGACGAGAGCAATGGGTGACAAATCCTATTGCTATCGACAATAACGAAACATCATATCAAGGATTCATAGACTTGATAAAAAGCGTTGTGTGGGGCTTTGGGTGTTGCATGGAGTGTGGGACAGTGGGCCTGGCATAGGACAGGGGGTGTAGATGGTGTGAGCAGGGGATGGGTTTGCTGACAACCTACCCTTGTGTCCGTGGACTGTGTGGCTTCACAGACAACTTGCATGATGAAGTGTCTCTCAGTCTGGGAACAAACAAAATAGGCAACTTCAGTAAACAATAAAGCATCATCAGAATCAAACAGTGTTATTTATGAAAAAATACACCAAATTTTTTTATGTTTTCTGCAGACTTGTATCATAAGCACTTGTGGTTGATAGGCAAAAATTAAGACTATGACTTCATGTTTGATTTCATATAAAGCAATCCCATAAATATTCCAATCTGGACCAGAAACAAAAGCGATGATAAAACCTAAAATGGGTCACAACATCAGCATGACCACACAGGCCTGCTCACAGAGCATGCAAACATTATCCGATTTTGAGCCAGTTACCATGGTTACAAGCTAATGGTGCTGCAGATCTTCTCAATAACTGGATCAACCACCAGCTGTGCTTGTTACAAGTGCTACTGAAAGGCATTTTACTTGTTGATAACTGTGAAAGTGTCTACACCGAAACGTCACATTCATTATAATAAAGAGCTGGCTATCCATAGAACTTTGGTTTTCCTTCGGCTAGTGAATAAGCCTATGCAAATTGCCCATTCATATTTACCAAGTCATCAAAATACAACTTCTCAATGCATAAAACACTTTAGGCTGTGCTTGCATACATTGAGCTTTGAAATATTCTCATGATTCAAAACAAGTCACTAGACGGACAGAATAATATCAACAATTATAAGCAATACAAACAGCACTCACTGTGTACCTGACTTTTGACTGACTGGTAAACCTCTTATTCTTATACTTACATCTTTATCAAAGTTTGACTTGGTAAATTCAAGTGAGTTAAGAAGGGCATTTGTCGCTGCAAGACGAACATGGTTACTGCAAAATAAAGTGAATACTAAATAAGCCAAGATATCAAGATCCCTTTAAGAACCATCATTAAAGAACAGCCCACAATTTTCAAATTCTGAACACAAAGAAAATAGAAGCTAAACATTAATTGTGGAAGGTAGCTAAACTTCCAAAGGTTACAATTTGGTTTGTTTGGGTTGTTTAACGCCACACTCAGCAATATTCCAGCTATAAGGCGATGATCTGTAAATAATCGAGTCTGGACCAGCCAATCCAGTGATCGTCATCATGAGCATCAATCTAACGCAATTGGGGTTAATGTGTCAAACAAGGCAGCAAGCCTGACCACTCAATCCCATTAGTTGCCTCTTACAACAAGCAAGGGTTGCTGAAGACCCATTCTAACCCGGATCTTCACGGGATCCAGCTGTTACAAACAAAAACTGCTACATGGTATCATTTAAGTACATCTTAGTGATATTGTTTTGCTAGCAAAGCTGACCTCAGTGAATAAGTATGGTTTTAAGATGCTTTCAGCTATATTCCAGCAAAACCGGGCAGGGGACACCAAAAGATTGTCTTCACATAGTATACCCAACTTGGTGACTCAAACCTGGGTCCTTGAAGTTAAGAGTCACTCTACCCCACCACCTATGCAAAGCTGACAAAACAATTTACTAGAATCAGGTCAAGATAAATTGAACAAAGTCACAGACTGATGTAGTCCAAGGGTCCAAAGATAAAATGTCAAGTGGTTTGTACGGTCTACATTTCAAGCTGATTGATGAACATACCTTGGCTCCTCTTTCTTCATTCCATGGACAATGGCTGTCAGGATGTCGTTGGACTGTGTTTGTAAAATCTCTGGATCCTCCAAAAGACGAAAAAGGAAACTGTGACAATCTTACACTATCACCTTACAGTACTAGGAAATACAGAAGTGCCTTCAAATGGCTAGTGTTGAATAACGCAACACTTACTCCAAAATAACAGAATACAGGAATATGAATTTATCTGATATTTCCATATTCCAAATACAAGTTACTGAAGACCTGAGTAACAGTCAAATACTGCTATTGTTTATATTATCAATGCTGAAATATTGTTTTTAAACAAAACTAAACATGGTTTAATTGTTACCAACCATAAGAATAAGAAAATGGAGAATCAGAAATTCCTAATGAATTCTCATGAAGCACAAGATGACAGTCTGTTGTAGCAACTTACTATGTCTTGACAGACATAGCCAATGGCTTCAAGTGTGGATTCCTTCATCATTTCAGTACTAGCTGGATTTGTAACATTGGCAGTGAGGCTTGAGATGAGATCCGGCCATAGTCCCTGAGGGAGCTCCGCTCACGCCTGCCACATATGCCACGCACTGTGCTGCAGAGCTCGGACGAATTGTTTCGGATCCTAAGGTTGCCAAGATCTGAAAAGCATATGAACATTTAACAATGTTTCCGTTGAAGAAAATAATTTCTGTGTTAGAATAAAGTGAAGTTATTATCCATAAAACCTGTCATGTATTCTGTGAACTAATTGGATATGACCCTATTGTGTCCTTAAGGGCTGCTACAATTCACATGCGTTTTCAGTGAATTGACCCATATCACTTTTGTTATTTGTGATAAGGATCAGACATTCATGACTTTCCTTTAAAGGTGTTTTACAAGAATGAATTTGCATGTTATTTTTCAAAGAGATATGCAAAATGGAAAACATCCAAGACAAAGGATAACAAGTGATTGCCACTTATATGGCCGCTAAAGAATGGCAAATTTATCACATATTTACTATTTTTTAGTCACATACAAGATGCCTGAAATGACTGGTGTCTGCATAATCACCCAATGTAGGCTGTCGAAATAATTAAAGACATTGGGTGCAATATTTTATGAGATATCGCATTAATAAGAGTTTGAAAAGTGGTCAGTGTCATAGTGGCCTTGAAAATAAGGTCAAGGTCACCAAAATCAACTGGTGTCTGGGTAATCCCCCAATGAACAGTAGGTTGTCACCAAATTTGAAGACATTGGGTACAATTGGGACTTACGGACACCGCTGAATACATAGTCCCCCGTTCGCGTTGCAGCGAGGGACAATAACATTCGCTTTTAAACGTAATATGGTCAATGTCATAAGATATTAACACTGTCAACATTGCTCCAAGAACTTATTTTGTATATTTTTCAATTCATCAACTGCTGACATGTTACTGTATTTGTTAACTAATATTCATGATATGCATCTTATTCGCCTCTTAGTGGACTCATTATAGTACTGCTGTCTATCCTACTACTTAGAAAATATTATGGTATCCTTTCCTACTGGAAGGTTGAACACAGTATTTCAAATGATACATAGTAACATGGACCTACATTTTGCTTGACATGTGTGCGGACATCTTGTGCAAACTGGAGCCACCTCTGCTGGTACTGTACTTTGATGGCGGGATCTTTGGAGTAGAGTGCATTCTTGAGTTGGAGACCCGCCTGCATCCTGGCCACAGGGCTGTTGCCGCCATGCTTCAATACGTCAGAGAGCTGCTTCAATAGCTCAGGCTGTAAAGGAAGCAAAGGATACATAGAAAGAGTCCAGATACCCATTCCAAACATATCAGTATCCTATTTTTTGTATTGTATTCATTTTGCTCAGGTCCTGCAGAATGTGTATGAGCATTTTGTTTTTCAGATTCAAATGTGTAAGTGAAAATAAGGGTATATAGGCAAAAAGGTAGTCAGTCTCAAGTCCCTGAACCACATTAATTTTCCCACTGCAATGCTAAGTCCTAAATGAAGCAAGTGTAGATTTCCCCCGGTTCAGGGACTGAATCTGACTGCTTGGGGCTCCTTTTCAATTTAAATAGGTTAATTTGTTGCTATCAATATTACATATCTTCAGGGACCTAGTGTTAGTCCAGCAAAAAGGCTATGGAGTTGAGGCATGTGATTCACATATACCTCAGGTTTACTATATTGACAAGACATTTCACCTCAAAGCAACTACTGTTTAACATTACCAAGCAGTCAGACTCACAGCATGGCATTCCAGCAGAGCTTCAGGACAGACTAACACTAGGGTGAATAAGCAGGGCTCCAGATAATTTTTCAACATCAGGAGTACGTACTCCTTATTTTTTCAATATATGAGTGCTGGAAAACAATACGAGTACATTTAGAGTACTGAATGGAATCTAATGGTGTATCATTAAACTTGTGCTTCGTTTCATATATGCATGACAGCATTGCTACTCTGGTGTAAACGGTCAATAAACAATTAAAAATACTTTTTCAGATAAATATGTCTGTAAATGATTCTAAGGCCGTACACAATTGCTGTGGTGAGTATCTGCTACGTTTTCTAAATTATTTCCTACTGTATCATGTATATTTTTTATCCGTACATACACTGATATGGCCCTTATCTGTAGCCCTGATAAGCATGGAGTGTTTAATGGGCTTGTCATATGTATTCCATTTTCATATATAAAAAACACACACACAAAGTTAACAAAGAAAGGCTAATACTGACTAAGACGACATACTAAGAATTATTCAATTATCCAGTTGGATACCAGCACAACTCAAATCAGAATCAGTTAAATCCTAGAGGTGATCAAGACAACCTACATGGGATATCAGCCACAAGATTGATACAGATCAATGCAAATTTCACCTTAGTATCACCTGGCATTTTCACCTCAGAGCCATTAATAATTTACACAAATTGCATACACATCCTGATCAATGATTCGACAGCAAAATGTTGAAGGAATTACTCAATAATTTAACTATGTTGAGCAGTAACTAATGAAACAGTTTCAGAATTACCCGTTCACTTACCAGATTCTCGGAAATACTATTAAGATCAACTGGAAAAACAGTGGAACAGCAATATAAATATTGGTTGTGCTGGAAGGTTGATGTTTAAACAATCAGCAAGGAAACAATTTCTTATGGAGGTCAAATTGGGTTTAACGTCGTGCTTGAGAATATTTCGCTCATATGATGACGTGCATGGGTGTGTATGTGTGGCTGCTTGTACTAGCCCAAACTGAAGCTGGGTTTATAGTGCTAGCCCACTGAGATACTATGCCGCAGTGAAGCATGAATACCCAACTCACACACAATATACTGACTCTGAGCTGACCAGTCCTTGTACCCATTAATGCAGAGCGCCAGACAGGGACCAACAAGTACCACATTTTAACGTCTTTTGGTATGACATGATCGAGGATCGAAGTCGCGACCTTCCGCTCTCGGGCGGACGCTCTAACCACTACACCACGGAGGCAGTCATTTCTTATAGAAGTGCCGTTAAATTTTAGTGTTTACGTTTGATGTGATGAACAAGTTATAATTTGCACAAAATACAAAATTAGATCATAATTCAGCATACTGTTTTGTTAGTAACTATACATAAATAGGTCACCACTTCTCAGTGAAGTAAATGTGTTCTTTCAGGCTAATGTTGCTTTAGGTACTGCTGATATTTATTGATAATCAATCCATAAGTAGTTAATGATCATGGTGATGCAAGGGTGCTAGTGGGTGTAAACTTATGCACCTTGATGCATATAAATAACTTAAGAAATATTCCAGTGATATGATGTCGGTTTGTAAATAATCAAGTCTGGAACAGAAAACCCAGTGATCAACATCATGAGCATCCATCTATGCAATTGGTATACAATGACATGTGTCAAAGTCAGCAAGCCTGACCACCAGATCCTGTTAGTCGAAGACCCAAGATCTTCACGAGTTTCAATACCAAGACCTTCATTCAGAAATTTATTTCTTAAAAGCCAAAGTTCAGTTCTTCGACTGTGTCTGTGCAACATTTCATACAGTCTGCATCCTGGAGCCATCCCTAAAACCGATGATTATAGATCACGCTCAAATCTTTTACAAATCTTGATCACTGGATAAAATCGTCCCAACACATACAGAACTTATTATTGCTCAACATATATATTCAAGCTTGCTCTTTCAAGTAAAATGAATGACTCCTGTACAGAATCAGGATCTGTACATAGAAAACGCTGGGATCCTGTGAAGATCTGTTCTCCCACTATCCTCATGACCCTGACGTCAGTCAATAACTTTAAACACCCCATTCGTATTAAAGTCTACCGCTGGAATCACCTATATATGGGCAGTAGAGCTGCAGATGAACAACTTCTTATTTGCAGATCTTGAATGATGACAAACCTGAGCTTGTTTCACTAGACGCCTTATTTTCACATGAAATACTGCAGGCAACAGAACGCTCAAAGCCTCGGGGCTGAATAGACAGTTTGAATGGACATGACAACATATAAATAAGTAGATTGCTTTAGGAGGCTCCTAATCACGTTCAGCTATCAACAATGCGTTTTCAATGAGAGGTTGAGATCATGCAGAATGATATGATCAACACACCTATATCTGTTGATGTAGCAGTTCCCTGATTACAACAGAATCCTGATAACACAATAAATGCCACATCGCGATTTTAAGTTGAAATCATACCTATAAATAACACTCATCTATGAAAGACAGTTGCATCGTACAGTGCATGTTCGCCGCCATCTTGGTTTCTGGATTACCCTTACGGGAAAATATATACTTACTAAATTCTGTTGTGCTGCGTGTTCTAAGAACTGTTGGGCAGATTCTAGTTCCTGTGTGTCTGAAACGACAATCGTTATGTCTGAAGAACCACAAATAAAGTGTCATATGCCTTGCAATATAGGACAACATGTCTGAAATCTGTAACTCACCGAAGTGAGAAACACGTGAAACGAGATAATGAAGATATTTCTTATCAACCAACCTGGCGATACTGTTTTCTCAAGTACGGCAATTAAATCCATCGTGTGTTGCTTAAAGTATACCTCATAAACCCGGTCTTTTTATCATATATTTATCTAGAAATGGCACGTGAAAGAGTTTCGGCTGAAGACTTCGGAGGTCAACCAGCCCATGTGGGTCGGCGCAGGAATATCACAACGTGAATTCCGGGTGCGTTCCATGATACGTTTCTTACGGCATATCTGATTGGTTTAAACTGAACTTACCTCGTCGCGCAGAAGACGATCACCCAATCGTATTACTTGTGAAATGTCTCGGCAAAGCTACACTTGTCATTGCATCTTCCCAGAATTTTCAGCGGCAGTGATAAATTGTTTTCTGAATGTTATTTAGACATATTTTAGCCCAATACACGTATTTGCACTACGCTGGGTGACATATGTTTGTAATGTGTAAACGTCTGATTTATCATTTGGAAATATTTGTTTTCGCGCTTAAATACGGTTGCAATTCGGCCCATTTAAACACCGGCTTTACATCATTTCCCGCCATTTATCAAACCGACTTCGTGTCCATCGCCTTCAGGGGAGATTACATAGTATATAAACAGTTGCCCCCTTGCACAGACTGATTTCCAAGAGATATCTTTCCACTAAAACGTATTCTATGATCAGTAGATTTTTATTTGATAACCACGAGATGAAAAAAGTACCGCTAATATATGAGGAAACTATATTTTTACAGGAGTATAATTATGTTAACGATCGAGTTACATATGCAACAAAAAAAAACATAATTAAAACAATTATCACTTTATTCATGACATATAATATACATTGCTGATTGTGAAAAAAACAAATAAACAAAATTATAAGCGTACAATCGCGAATCAAAAGTGCAAAATTTTGAACTTGGGTTTATTTCACTCGAAACGAAGCACCCGGGAGACCGAACCCAGTCAGAGCGGGTGGGTATGCACTCAAGTGTAACGAAGTCTTTCATTGGCTGGTTCGTTTGCCGATACGCTGAGGGCTCATTGTGTGTATATAGAGATGATCTGTTTGATTGGCATTTTAGAAGTATATATAGTGAGTAATAAGAAAGTATAAGATTCTTTATGGATAACTATATGTATACTCACCAGGGAGTTGAGATTGATAATACGATGTGACGTTGAGATTGACATCCAGTGATCGAGGGAAACAAATACCAGCGCCTTGAGCAAGCAATGGTTGCATGGATATGTGCGCTATATAAATATCCTATAATAAGAAAAATAATAATAATAACAACTTATTTTTTGTATATGATGCGACGTTTCGGTATGGATTCATATACCGTTGTCAATCAAGAGTGACAACGGTGTAAGAATCCATACCGAAACGTCGCATCATATACAATAGAAGAAGTTGTTATCTATAAAGAATTAATGTATATAGAGATGTTGGGTTTTGTAAATACATGCTCGAGATCTCTGCATTTGCGTTCGATCCAATCAACAAATACTGAGATGGTGAACTACTGCGTGGCTGGAAACTGTCGTTCGTCCAAGTACAAAGCAGGACTTGAAACTGACAATCTGAATTTGCACCGGTTTCCGTCCGATCCAGTCATCCGAGAAAAATGGACGCAGTTTGTTTGCAACCCACAGACATAATAACATGTCATGTGTACAAGTATCACACCTGCCTGTCTGTGTAATTTTATAATGTAACAGAGAAAGAACTCAGGTGCACGAGCCATAAATCAATGTATTTTGTTTATGGTGTATAGCCTGACAGGTGACATACCGAAACAAATCGTCAACACCTGTGTGTCTGCCTGCCTGTCTGCTAATGACAATATTCAATACACAGCTGCTATAACTGACCACATGCAATTCGAACTTAACACCAATCAGGCTATACACCATAAACAAAACGCATTGATTTATGGCCCGAGTTCGGTCTCTGTCACATTATGTAATTACAAAGACAGGCAGGTGTGATACTTGAACACATGACATGTTATGATGTCTGTTGATTGCAAAATGTTATACACAAAAAATGAGCATGTATTTACAAAACCCAACATCTCTATATATACACACACAATGAGCCGTGAAGGCGGCATCTGCTAATGAACCAGCCGTTACACTTGAGTGCACACCCACCCTCTCTGACTGGGTTCGGTATCCCGGCTGCTTCGTTTCGAGGGAGATAAACCCAACTACAAAATATTGCACTTTTGATTTGCGATTATACGCTTATAATTTTGTTTATTTGTTTTTTCATAATCAGCAATGCATTTTATATGTCATGAAGAAGTGATAATTGTGTTTTAATTATGTTTGATTTTTTGGTTGCATGTAACCTTTAAGTTCAAATTGCATGTGGTCAATGATTGAAGTTGTGTATTGCATATAGTCATTAGCAGACAGGCAGGCAGAGACATAGGTGTCAATAAAACAGACGTTGAGTTTTGTCTGTGACAGACACTGCTTATCACAATCCACATATTTTCTATGTTTCCATAGACATGTGTATTAAAACATTTCAGTTTTCAAGCTGAGCAATTTTTAACAATGAAATTAGTATTTCAAATGCTACACTTTCTTGAAAACTTGGTTTGCAAATCTGCAACCAAGTAAGGGACCAGTGTATTTTTATTACTGCAGACCCAAGATGCTTGTAATCACAAGAAACATCTCTTGTTCTGCAACTTCGTCCACAGCGATAATCCCTGCACGCATCACTTGCTGTGTTGTGTGTTTACGAGTCGCCTTCCCGGGTTCAAGCCGCGCGAACCTAATCACTGCGCATGCGCTGTGGGCGCAGCACAGCACAGCTGTTGAAACCACTTTTCACCCCAGCGCTGAGGTGGAATTAGTGAATCGTTTGAACCCCGATTTCGCGGGGTTTTTTTCATCGCGTTATTTTTCAACTTTATAAGTTGAATTTGCATTTTTGATAATTTGTTACTGTACTTGTCCATACCGAAAGGTATCAGAATCTGCAAAGTTGTGTTTTGCGTTGTATGTGGCCTTTAAATGAATATCAAACTGCGGTTGTCAGTAAAACGTATCGTCAGATTATGATCTTTGTAAATTGATCTCATGAATGTATGATGAATTCAAGTGAGTGTGAGTGAGTTTAATTTTACACCGCTTTTAGAAATATTCCAGCAATATCACGGTGGGGGACACCAGAAATGGGCTTCACAGATGAATTTAAGACATCATGTTATTCTTAATTGAATGGCATTCTTTCTATTTAACACAATGAGGTCTCCCCAGGATACGTGAACAAGACAGATGCTTTTACTTTATCATATGTCATACAACCACCTCCGTGGTGTAGTGGCTAGAGCGTCCGCCCGGAGAGCGGAAGGTCGCGGGTTCGATCCCCGACCGCGTTATACCAAAAGACGTTAAAGTATGGTACTTGTTGGTCCCTGCCTGGCGCTCGGCATTAATGGGTACAACAAGGACTGGTCGGCTCGGAGTCAGTATAATGTGTGTGCACTTAAAAGAACCCACGAATCCGTTGGTATATGACCAGATGGTGGACATACATGAATACGTGCAAACACCTAGTTGCGGGTACAGCAACGTGCAGTAATCTTGGACAAAATACTGTGTCCCAGTCCACCCAGCTGTGAATGGGTACCTCGTAAGGATGGAAAGCCGCAATAACTCGGTGCGCCTTGTGGCAGCAAGAGTTCTATGATCCCCAGGGAGTTGAGATTGACAATAAGATGTGCCGTTGAGATTGACATCCAATGGTCAAGGGAAAAAACGTACCAGCGCGTTGAGCATGCACTAGTGTGTGGATATGTGCGCTATATAAATATCCAGTAATAACATAATTTGTTTGTTTTAAGCCGCACTTAGCAGCGTTGAACTTGTATCAACTGCATGTCAGCGGTTTTGCAAACGATAGCGTCTGGACCAGACAATGCAGTGATTCACATAACATGGGCATCGATCGATGCTTTTGGGACACAATCATAAGCATGAACCCCGTCAGCAAACCTGGCCACCAGATCTCGTGAGTCACCTCTTACGACATGCATGACTTACATAAGTGAACGATCACAAGCAATATTCTCATGGTTATTAGCCACTGCAAACAAGCAACATGGCGAGAAATAATCTCTGGTAAATACTGGCAAAAAGAACAATGTTCAATGATTTATCTGAAAAAGTATTTCTGTGTACAAAATAGTAATAGTAACTTGGGGATGCAAGCCAACATATGCACTACTTTAAAACAATCCCAAAGCTTCTTTCTGGGTCCAGCTAACCAGTGTTACCCGTGAAGATCAAAGTTAGAATTGATCTTCAGCAATCCATGCTTATCGTAAGAGACGACTAACGGGATCGGGTGGTCAGACTGGCTGACTTGGTTGCCACATCATCATATCCCAGTTGGGTAGAGTGATGCTCATGCTGTTGATCACTGGATTGTCTGGTCCGGACTCGATTATTTACGGACTGCCTCCATATAGCTGGAATATTGCTGAGTACTGCGATAAATAACAAACTAAAACCAATCAGTGTCGTATCAACAGAAAACATTGTGACGTTATGTTAATGTCACAACGTTAAATAGTAAGGCCACACTGGTCTGCAGAACATGTATTTTGTAGGGATATCAACAAGGCAATATCGCTTGTTATTACCCACGAGGTCAACGTATGGGTAGTTGCATACTAATCTCGTACGTCACACGAGTGTCGTATCGCGTTGATCTGTGTCGTAACGACTTGACCTGAGATTCTAACGATTTGATTGGATAACCGATTACCTCTCAATTAGGTCACATTCTGACGTAACTATTTTTATATTCATAACAAACACGTGAATTCATTCATTCTACAACATAAATGCATTGTGGAAATGAAAACATTGCGGAGGTTGCCGTGTCGCTGTTTAATTGTGAGTCGAACTGAGACATTATATCCGTCGAAAAACATAAACGCAATGTTTCCACCAGTGATGTTAGCCGAATGAAGCAACTGGAAACCAAGAAACGAGGTGCTACGGAGTAGTTTACTGTACGAGGCTGTACGAGGCGATGACAACTGACATGCAGTGACGTCATTACAGTGTGACGTCATGAAAATATTGTACTACAGTACAAAACTCTTCCGCAACCTCTTTATGAAACCGGTTTCGGTTTGAAACCAAAAACATAACAAAAATACGCTATTTTGTCAATTTAATGCATGTAAGACGTGGGTAATAAATAAAATACCACACTCGGTCTCATTACATACGAATTATACGAAACTCGTGACCTTCCTAATGAGACCTCGTGTAGTATTCTCTATATAGCAGCCATATGTGGAATGATTCGCCTGCAATAACTTTCCGATATATATATGTGTATGTGAATTATAGAGATTGTCCGTTCTGATAGGTGGAAAAAACAAATGACGTCATACATTGTTCATAACGACACACACTAATGGCATAACGTAATTTTTATGACTATATGCCCCCTTCATGCAGTGATGTTTCTTTGTAATATTGAAAATTTCCACGTTTCCTTCATTTTCTGTTAACATCTCCATGAGTGATATACAGAATAACCTAACCTATGTCCCTCTCGGATGAGTGATGTAGGTTGCTGCCAGAAGCTCTGGATTAACACCATTCATTCATTCGGAACAGATAATCCGTAATTCCTCCCAGCTCGCTGTTTATTCTCTAAATATCACCAAGCGATAATCCGGTGGAACTGGGTGATAAAAAACATATTCAGATGACGTCATTGTATTGTTCTCCGGAAGTAGGGCAAAGCGCTTCAGGACCAATCTACACAGATCTAATCATTTAATGCATAATGTTAAAATATCGGTCAGTACGCACGTCCTGTTCACATCAATGTGGTCAAACTGACCGATATACTCTGGCTACTCTTCCATGATAAAGATCGAACAATAGGTAATTGGCTTGAAACGTAAAACGACGGGCCAAGCTACTGTCATTCAGACCCTGAAACAAATATACCCAATGCAGCCCATGCAAGTCTATAATATGTGGCAAGTCTAGATTACCAGTTTCATGAAAATGAAGAAAGTCTCTGTGCTCCTTGTTTTATATTTTGTGAATTTAATTGAGGAACTATTTTTTTCCGTAAAACATCTTCATTTCATAAAACTAGATGTTAGTCTAGGGCCAAACATCAGCATAGACTAAGGCTTAGTCTCTGAATATACATATATAATTTTGATAGTAACAAACAAGCCCATTTACCTGAACCTGGGGAAATATGGACTTGCTTCGTTTAGGGCTTTAGCACTACAGGGAAGAATAGGCTGTAGGAAAATAATGTGGTTCAGGGACTGTGAGACAGACTAGCATCAGCACTGCGAGTTGTTAAACATCTTGTATATAGCAGTGTACGCTGACAGCGTCTTATGAACGATGAAGACGACTCCGCCCTTCCGTCGGGAGCTTCCGGAAAAGTCTGCTGCTGAAGGTTGTGGGCAAAACCTCTTGTGGGGGTCACCAGGTTAACTACTGTGATATTATGTGAATGAGCAATTGTTGTTTTAGGCCGCAGTTGGCAACCATTCGTCACAACTCGTCCATTTCCGTAACCGCTTGTCCCGGAATAACACAAGTTGGTCACGAATGAGTTGGCAACAGGCCAGCATTGATATCATGGCGGCTTGTAAATTTTCGAGCCATGGCAAAGTACAGCCGGACAACCTGTAAACTCACATTCACCGAGTCGCCTCTTGGTGTTACCCAGTTTGTTTTGTGTATTTGTTGTTTAACGCCGCACTCAACAATATTCCAGCTATATATTGGCGGTCTGTAATTAATCGAGTTTGGACCAGATGGTTCACTGATCAACAGCATGAGCATCGATCTACCCAATTGTGATACGATGACATGTGTCAACCAAGTCAGCGAGCCAGACCACCCGATCCCGTTAGTCGCCTCTTACGACAAGCATAGGTTACTGAAGACAAATTCTAACCCGGACCTTCACGGGTCTTAACTTAGGAATTGCCTTCTTCAGAATCCCCAAAACTGTTAAAACATTGTACAAAATTCCAATTTAATTCTTCACGTGGTACGTGACCGACCGTATATATATCCGCTGAGAGGTGAGTTCGGTTTTCTGCCGCTTTGAACAGTACTTATAATACAATCAGGGCAAATTGGTACGTGACCGATGGTATCTATATATATATAGATATATATATATATATCTATATCTATCTATCTATCTATCTATCCGCTGAGAGGTGAGTTCGGTTTTCTGCCGCTTTGAACAATGTTTATTAATAGGCCTACAAGACAACGCGTCTGCTTTATGTGGGAAGGAGCCCGAAGTAATGCATGTTTTTAGACGTTTGACCCTTTGATGAAAGGTATATGCTGACAAACCAATAAATACAATCAGGGCAAATTGGGATTCGAAACCAATATTGTGTATTCTAGGCACGTACAAGGGACTTAACTATATAATGGGTGTTGTGTTGAGGAACTGTAATTATTACGGAACAATCACTTCAAGTGCTGTGTTTTCAGAACACAATTGCTATTGTCCTTGGCATACCATGAGTGCCAAATTCAAGACCTTCCTGTGTTTTGTATCAGTTGAAAGTCAACACTACTTACATCACTTGATGTTTGCAAAGATGAAAATCAAAGTTCTTTGAACATTTATAACAGGAAAGAAAGGCTGATATGATTTTTATTATCTTAAAGAGGTTTTCTCCAGTCTTGTGTCCATTTCAAGTGTACACTTAAATCTTGTGTGATATGAAAACTGATAAATTATCTCTCATTGTAACAAGCGGTCAGGCTCCCACATGTCATCCTATCCCATGTGCATGGACAGTCGGACAACTGGAAGTTTATACCTTTCGGCTGTGGGAGACATGCCAATTTACACTTATCAGAGGGGCATACAAAGTCTGTGGTAAAGACTACCAGATGTCCGACTTCGACTTTTGTGGACGTCGCAGTGGCCGAGTTGGTTAGTCGGTTGTCTTTGTGTGCTGGCACAGAGGGTGTGGGTTCGAATCCCAGATGGGACTCCAACAAACTAAAGTATTAGAATCTGTACTTTACTGAGAAAGCGTAATCCCAAATATAACATGTATTACATTTGACCACTTTCTGATTGGCATCGTGTATTCAATTACTTTCTTTACATGAAGCTGGTAGAGAAGGCAGAGCCAAAGATCCTGATCTTATGGACTTGTATCAAATGCAGAGATGGATGGCATGGCTGTTGAGTTCTGGGTGTTGAAAATACATTGTGCCAGCCTGTGGCGATAACTGACTGTGATCCAGCTGGTCAGTGTCTTTCTGAAGTACAATCTGAAGTGTAACACCAGCCTTTGAAGGGTGACTTTGGTGATCCAAAAAGGTTCCGATATTTGAATCCATGATCTCAGAATACTCATAACCAAGGGAAGCAACTCTCCCAAGCCAATTACAGGCTTTTCTACACCAAATCAAAATCAGTTAGGGAAGCAAGACAAGATTGACATAGATTGAGATATCTGGCAGCTGTGATAGGATGATTTTGCCAAAACGGTTTAGTTTTCCACTTAACACTACAGCAGAAGTCTTTAAGTAAACAATTGGTTTTGAGAAACCAGCATCAAAATAATGGTTATGCACACTAACCGAGATAGCATTCAGAGATGGCAATGGTTTTGCCAACATTGCCAACATTGGGCCAATGTCCGAATGCTATCTGGGAAAGTCCATACTTTAACAAATTCACTTTGGTCAGTATTATATGGAATACCATGTTTGAAATCAGCCAATCAGGTGCCAGCTTATCTCAATCAAAGAATGGGGGACGCTTGGAATTTTCTCCAGGAACATTTACTTGGAAAGTGACGTCTAGAAATAATAGTAGCCAGTAGATATTTTCTGTGTTTATTTATACAGTGAAGATACACACCCCTTCTTAAGACATTCAACAGTGACATAAAGATTGAAAAACCGGTTTTATATAGTTAAATTCTCATAAAATCAGATCATTTACTCTCATACAAAACACCTCTCTGCCCTGGACACAGATCAGAAACAACATGATGTAAACAACACCCACAGAGAATGTAATGATGCAGCCTTAGTTTTCAACATTTGGAACTTACTGTTTAAGTTTGTTTTGAGATAGTCAAATCAGATGAGCTGCTCTAAATGCTACACTGACACATATTGAGAATTTAGTGTAGATGTCAGCTGGCTGTTTAGAAAGCTCAGCTCACATGACTTACTGTAAATCATCTGATTTTAATGAGATTGGTTTTTTCATGTTTATGTACAAAAGTAACCTCCAGTTGCACTGTGTTTATTCAGCACGATACACATCAGCTCCTATATACAGCTGCTTCCTGCTTGTGTTTCACATCCGCAACACACCAGTATCCACATCCTTCTTTAGAATTCCTTCTTCATATCTGAAAATTTAAATAACCAATTACAAAAACATTCTAAACTGCTGTTGATCAAATAACTAGCTAACCTGTCCATGGTGAGTGAGTGAGTGAGTTGGGTTTTACGCTGCATTCAGCAATATTCCAGCAATATCACAGGGGGTATGCCAGAAATGGGTTTCACACATTGTACCCATGTGGGGAATCGAACCCAGGCTTTGGTCGTGATGAGTGAAAGCCTTAACCACAAGGCCCCACCACCCCAATCCATGGTGAAACAGATAAAGCATTAGAGGGTACCAACATTATATTGACTGAGAAACATTGATGTACTTCATGTTGTTGAGGAAGTATTTCAAATAGTACAATAAAGTTTAAAGTCTAGTGAGACTTCCTAATTATTTCTTTCCTTAAAATCGAATAAGTAAAGGACCTTCTGACCATCATACTTAAATTCTGACACTGACACATATTTAAAAAAACTAGGGATAAGATATTCTTTCTCCCTTCACATTATGTGTTAGGTTGAGTATGCAAGATCTTCGTCTTGATTTTAGGTGTGCTAAAATCACCTTATAAACTACGAAAACCTAATTAGTAACATGTTTGGTTGCAAATTTTGAATTGTTACAAATATCTAAGATTTAAACTGGATACAATCCTCTGATAACTACCAAAAAGTCCCTGAGTTTCATGATCGGTTCTTATATTATATAACCTTCTCATGTTTCAAGACAGTTCAGAAGACACAAGTCAGGAGATGGATGTATCACAGGAACACTCACCACTCTGTTCCTGCAATGTGCCTCGCCAACTCTGCTCCATCTGCTTGACAAACACATCAAATATGTCGATGGTCGGTCCCAGGGAGGTTCTCTTGTAGTCTGGAAATATGGCACTAAATATGACAAGAGTCTTTGTCACATTTTGATTTCAGTGGACTGAAGTTCTGTTACTACAACCTCTAACAGTGCTTGCTGAAGTATTTGTCTGATTTATAAACTCACAAAGTAAACATATATTAGCTCTCTAAAAAAATGAAAACAAAAAAGGTTTTGTATGGAACTGTTCGGCTAAAAGTGTTGAGACATCCCAAGGTAACAAACTTGTCCAATATATCTCTGTGTAGAAGAACCTATTCTTAAAATGTCTCCAGATCATAAGATAGTCTTTCCAAAATAGTTTCAGGTACACTTAATTAAGGAAGTACCTTTCTGTTTTTTGCCTGTTTCTGTTGTCACAGCTTCTGTTTTGTTTAGCTCCTCGAGCAGACCACTGAAATATACAACAGAATGGTCATGTTTAACCTTTGACACCAGTCTTGGTGTTTGGTGACAGGAGAAGCCTCATCATGTCACAGGATGGTGGAAAGTCGGAGGTTTGATGCCAGGCCACTTCCTACCAAAGGACATTAAATGACAGTAATTGTTCCCAGCCTTGATGTACAGCACTGATGGGATAAACATGGTATGAGAAACTTGAAAATAATCTGGAAAACAAAACCTGGTTGGTCTTCACATCATTTGGGTGGTGTATACTCTACTCCCTCCTTCTGACTGACTGACTGATTTTGGTTTTACGCCGCTTTTAGCAATATTCCAGCAACATCACGGCAGTGGACACCAGAAATGGGCTTCACACATTGTACCCATGTATGATTCGAACCGGGTCTCATGGCAAGCCAACGCTTTAACCATTAGGCTACCCCACTGCCCCCCTCCTTCTGAGTAGATCTGACAAGGTCATCATAGTCAGTATCAGACCAATCACCTGTATGAGTGCAAGCTCAAGGCAAGTATAATGCTCAATGACCGATCATCTGTTTGGGGTCAAGGGCACCCGTAACATCAGGTTTTACTAACCTGTAACCTATGTACCTTCATGAAAACTTCCGTTTAAGTGAGTGAGTGAGTATTGGTTTACGCCGCTTTTAACAACATTCCAGCAATATCACAGCAAGGGGACACCAGAAATGGGCTTCACACATTGCAACCATGTGAGGAATCGAACTCGGGCCTTCAGTGTGACGAGCAGACACTTTAACCAATAGGCTACCACACTGCCCCACTTCCGTTTAAGCTGTATGGGGACCCATATATTGATACACTTATATGAATGTGGACCCTTGGGATCTGTAACTGTTGCTTGATATGCACTGGTTATATGAAACAATTGCACCTTTCCTTCAGGTCCAGCGACTAGCCCAGGACACTCATGTCAGTTTTGCTATGGTCAAGAACTGATGCCCTGGCAATCTAAAGATCTGCCTGGGTCTTTTGGGAACTGATTATCTTTGGAAAAATACTTGTTAGTTCGAGGGTTTCTTTTATTGAAAACCCCCCAAAAAACAAAAAAGAACGCACACACTTCATGTCCAACTGCTGATTACCTTATTGTTGGGACATCGAAAGGACTGAACTTCTCTATCAGGGTAGGATCCATCGGGACACAGACTCTACCTGAAGTGATTCAGGGTCGACATTACATTTGGACAGACAGATTAAAAAATTAATGCAACATACTTCTGCATATATATACACAGATGACAAAAATTAATGCAACATTTATAAAGATACTAAATTTTGGACGATGACAGCTTGGTATAATATTACTGAGTTTTCAGGTCAACTTCCAACAACTGACAATTTCACCTTTGTCTCACCCTCAGACTCTGACAACCACCCCCCTAGACTGACAATCACAGACCTAGAGTGACAATCACAGACCTAGAGTGACAATCACAGACCTAGACTGACATTCACAGACCTAGTTTCTGACAAGCACACACCCTTAGCCCCTGACCACATCACCAGTAGCAGTGATTATTCCCACACCCACTCAATGGCAATCTCACCCCACACATGATATACAGTCCACACGCACCCTTACATGTACCTGTTTTAGGATGGACACAGAAAGGACTCTTGAGAAGATGGTTAACTCCCTTGCTGACGTTCACGTCCAGTCGAGGGTAACAATACTGTAGTAGTATTTCCTCCTTCAGATGGCGTAGTTTCTTGTTTCTGTATTTCTCCTGAAACAGGATGTCACATGCTACAGATGGTCAAGATATGACATTCTACCACACAGTCAGTACAGGTACGACATCCTACAACAAAGGTCAGTTCAGGTATGACATCCTACAACAAAGGGTCAGTTCAGGTATGACATCCTACAACAAAGGAGTTAGTTCAGGTATGACATCCTACAACAAAGGGACAGTTCAGGTATGACATCCTACAACAAAGGGTCAGTTCAGGTATGACATCCTACAACAAAGGGTCAGTTCAGGTATGACATCCTACAACAAAGGGTCAGTTCAGGTATGACATCCTACAACAAAGGGTCAGTTCAGGTATGACATCCTTCAACAAAGGGTTAGTTCAGGTATGACATCCTACAACAAAGGGTCAGTTCAGGTATGACATCCTTCACAACAAAGGGTCAGTTCAGGTATGACCTCCTACAACAGTTCAGGGTCATGGTATGACCTCCTACAACAAAGGGTCAGTTCAGGTATGACATCCTACAACAAAGGGTCAGTTCAGGTATGACATCCTACAACAACAAAGGGTACATCCTACAACAAAGGGTCAGTTCAGGTATGACATCCTACAACAAAGTTCAGGTATGACATTCAGTTCAGGTATGACATCCTACAACAAAGGGTCAGTTCAGGTATGACATCCTACAACAAAGGGTCAGTTCAGGTATGACATCCTACAACAAAGGGTCAGTTCAGGTATGACATCCTACAACAAAGGGTCAGTTCAGGTATGACATCCTACAACAAAGGGTCAGTTCAGGTATGACATCCTACAACAAAGGGTCAGTTCAGGTATGACATCCTTCAACAAAGGGTCCCCCACAACAAAGGTCATGACATTCAGGTTCAGGCATGACCTCCTACAACAGTTCAGTTCAGGTATGACATCCTACAACAAAGGGTCAGTTCAGGTATGACCTCTTCCATCAAAGGTTCAGTTCAGGTATGACCTCCTACAACAAAGGGACATCATACAACAAAGGGTAAGTTCAGGTATGACATCCTACAACAAAGGTCAGTTCAGGTATGACATCCTACAACAAAGGGTCAGTTCAGGTATGACATCCTACAACAAAGGTCAGTCAGTTCAGGTATGACATCCTACAACAACAAAGGGTCAGTTCAGGTATGACCTCCTACAACAAAGGGTTAGTTCAGGTATGACATCCTACAACAAAGGGTCAGTTCAGGTATGACATCCTACAACAAAGGGTCAGTTCAGGTATGACATCCTACAACAAAGGGTCAGTTCAGGTATGACATCCTACAACAAAGGGTCAGTTCAGGTATGACATCCTACAACAAAGGGTCAGTTCAGGTATGACAGGTAGTTCAGACATCCTACAACAAAGGGTCAGTTCAGGTATGACATCCTACAACAAAGGGTCAGTTCAGGTATGACATCCTACAACAAAGGGTCAGTTCAGGTATGACATCCTACAACAAAGGGTCAGTTCAGGGACATGACATCATCCTACAACAAAGGGTCAGTTCAGGTATGACCCCCATATGACATCCTACAACAAAGGGTCAGCATCCTACAACAAAGGGTCAGTTCAGGTATGACATCCTACAACAAAGGGTCAGTTCAGGTATGACATCCTACAACAAAGGGTCAGTTCAGGTATGACATCCTACAACAAAGGGTCAGTTCAGGTATGACATCCTACAACAAAGGGTCAGTTCAGGTATGACATCCTACAACAAAGGGTCAGTTCAGGTATGACATCCTACAACAAAGGGTCAGTTCAGGTATGACATCCTGCAACAAAAGGTCTAGGCTTACCACAGTCAGTGACTCCTCCACCCGTCTGACTATGATCGACCATCTGTTGGCCGAGTTGGTTCCAGTTTTTGTAAAATCTTCCTTCAGCTGTTCACGGAACTCTAAAATACAACAAATATGTTTTTGTCACCTTTTATAGTCCGGTATAGCAAAATGCACAATAACCTCCTCTCCAATTGACAAATTTAGTCAGGCACTGCCAGACATTTTTCTATTATAATTGTAACCAAAGTTAATTTTGGAGCCTCAGACAAACTCTCGGAATATGAACCACAAAACAGATATATCATACAAGCAGTTAACTCCACCATTTAATTTAACCCCAATTTGTCACAAAACATCATTTTCAGTAGATATTGGTCTAAATGTATGGACTTTTAATAGCTAAGCTTACTTGACCAAGAGCCGTCTTACTAGACTCTGGCTACCAACAAGTCACTGTTACACTTGGCTTTGACCTAACCTGCGTCAGGGACGAGAGACAAAACCTTGTCCCATCTCTCCTCTGTGTCCAGGAAGTCTTGGCTGTGGCAGGCGTAGTCCACAAAGTGCTTCTCGATGATTGTCAAGGCACGTCTGTAACAATCACAGTCATTGCTAAATAATAAGTATATTCTATTTCTGGGCTTCAGGAGAGTGAGTGAGTGAGTAAGTTTAGTTTTACACCGCACTCAGCAATATTCCAGCTATATGGCGGCGGTCTGTAAATAATCAAGTCTGGACCAGACAATCCAGTGATCAACAACATGAGCATCGATCTGCGCAATTGGGAACCGATGACATGTGTCAACCATGTCAGCAAGCCTGACCACCCGATCCCGTTAGGTGCCTCTTACGACAAGCATGGGTTACTGAAGGCCAATATTCTAACCCGGACCTTCACAGGTAGCTTCAGGAGAGAAACTTAAATCAACTTTAATGGGAACTGATGATAACTCTTCCCTGGCCAACTTGTTTCTTTCAAACTTCTCAATTGGTGACAAACTGTAAAATTATTTGAAGTTCTAAATATATGTTGTTGTTTAACACTGCAGTCAGCAGTATTCCAGCTATTTATGACGGTCTGTAAGTAATCGAGTCTGGACCAGACAATCCAGTGACTAATGGGGGGGGCATGATGACAAGCATTCTTCACAAATGAATCACATGTCCATTTTGTAGCCCAAACAACTAAATTTCAAAACACAATTTATTTTGTCAATAATTAGATACACCAACATTTATGAACTGACTACCAGCTGAACTTGTCTTGCAGCAAAATTTTCCACATAGCTAACTCTTATTCTCAATTCATCCCTTGAGGTGGTGGTGGTGTAGTGGGAATTGGGTTTAACGTCGTGCTTGAGAATATTTCGCCATATGACAACGCATGCGTGTGTTTATGTATGTGTGGCTGCTTGTACTAGCCCAGACTTAAGCTGGTTTTATAGTGCTAGCCCACTGAGATACCATGCCGCAGTGAAGCATGAATACCCCACTCAGACACATTATACTGACTCCGAGCCGACCAGTCCTTGTTGTACCCATTAATGCCGAGCGCCAGGCAGGGACCAACAAGTACCATATTTTAACATCTTTTGGTATGACGCGGTCGGGGATCGAACCCGCGACCTTCCGCACTCCGGGCGGACGCTCTAACCACTACACCACGGAGGCGGTCCATCCCTTGAGGACTCGAACAGGCAGTTGTGAGTGTGTGGGATAAAGCTCATACTTGTCATAAGAATCGCCCCAAAGAATAGAATGGTCAAGCTTGGTCACGTGGTTGACTGCATGCCATCTAAACCTTATATTCTTTGTTGCTTGTAGTATGAATCACTGGTTTGTCTGGTCCTGACTTGAACACTTCAGGCAGAATTGTAGCTGGAATACTGCTGATGGCAGAGTTACACAACATACAAACAAACAAACAAAAAACCCTACAGATATTGCTGGAACTACGACAGCAGCTAAAGGAAGACGACAATGTATGATGTACTTACTTCACAGAAGGATGCATTCGATCATCAACTGTCACCTTCTTGGTTTGATTGTCTCCTCCCTAAATAACAGAGAAAGGTGTTGAACGTATACACTCACATCCACACACGATACAGTCCGTGATGTCCAAGTGTATTAGAGGTGTGACGATACAGAAATTTCACAATACGATAAGTACCACGATATCTTGGAACGATACGATTCGATTCGATGCATATCACGATATGCTTTCTTCAGTTATTTTCTTTAAAAAATTATATTTTAATAGCAAGAAATTTTGACATAACCGTCAATATCTAATGAAAATTAACAATTTTAAGGTCAACGATACATATCACGATACGATAAAACGTATCGATATATTTATCGTCAAATACAGTATCACGATTATCGATACTACGATATATCGTCACAGCTCTAAAGTGTATATCCAGCCAGGCCACTGTATTGAACAGCATGCACTAGGAAACAACTGAAGGTGGTTTATGTCTATTGATACCATTATAACAGAAGGAGACACTCTGAGGGAACAATTAATTCACATCAACATTGCATTTGATGTTTTCGCATTCAACCATGATACACACAAGATTTACTCTAGTCTTCACAAATAGAACAGACAATTAAAACACTGAACAAAATATTTCTTATTAAAAATGTGAATTAAGTTGGGAATAAAGACCAGTGATAAAAGATTTGAATCAGAGTTGGAAATTAGGGTGGTTAGGGGAGACTGACAACAAAATGACAAGAAACCCTTAGTCTTCATGCAGTTTCTGACTTCATAAATAACTGAAGCCATGTCTGAAATATTGATAGTCCGGGACATCAGGCAAGCAGTTATTCCAATCACTGCTGACAGGTAAATCATACCATGTACATCAAATGTTAAATGTGATCTCATTAATCAGTCTCTCTGCAAGTTACCTTGACAACGCTGAGGTACTCAGCAATGGCTGACCTGGCTGCCTGTGAGAGTTTGCGGGCACCTTCATCGCACACCCAGCAATGGATGCCTCGGCGCCCGGAATACACCCACAACAGGTGCTCATACCCGAAGTCATCTGGAGATCAAAAACTCATAGTTTGATAATGTTCAATGCCAGTAATATTCCATCTAAATTAGAGTGGCTGGTGAATAATCATGTTTGGTCGAGACAATTCTGGAGATTAATATTGTGAGCAATTACTCTCACCATCAGGACATGTTAACCACACAATCGATGAGGTCATGTCTTCACACCAGCATAGGCTGCTATGCACCATTCCAACTTAGAACTCCTATGACACATTTCATATTGTTTACAACCACTTGCAGCCCCATTTCCATTTTGACAAACACTTGAATAAAGCACTTCACCTTTGTCAATGTTGTCAAAAAAAAACATATTAAAAAAATTAGCCAAAATAATTGTCCACTGTCTGCTGGAAGAAGTCAAAGGCAGAAAATCACTGGCAATGGCGGTGGTCCATTTCAGACAAAATCTTAAAGCAGTCCTCTTCCTAGGCTGCTGCGCGGTGGGCTAGCCTAGTGGTTAATGGTGTTCCCTCGTCACGCTGAAGACCCAGGTTAGATTCCCCACATGGGCACAATATGTGAAGCCCATTACTGGAGTCCCCTGCCATGATATTACTGGAGTATTGCAGCGTAAAACTAAATTCACTCCTAGGCTGCTTATAATGATCAAATCAAAAGCGACAATTCTTTAAAGGTCACATGCAATGCAGATTCTGATACCTTTCGGTATGGACTTACAAAAATGCAAATTCAACTTATAAAGCAGTGAAAATGTGTGTGCCTGCCTGCCTGCTAATGACAATATGCTATACACAACTTCAATCACTGACCACATGCAATTTGAACCTATCAGGCTATACACCATAAACAAAACACATTGATTTATGGCTTGTGCACCTGAGTTCTGTCTGTCACATTATGTAATTACACAGACAGGCAGGTGTGATACTTGTACACATGGCATGTATGGTGTCTGTTGATTTCAAAATGTTATACACAAAAATGAGCATGTATTTACAAAACCCAACATCTCTATACACACACAAAGAGCCCTGAGTGTATTGGCAAATGAACCAGCCAATGAAAGACTTTGTTACACTTGAGTGCACCCCACCCACTCTGAATGGGGTTCGGTATCACGGCTGCATCGTTTCAAGGGAAGTAAACCCAAGTACAAAATATTGCACTTTTGATTTGCGATTGTAAGCTTATAATTTTGTTTATTTGCTTTTTCATAATCAGCAATGTATATTATATGTCATGAATAAGTGATAATTGTGTTTTAATTATGTTTGTTTTTTGGATGCAGTTGACCTTTAAGATGGGTAACATCTGAGAAAATTATAAACTACTGGTCTTCCATTCACAGAAGGGCTAAACAAAGCATAGAAATCATGTATGAGGAGGATATTAACACAGTACCTCTGAGGGCCGCATCAAGGATCTTCACTGCAATGATCATAAGTGGCCAACACTTGTCGCAGATCTCGGCACCCCTGGAACACAATCATAACTAAATCTACACGCAACCAACATGACAGGGGTTCAATTTCTTTTTTAAAAGGCAGGGGTGGAAATAACCCATTGCCCGTCCGAGTCAAGATTTTTTCTATTGGGCACTTGCCCACACTGTACCGGTGTCCAGTTGACTTTCCAACGTTAATCATGTTGTTTATTTAAAAATCAACAAGAAAACGTCCGGTATAGTGGAAAAATTATGAGAGCAAGTGATTTTATATGTGCCACTGTACCGGAGTACCCTAGCAATTTTAAAGTTATTTCCACTCCCGAAAGGCCCCTTGTCCTGACTAAAGAGTGATTGAGAATGGTTTTATGCCGCCTTTAGCAATATTCCAGCACTATCACGGCGGGGGACACCAGAAATGGGCTTCACACATTGTACCCAGGTGGGGAATAGAACCCAGGTTTTAGGCGTGAAGAGTGAACGCTTTAACCATTGTAATTATGAAAGAATAAATCAACATGGTATTTGATGTTAATGTCTACTGGACTTTTTATTTCTCCTTTACAGGTAATAATTGTCATTATTTTTTTTTATATAGAACAGTCTCTGACTCTCACATTGTAGAAAGGTAATTAAGACATTAGGACTTGTAAATATTGAGCACGATTTCCGTCTGTATCCACGAGGCATGGGGTAAAGAACACTTTTGTCAATGGGTGCTCAAAATTCAGAGTAGAATATCTGAAAATTCATGATAGTTCAGCAGTTCATGCCGAGTGTTTGTCATATTATATTCTCAGCAGTGAAACCAGTGAGTTGGTGGTTGGGTCAAGCCATGATAAAGTAATCATAACTGTATTGGTATATTTCTTCGTCGTAAAGTAACTATGGCCAATTTGAACACCAAGATTTCTGAAATTGTCTACAACCTTTCTTGTTGTCGGATTTTTTATCTTTCGACTGTCTGGTGCAAACATCTGCCCTCCTTTTAAAAAACTATCGATCAGCTTCTGTGACATTTTATAAGATCAAAGGTGAAACTCAGTCGTCTGCTATTCTGTCTTGGCCTGACTGTTGACTCAAGTGCATGCCAGCTTTCTTGTCAGTGATTGGTCAGTAATGCTGTAATGATGCATTTAACTATCAGTGAATTGCAATTATTGAGTCTCCAATAGCAATTAATCGATGGTAGAAATGAAAAACTATTGATGCATCGATAGTATGTGTGACTATCGATAGTTTAGTAATTTTAATAGCTACATTTCGAGCAGACATGAAATGAATTCCGAGTTTATTTAATTCATTGAAACCATAAGCATCGCAGAAATTATCTGGTAGCCCACGGACAAATAAGATACCGTTATTTGATGACCTGAAATGAAAACTGACTTGTCCCGGGCATCGGGCAATGGGATTTTTGAACCCCTGCATAATCTGTTTGTTTGCTTTGTTTGTTATTGAACACCACACTCAGCAATATTCCAGCTATGTGGCGGTGGTCTGTACAAAATCAAGTCTGAATCAGACAATCCAGTGATCAACAGCATAAACATCGATCTACGCAGCTGAGATGCGATGAAATGTCAACCAAGTCAGCGAGCCTGACCACCTGATCTCGTTAGTCGCCTCTTACGACAAGCATGGGTTGCTGAAGACCAATTCCAAGCCGCATCTTCACAGGTCTCCAACACGATCAAGGTGAGTTTGGTCTCAAATACAATTTGGACCAAAATAACATGAACTTCATTTTGTATCTTTCTTGCTTACATTATCAACTTGATCAAAGCAAAAAATTTCTCTTACACACCTCATCACTGTTTCCATGCAATTATAATTTATCGACCCATGAAGGTCCAGGTTAGAATATTGATCTTCAGTAACCCATGCTTGTTGTAAGAGGTGACTAACAGGATCGGGTGGTCAGGCTTGCTGACTTGGTTGACACATGTCAAGCTCAAGCTGTTGATCACTGGTTTGTCTGGTCCAGATTCAATTATTTACAGACCGCCGCCATGGCTGGAATGTTGCTGAGTGTGGCGTAAAACTAAATTCACTCACTCACTCACTCACTATAATTTATCAGTCCACTATGTCAAAAATACTGGGACATTCAATACTTTGGATAGATCAGGCTATATTCCACCAGGATGTGGTATATTTACCAATGAAATATATATATAGTTATTCATTGGTATATATCAGTGTTCACGAATAGCGTCTGACCCTCTGACAAATCCGGCAGATTCGCCGGTGGTCAGGTGGAAGTCTACCACCTGCTGGCCCCAGTGTCCGACTGTATATTTCACAATGACTTTGACTGAAGTTGTCGTATGTGACACATCACACTTGTTTGCTGTTTACAAATTTTACGTTTGTTAATAATGTCAATGCCACTTATAAGAAGTGTTAAATCTGAAATGTGTGTTTAATTTTTATTCTATGGGTCCTGTGAATTTTCAGTGGGTCAGACAGACCTCTGAAACTTACAGGACGCAATGTCCTGTTACTTTGAAACACCATTCGTGAACACTGATGTATGTATGTATGTATGTATGTGTGTGTGTGTGTGTGTGTGTGCGTGTCTTGGGGGTGGGTGGGGGGTGGGTGGGTTTAATAGTATAGTATAGTATAGTATAGTATAGTATAGTATAGTATAGTATAGTATAGTATAGTATAGTATAGTATAGTATAGTATAGTATAGTAAAGTATGGTATAGTATAGTACAGTATAGTATAGTATTAGTTACTGGAAGACAGAAACTCTGACAATGTCAGGTGAAAACTTCTTGCTATTTGCAAGAATTGGCTAAGTGCTGAACAGCAATATTTAACCTATTATGCCCAGTAACAAAAAAAGGCTCAGTGGAAATAAACAACCTTGAGCCCCAAAAAGAGTGTATAAGCTGAGAGAGTGAAGTCGCTATGTAAGCTTGGACCAGATGAACCAGTTAACAGTGTTAACTCTTACGACAAGCATGGGTTGCTGGAGATCAATTCTAACCCGGATCTTCACGGGTATGGAAACTTGCATGAAGATAGAACTAGATGCTTTCACTTTTGTGTTATGCATCATAATCATTTTCAATAAATCACACATTAACAGAACTTCTGTGACAGGGAACTTGCTCAATTGTTCTAACTTCTATTTTAAGTAGAGCTGTAACGATGCATCGAACTATCGATGGATTGCAATTGTTGAGTCTCCGATAGCAGTTAATCGATGGTAGAAACGAAAAACAATCGATGCATCGATAGTATGTGTGACTATTGATCGTTTAGTAATTGACTTCCGTTGACAAATATTTATGCTGTTTTGTATTTTTTTATTGTTTGGGTGCAGTCTTGCAGCTTCATTGAGTTTATGTTTTAACTGTTTGATCGGGGTTTCAAGTTTCTTGTCAGTTATTAAAAGAGACTGAAACTACTTGAACTTGTTATTATTTCATATAAACTATACATTCATTTGAGAAATGACTTCAAATGAGACAATTCAAGGAGAAAAAAAACCTATTGCAATAGTTGTTTCCCCCTCAATAGTCACCCCTAATTTTAAGGATTATAAAGTGATGTGCAACCCATAAAATAAGAAGATGAAAATAGTGGCATTACAATTTATTCCTGTAACATAAGAGAAACATGTAATTTTTAAAGTAAAATTGATATTTTATACTTAACCTGACTCATGCTTATTTGCTTTGCTCTTTCTTCTATGCGAATGGTAGTGGAACACTTAGAATCCCTTGTAGTTCCCTGAAGAGGACGTAAAAGTTCTCTCACCCACGAGTTGCCTCCTTTTTCCCGCCAAAACAGTCATGTGACCTGCCATGCTTGTCACTCTCTCCTGAATAAGCCCATGCACCTGGGTTTGCTGGGAAACCCGAAGTGTCTTCTGCAGGGAGGTTGGGAAGGCTTGACATCATGAGCCAGGATAAGTATAAAAATGTAATTTTTTAAGTAAAATTGATATTTTATACTTATCCTGACTCATGATCTTTTGCTTAGCCCCCTTTCCCTTGCGAATGGTAGTGGAACACTTGAATCCCTTGTAGTTCCCAAAGCAGACGTAAAAATACACTCACCCACAAGATACCTCCCTTCTTTCCCTGCAAACAGTCATGTGACCAGCCTTACTTGTCACTCTCTCCTGATTTTTCTGCCCATGCACCTGGATCTACTGTGAAATCCGAAGTGTTTCCAGCGGGGAGGTTGGGAGGGCTTCTCCTCATGAGTCAGGATAAGTATATAATATCAATTTTACTTAAAAAACTACATATTTTTCCTTATCCTGACTCATGATCTTTTGCTTATAGAATCCTACGGATTGGTGGTGGGTCAAGCCACTTCCTGGATTCAACAGCTGTCCATAGATACGTCCTGTATCCCCCTCATGGGAACTGCATAACAGCATTTCCTAGATCCTATTCTTCCAACTTCCGTTGTAACTCGGGGACCACCATCTTGTCTTACTTCTCTCTCAGACAAGTGAATCTTGTAGATTCATGTGGTTTAAGATATACTAGTATCTTCGTTTTACTAGTTATCTATAACAACCCATCGATTATGATAAGATCTTTAGTTCCTTTCAGATATCTAAGGTGACATAGATATTCCTCCACTTGAGGATGAGGCGCTTTCATAGCCGTGAAGCCCTTCCGCCTTGCATATTGCTCAAGTTTCTGCCATTTGTCGTCATACAAATTGCGAGTAGATCTGCGTAACGCTAAGATTACTGCTTTCGCTGCTCTGGCGGAGTATCCTCTTTTCTTCAGACAGGTTTTGATACGGTCCACACGTGTAGCTGGAACAATGTTGGGTTCCTGTGGATTTGCTTGGTGTGGGGATGTCTGAGTAGGTTCGGCCATTCTGGTAGTTTGAGGGTTGGACTTCCCAGATCTTCTATTAGGTCTAGGAACCAGACCCTCGCTGGCCAATAGGGCGCGACCAAAGTCAGTTATAGTGCTTGTGTCTGTTTGATCTTCAACAGTAATTTCGGCAGAAAAATCGGAGGTGGAAACGCGTAAGCGTTTAGTCCTTCCCATGATATGCTCAGTGCATCTGTTGCCCAGGCTTGTGGGCAACGCATGTCACAATGCAATACATAATATATCATCACATCACATCGAAATTTTGTTTTAGAATATAGGTGTCGAGCAAGCTTGTGGGTCTGGTACTGGTGAGACAAATGTCTGTAGTTGTTTGTTGAACCTCGTGGCGAACAGGTCTATGCATGGGGATCCTATTTCCCTTATGATGAGCAGGAACGCTTCTGGATGGAGCATCCATTCCGAGGGTGACGAGTGAATTGGTCGGGAAAGAGCGTCTGCTAGTACGTTCTTGTCTCCCGGTATGTGACACGGCTTTATCCAGATGTTTGCCTTCTCTGTGATGTTGAACAACTGGAATGTGAGCTGCAATAGGCTTGGCGATCTTGTTGATCCTTGCCGATTTATGGAGAATGCCACTGTAGAGTTGTCCATGTGGATCATCAGCATTCTGTTGCTCAGCGAACTCGACCATAGTTGTACGGCGTTGATCACAGCTTTCATTTCTAGCAGATTGATGTGAAGATGCTGTTCTGCATTTGACCACTTCCCTGATGCAACCTGGTTGTTGAGATGTGCACCCCATCCTTGTAGCGATGCATCTGCGTAGAGATGTGTGTCGAAGACCGGCTCTTGTAAATAGGTCCCTGCGCAGACATTCGACCTGTGAATCCACCAAAGTAGGTACACTTTGAGATGATCTGGTAGTGAGATAGGGTCGCTGCTGTCCAGATGTTTTGCCAGGAATCGTTGCAATGGCCGTAGTTGTAACCTTCCTGTGCGAGTCAAGTCTTGTGCTGAGGTTAGTAGACCGAGTAGACATTGCAATGTTCGTAGTGTTAACGGAGAGATGACTGCTTGAGGAATCATGGCTTGTATCTTGACCCAACGATCTTCTGGGGTCACAATTCGATTCTGTGTTGTGATGAATCTTATCCTCAGTAATTCTACGCTGCTCATATAAACCTCTTGAATAAGGGTTGCTACAAGTGTAAATTATTGTTCAGTGATATTAATCACGTATTCCCAATGTGGATAATATAAGCCAGCATGACGAAGGAGGCTGTCGAGACGTATGTCTGTATGGATCTTGAAGAAATACTGATGTTGAATCTAGTTGATAGGATATAGATTCCTAATCCCCACGCTGAGTGACGAGTGTTAATAATATTATCTGTACGTCCGTTCAAGGATACTTGTAGGCGTTGTTAACCTTTACGAAGGTTGCCTTGAGGTTCTCCAGTACTTGAGATATCGGCTTCATAGGTGATATGATATTGGAGTCGAAGTCATCAGCATATATGCAGTATGTCTCTGTTGGGTTGGAGTGAGTGAGTGAACGTCAATACCAGCAGGCCATCTGCTACCCAGGATAAGACCTCCGCATCCGTGTAGATGAAGGGATTCCCCTCATCAATAATAATAATAATTGGCTTGTATAGCGCCTAGTTTCCATCAGAGATGCTCAACGGCGCTGCATACATCGTTTAAAACACAATAAGTGTGAAAAGAGTTCTATTCAGAAGCCATCTTGAAGAAGTAGGTTTTGAGCAAGTTCTTGAATTGTGAATGGGACTCAGTTCGTCTGAGGGTGACTGGAAGATTGTTCCACAGAGCTGGTGCTGCTACAGAAAAGGCTCTATCACCCATTGATGTTTTAGTGCTTGGCTGTGTTAGTCTTAACGTATCTTTTGATCTAAGAGCTCTGGTGGGTACATGCAGATGTACAAGCTGGCGAAGGTAGTCACAGGACTGGTCATCGTAGAGGCAGTTATGAGTCAGTAGCAGAATCTTGAAGTAGATCCTGTACTTTACTGGAAGCCAGTGAAGGGATTTCAGAACTGGCGATATATGGTCATGGCGATGGGTTCGAGAGACCACACGAGCTGCTGCGTTTTGAATTTTCTGCAATTTAGAAAGTGTTGAAGATGCCGTGTTGCAAAAGAGTGAGTTGCAATACAAGTGATTACAAGTGTTTGCATTAGGAGCTAGGTTGTTGTCCAAAACTGGACCTGCTACAGGTGTAAGGTTCGTGCAGCTTGTAGATTTGTGCAAGCTGTAAGCTGTAGAGATCGCACATGTTGTTGATCTTTTGTTGTTGAGTTATAAGCGCTGACAAAACCATCTGTTTCCATTCTGACTGCGGATTCTTGAATGTTTTATTCATTGCTTCGTTTTTATTCAGCGTATGTTAATAGAGTCGACGTCAACATCCTGCCTGTTGATCTAAGGGTACGCGAACCCTATGGACGTCCGAACCTTGTAGATGTCTGCGTTGCTGATATCTGCTTGTTGATGTGTTCGCGAACCTTGTAGATGCCTGCGTTGCTAATATCGCTTGTTGATCTGAGGGTTCATAAACCCTGTAGATGTCTGCGCTGCCTCTTCTCGAAACTTCCTTTCGCGAACCATCCCTTCACGAACCCTGCCTTCTCGCGAACCTTCTCTTCGCGTGTGAGAGCTGTGGGATCTAGATCTGGAACGGCTGGCTCTTGGGGATGGATTCCTAGGCGTTCTCGAACGTTGAGGGTTCGCAGACGAAGTTCTGGTGGAGATAGTAGCCTAGCGAACCTTCCATCTTGTTCAATGATGACAGAGTCGTCCGGTTGTGATGACCTTCTCGAACGTACACGTTCGCCAACGTTATCTGCAGATGTAGATCTGTGAGGCGTCCTAGGTTTGCGTAGTTCTGAGGGTTTGCGAACGTTGTCAGTTGATGAGAGGTTCTGTCGTGCCTTCGCTTCCTCATCAAAATGTCGTTCCATCATGGCCATCATTTGTGTAGTAAATTGCCTCATGAAGTCACCTGGATCAAGTTCTGCGTTGACTGGAACTGATTCAGCGTTGATGAAGCGTTCGCGAACGATGATGTATTGTGTGCTTCAACTTCACTGCGTTGAGAAGTTGGTGGTTGGTCGTCAAACAGCTGGCCCGCTGTTGTAGTTGCAGGAGACGATCTAGTAGTCGTGGAGGTTGACTGCATCGCCGATCTAGTAGGTACTTCAGGCAGAAGTAACGGTGGTTCATCAAACACGACTGCCTCGTGCAGTAGGATGATCTCCTCATTAAAGACCTCTGATGAGTTGACTTGCTAGGTCGTGTTGATTTCGATGTTGACCTAGTTATAGATGCCCTTTTCTGTGTTGTGCATGAAGCAGTAGTCTTTTTCTTACTCTGAGAGGGCGTCAACTCAGTGGTAGCAGACCTCTTTTTCGACCCCGTAACAGACGACTGCCCCTGCAACGTTCTCAACACAGCACCAGAATTATGTATTTCTGCAGTAGCAAATAACCTACGGTTACCAGCTTGATCGCCAGGTTTATCAATCGTGGCTGGTGATGACTTCCTCACCTGATCCATGGTACGTCTATAGATGTACGATAAACACTGATTAAATTGCAAATCTGATAAATTAATACAGTATCTGTAACGCAAGCTGGAAGAACATGGATTAATGCATGACGGACATTGGGGGTGAGGATCAGCCGCTGATAACCGGTACCTGCAAACACTGCAAGATTTCATCAAATGTAAACAATTACATTATGATGAGAAAAAGTGACAAAATATGAATAATTTTTCAAAATTTTGGCATACGATTAAAGTTAAATATAACCAGAAACCATACACAGCTAAATTTGGATGAAAGGATCTAAATATCAAAGGATATGGTGCCGTATACAGGACTCCAGTGCTCGCCCAAACGCTTGGGCGATGAAAGAGAGAATGACAAGCATGGCAGGTCACATGACTGTTTTGGCGGGAAAAAGGAGGCAACTCGTTTGTGAGAGAACTTAAAGTCCGTTTTAGGGAACTACAAGGTATTCATGTGTTTCACTACCATTCGCTTAGAAGAAGGAGCAAAGCAAATAAGCATCAGTCAGGATAAGGTAAAATCGCGAAATTTGTCTGATGTACTCACGAGCAGCAGTTGCGGACGTCATCGTAATCTGTCATGTCAATGTCAAACACCAGTTCCTTCTCTTGGGCCTGGAAGGATGCTGCCTTCACTGTCTTGTGTTCCTTCGGCTGAAATAGTTACAGCACTCCAGCCTTAACATGCTCAAAGGTCAAGTCTACATTGTAATGCAGCAGTATCTCACCATAGAACATTTAATTTTATTACAGCCAAACCAATCATATTTCTTGTTTTACGGATCCGCTGGTCGTATTTTTTCAAGAATAAGAAAAAAAATAAAAGTTTATAATAGTTTCTTCCACCAGGATGGAAATTTCCAAATGGAGGAGAAAGAGAGAAAGAAACCAATTCGTACTAGAAATCTGAAATGTGAGGAAGAACCTATACATCCTTTGAAGAATGATGATAATTTGACGGATATACAACTTCTTATTCTGTGAAAGGCGACGTTTCGACATAGATTCTATTGTCGTTATCAAGCAAGTGACATCATATCGCCTTTCACAGAATTCAAGTTGTACATCCATAAAATTATCATCCTTCATCACCTCAGCTTAAAAAATGCCCATCAAAGAAGTTAAATACATCTTTTGTTCTTGGATCTTCATGCAGAGAGCTTGTATTGAGGTTGATGGAGTTGCAGTGATTTCATTTGAGTGAAATAAATTATAAACTAGCAAACATGGTAAATGGTCCAAATGGTATGTTGAGGGTGGAGGTTTCATCTCCCCTATTCCCAACACTTAAAGAGATTTTACAATGCAGAGATGCCAACCCTAATTTAGCCCAATTAGTATTTTGGCCAAAAACTGATGCAAAAACTAGTATTTTTTGGCAAACATTAGTATTAACCTTTCCAAAGAATTTTCATATTTAATACAGAAAATATACACATTCTAAGAACTTGTTATTAACATTGTACTCACCTATATCAGTAGCAAGTATCCACATATTACCTGATGCTGAATAAAATGTTGTTGCAATTTATTGTGTATGGTACATATGCTATTGATAATTTAATGTATTTTTTTTTAAAATTGTATATTTTTACTGCTATCATAGTCGAGTATTTTGAGTTAATTTTTCGTAACGAATACGAGAAAATCGTATGAGTTGGCATCTCTGTACAATGTCTTCTACTACTGGGAGAACTTTTATGCTTCATGATTCAAAACAGTGGCAAATACATTACACCATGTTACAACTTACCCTGTGAGAGAAAATGGCCCCAATATCTATCTTGTACGGACATCGCTTCTGGATCTCTTTCTCCAGCTCCTGCTGGTCAGAGAATGACTGGTACCGAATATATACGTCATCTTTCAGTGTGAAGGAGAACTCTCTGTGTGTGAAGTAGTGTTTGGGTACTGTAAAACAGCAGAGACAATAAGATAGGTTGGTTGTTTTTAATGCCACACATATATGGCAGCGGTGGGTAAATAATCAAGACTGGACCAGACAATCCACATCATGAGCATCGAACTACTCAATTGCAGGGCTCGATTTAAGAGATTTTAACCTACTTGCACCAGGTGCAACCTAAGATAAAAAACTAGTTGCACCAGTCAAATTCCAGTTGCAATGTTTGTATTGCAATATGTAATATCAGAAATATGCTATTGCATTATTTAGATGTTTTATTCAGAAGTTTACCCACTCAAAAATTGACTTGGGCCTGGTGCAAGTTAGACTAATAACTAGGTTGCACTTTGTAATATTGGCTTGCACCAGTGCAAGTAACAAAGCACTAAATCGAGCCCTGAATTGGGATACAATGACATGTGTCAAACCTGACCAACCAATCCTGTTAGTCGGCTCTTATGACAAGCATGGGTTGCTGAAAATCAATTCTTACCCGGAGCGTCACAGGTCAAAACAAATGTAATTTTTAGAGTAAAATTGATATTTTATACTTATCCTGACTCATGCTCTTTTGCTTGTCTTCTTCTTCTTGCGAACATAGTGGAACACTTGTATCTCCTTATTTGAAGCTCCCTTCAAAATAAAATCACTAATTGGTACTCACCACGAGTTGCTCCCCTTTGTCTCCCCTGGCGGGAAAAGGTGTCGCCACCCTCTGGCCATGTGCTCCACTCTCTCCTGATTTAGCGAGCCCAACACTTGAATTTACAGGGAAATCCAAAGTGTTATGTGGGGAGGATGGGAGGGCAACCTCATGAGTCAGGATAAGTATAAAATATCAATTTTACTCTAAAAATTACATATTTTTCCTTATCCTGACTCATGCTCTTTTGTTTGTAGCATCCTACTGAACGGAGGTGGGTAACAGAATACTTTGGATTTATAATTAGTGATTTTGTATAGATATACTGTAATATCTCCCTACGGAACTTCATGAAGTCTTAGATTTAGGATGTTTCCTGTATAAAGAAAACCATAGGTTATATAAAGCCATTAAGGGGAATTACATTATGAATATATTGAACAATACATATAAATTATATATATATATATATAGGTGACTCTGATAGAGGCACTGAAATTGACTATATCCAAGTATATGCTTAAGGTAGAATACTTAAGCTGAACATATATACATAGCCCTAAAACTCCTTAGAGTTATAAGCTAGATGAGTATGTATAAAATACATATTAATCTTGTGAGGCTAATATTTTAACGCCTACGAGGGACTGTCAGTTGCTGAGCCGAGGACCAGTGGTCCGGAATGGTGAATGCCAGAGACATCTTCTGTAGTGATGTCTCTTAGGTAGTGATTAGCAAATACCATGTTAGATTTCCAATAGCATCCTTCCATAATCGCGGTTCAAGGAACAGTTACCGTAGGGCTTAGGGTAGAGGCCAGTGCCCTGATCTCATGTGGATTTGATGCTGTTGGTGGGTCCAAGCCTGCTGCCTTGTAGGCACGGAGAATGACAGTCCTTATCCAAATAGATATTGTAGGTCCGTGACACTTCTGTTTGATTCGTGAGGCTTATAATGGGATGAATAAACGCTTGAGAAATCTTCTCCTTGTTTTGGATCGTCAGAAATAAACTTTGAGCTCTTACCGGACACAGTGATAGGTCTTGTGTATCTTGTGATCCGAGAATAGAGGATAGCCGGATGTGGAATAATCTGTCTGGTTGACCTGGCAGTTGATTCTTTGCAATGAAATCCCATCTTAATCCGAGGTGCGCTGTGTTATGATTGTCATCAAACTGTATCCTCTCGTAATCCAGAGCGTGAATTTCAGACATTCTTGCTGCTGTGGCTAGCGATAGCAGAAACAATGTTTTCTGTGAGAGAAATTCAAAGTTTGTCGATTCCAAGGTTCATAGACCTCACTGTGAGGTGTTGTAACACTACATTCAGATCCCAAGCTGGGGCGTGGAACTTCCGCTTTGGTCCTCCAATCGAAAGCTCGTAGTAAGGCCAGTAACTCTGGAGATCTTGTCAATTTGACACCCGCTCTCATGGTGATTACAGAGCTGCCGCAAGATATGTTGATATCGCTGAACCTTTTAAATGTTTGTTTTACGTAGGTAACACAAATAGTCTGCCACTTGAGGTTGTGAAGCCTCTCTTGCTGTAAACCCTTTCTTTGTTGCATAATTTTCTAAACTGTGCCACTTGTCGCCGCATACAAGCCACGAAGTTGAGTAAAGGCAAGCGTGACTGCTTTTGCCGCCCTGGCAGAATATCCTCTCTTGTTTAAACACATTTGTATACAGTCCATACGTGTAGTTGGAACATTGCTGGGTTTCCGTGCACTTGTTTGGTGTGAGGATGAATTAACAGGTTTGCGCGCTTTGGGTAGCTCCAGTGTTGGTTGACCGATTTCTTGAATTAGTATGGGAAACCATCGCTCTGGCCGCCAGTAGGGCTACCAAAGTGAGTTGTAGGCTCTGTGTTTGTCTGATTTTCTGTAATACTTGAGGTATTATTGCTGGCGGCGGAAACGCACGACGCATTGAGGCCTTCCCATGATAGACTTAGAGCGTCCGCTGCCCAAGCTTGGGGTCTGGAACTGGTGACCCGTAATGTCGGTAGCTGATTGTTGAATCGCATGGCGAATAGGTCTATTAGCGCTCCTAATTGCTTGATTATCTGTGCAAAAATTTCCCGGTTGATCATCCACTCTGTCGGTGATGGTAGATGAGGCCGAGAGAGCGCCTGCTAGTATATTTCTGGCTCCGGAATGTGCACTGCTTTGACATGTAGATTTAGATCTTGTATTAAATCAACAGTTGAAAGCTTAGGTTCAAAAGGTTCATCGATCTCGTTGAGAGCCTTGCTTGTTTATGTAGAACGCCACTGTCGAATTGTCTGTATGGATCATTAGGGCATTTTGTAGAAATGTGCTCCAATGTAGAATGGCGCTTGATTACAGCTTTCATTTCTAGACTGTTTATATGGAGTTTGCATTCTTGCTGATTCCATAACCCTGATATCGTGTGGTTGGTGAGATGAGCTCCCCAACCTTGGAGTGACGCTCTACATACAGATGGGTTTGTATTCCTGCTCTGCTAAACAAATCCCTTCGCAGACATTCGATTTCTTGGTCCACCATAGTAGATGTGGTCTGAGATGTTTCGCAGACTGAATGGTTGTACATCGTTGAGATGTGCGCTGATGAGGACCTGTAGGGGCGTAACTGTAATCTGCCTGTGACAGTCATGTCTTGGGCTGATGTGAGAAGACCTAGTAGGCTCTGCCATTGTCGCAGTGGTAACGGAGAGAGTAGAGCTGGTGGAATGGTCTGTTGTATCTTGAGCCAACGGTCTTCTGGGTACCATAATACGGTTCGCGATTTGTGATGAATCGAATACCTAGGAACTGTAGGTCTTGGCGATGGTACTAGGTCCCACTTATGTAGTTTACTAACCAACCTAGTTGTGTTAGTAGCTTTATGATGTAGTTTAACTGTAGTTTGAGACGCAGTGGATCTTGATCTACTTGTATCCCGTCAGTCGAGGTAAAACGCACTCGCGTAGCCCTTGACGATGTAGAAATTTGATAATCGGTTTCGTTATCCTCGCGGAATAGCCAGGGGCTGATGATATTCGAATGGGAGTACTTTCCACTGGTAATGTAGCCCTTCTAGAGTAAATCGTAGGTATTTCCTGGAATCGGGATGAATGGGGATGTGCAAGTAGGCATCCTGTAGATCTATGCTGCCCATGTAGTCCATAGGGACGAATCATCTGGCGTAACTGAGGTAAATGTATCATCGCGAAACTTCGGTGGTTTGGCGTAGATAGTTCTTGTTGAAAAAGCTCATGTTGTAGATGAGTCTGTATTTCTCCGTGGAGTTTTCTTGGGAACTAGGAAAACTGGGGAGTAGAAACCTGGTTCGACGTTTGCTTGATCTATTACTTCTATGGCCTGTTTGGATAGGAGTGATGAGACAGCCTCTTTATCTTTAGTAGTTGTTGGCGCTTTGTAAATCGAACTTGGGGTTTGATTGTCACGAGGCTTGTCCTGTAGAGGATACTGAAATCTGCGTGTTGAATAATGTTGGAGGCGTAAGGATCTTGCAGTATTCCCCAGTTTTCCCAGTGTAGTTGGAGGCGTCCACCCACTTGAGCTGGATTTGTACTGGAACGGCTGGGGGGTGGAAGACTCCAGTCGTTCGAACCTGTGTTTCAGCGTCTATAATTGCGGGAACCTCTGGGTGTCCTGCCTCTTCCTGATCCTCCTCTATAGTTGCCATATGGGCGTGAAAAGAATCTTTACCTCTAGAGCTGGCTATCTTCCTGTCTCTTGCTCTTTGTAGACCCGTGAACTTAGATCTGCCTGAGTATCTTTGTGAAGTCTGACGAATGACGCTGGCTAGTGTGTCCATCGATCTAATCATAAGGACTTCCCTGGAATCCTTAGAGACTTCCTTAGCGACTTTATCGATTTCTCCGTCAAAGATGGATGTTGTCGACCACGGGGCTGTATAAAGTGGGGCTGTAAAGTTCTCCCCAATTACAGGAGGCTGAGGAGGCCTTGACGGCGAAGCTAAGGTCAGTGCTGCTGAAACAGATGTAAGATGATCCGTTAAAACTGCTGATCTTTCTTTGCATAAGTAAGGCAGAATAAATCATTCTATCATCTTCCGTCCGCGGAATCGAATCTAGTAATCAGAGTCTCATTGATCGTCCCTAGATCTATTTAACCCAAAGAACATACGTCGTCTCGTCATGGTTTCTATATGAGCCAACTTAAGGATCATCCATCTTGTAAATCTTGTTCTTTACATCGCTGATGATGATCTTATAGTTCTCATCGATGTCCTGGGCCCTTGTAGAAGGAGTCCATGTTATGCGTGGAGAACTTCTTGGCTTGAAAGTTGGGTAGATGTGGTATCTGAACTTTAAGTAGCTTTCTGGAAAGCTGCATCTAGATTCTGTGGCACTGTCGCAATCGGGTCGATCGGGGTAGTGATTGCATCTGGATCATCTTCCTTCATCAAATACGTCTGAGCTGTATTGCCACTTTTAGATGGTGATGTGAGATCTAGGTTATTGACCATCCAATACCGTATCTCTGCATCAGAAAATATGATTCCTCCATCATCCTCAAAACCATCATCATTAATAAATTGTAGATGCTCTTCGGGACTGCGTGTAGCTGTCTGAATATCTGATGAGGTTTGTGGCGATCTAGTTGACTTGTGCGCCGCTCTATGTGGAGATCTGATGGGTGATCGACCTGGTGATGAGCGGATTGGAGATCGCCTATGGGATGATCTTCTCGAGACTTGTGAGGTGAATGTTGATAGCTTCGCTGAAGCTCTTCGGCAGTCCCTCGATGTTCTTCTAGACGATGAAGATCTGGAATCATATGTCTTTCGCGAATGCCTTCGCGAAGCTTCATTTGCGTCCGGTCCGGGGGATCGATGATATGACCTTCGCGAAGGCTTCCGTGATGTCTGATGGTCTGAGTCCATATCTAGAGATGAAATCGAAGATGGTGATGATCTCTCCCGCCTTCGCGAAGGCCTTCGCGAAGGCTGTACATCTAGGTCCTTCGTCAAGGTGGTGCGGGACTTCCTTCGCGAAGGTGACATCGTCTTGGCTGCTACGTTGACGGGGGGTGCCTCTGGGGTGCTGTCTACGTTGGAGCCTTCGCGAAGGCTCGGACCCTGCTAGCAGTTTGTAGTGGTCCTCCATGATGTTCATAATCTGCGCATCATGTCTTCTGGGATGATCTGTGGCGAAATCGCCGGCGCTCTTTTCTCTTGATGGGGTTCACATCAATGGCGCCTGACGTCGGTGTAGAGGCATCAGGCTGCATGGAGATCTCTGCAGAAGTCACAATTAAGCTGACACCGGGTCAGCTTCTTCTGCCGTAAGTCGGGATGATTATCGGCTGATCATCGTAGAGGCCCAACTCTGCTGCTGGAACGATCTCGGCTGAGAAAGTTCTTGCTGTCTTCGTAGATTTCCCTTTGGAAGTCTGCGCTGCCCTGGGTGTCCTCAATCTGCGTTGAGACGACGATGAGGCCCTCTTAGATTTAGTCTGCAATGGCGGGATGTCTGGGAGGCCGGTCGTTTTCTTGAGGTAGCGGACTGCGTCCCACGTTCCTCTGCCGCAGGGGTCTCTAGCAGAACACCAGGCGGGGAGAGGGTCGATCGCTAGCAGCTGACTGGAAGGAATATCTGGACTCTCTGCCATGTTTTGCCCTTGTTTGCGTGATCTATCTGCAGCACGTCTTAAGACGCAAAGATGATATTTATTAAATGCAGAATGAGATAAATTAATGCAGTAACTGCAACGTGAATTAAGCGCACGCAGTAGAACAACTAGGGCATATTACATGTGGATCGGAGGCAGAAAAGCGTAATCTACAAATCGTACAGATTTTCATGAACGTAAAGCTAGCTGAACAATCACGCGAATACACGATGAATAAACAGTAGAAATAACGATTTCCACTATGTTCAAGCAAGAAGAAGAAGACAAGCAAAAGAGCATGAGTCAGGATAAGGAAAAATTAAGAAAATGGAATCATCACTGCCACCTGAAGTTACGCTCGTGTTCATTTCTTTTTAGCCAGAAGTTTTTGTCACTGTCATAAGGAAGTATTCTTTGTTTATCAAATGATCAGCACCGGATTGTTTACGTCAATGAGCAGATTCATTATCAGCAAAACTTAAGAATTCTATGACGGTTACCATTATCTTTTCCACGGATACATGTGTACAATCAAACATGTTGTATCGGACATGTTATAATCGGATCTCAGTAATCGATCAATAGTTGACTGTTATCATAAACCCCATCACACAACTCATGTGGGCAATTACTGGGACACAATCATAGCGAGTGAGTGAGTTGGGTTTTATGCCGCTTTTAGCAATATTCCAGCAATATCACGGTGGGGGACACCAGAAAATGGGCTTCACACATTGTACCCATGTGGGAATCGGAACCCGGATCTTGGGCGTGGTGAGCAAACGCTTTAACCACTGAGCTACCCCACCTCCCTGGGACACAATCATAACACTGTGCAAACGAAACAGGCACTGATTAATACCACAATTGAGGATACTTCCTGTTGAGGCATACACGTGACTGTCTTTCACATTACAGTTTGACAGGCTGCATTGGTTATCTTGATAAAACAAACATAACAATAAGAAACATACTTTCTACAGTCTACATTTGATGTTTTATTTATTATGAATATCAATTCATTGCCCGAGCTCAAACATAATTGATGATGCAGGCGAGACCGATCGATTGACCATTATTTGATTAATCACTCCAGCACTAGTTGTATGTTTAAACATATTAAAAGTTATCTGAACATGTGAGCGATACATCCATAGGTCGGAAAGACTTTAGCCTATATCCCCTCTTAACACTTTTTTCTCACATCGTCGAAAACCCCTGACACCCCAGCTAACATCACATAACTGGGCCAATGCTGGCCATGTAAAGTCAGAAAATCAGGCCCATTTAAGGCATTCCGGAACTCGGCCTGTACTATTTTCCACATTGGCGTTGAACTGGACCAGTACAGGCAAAGAAGTATGGCCCAGTACACAGCCGTAACGGTTGCAAATTGGCCCTTTACAGTTTGGCCGGCACTGGCCCGGTTAAGTTTAATACAGTTTCTACTATTTAAAACAAGCTGATACCAAAATAAACCCTGAAAGAAAACAAGTTAATCCATATGAGTTTAATTCATGAAAGAAGATGACATGATGCATTATTCTGTCATTGATTCTTGGCCTCGAACTCAGGTTCCTCCTGTGTTCTGGGCCCTGATTTCTCGCGTCTTTTATGTCCCCCATTCCTGTCCGAAAAATGGAATAATTTACCATCACATCCATCAACTAACTCATCCTCATTCTCACCATTATTATCATCGTCATCATCATCGTCAAGTGCAACAGCATCATTAGCATCATAATAGTTATCATCATCACTGTCATACATAGCGTAACCACTGGGGAGACTAAGAGATTCAGATATTTCAGTTGTGCCATCATGCACCTTTTCGTCTAGTTCAGTATTTTCTTCACGAATTCCCAATGTATGTAATTTTGTTCTGGGTGATCTTGTTCAAAGAAGTTTCAAAATTCAATTCTTATGATAGTCTCTTTCTGAAGTATTTTCAAATTTTCGTTTGCTTTTGATTCAATGTTTCGACGTTTTGTCCATTATGACATGATTATCAAGCAATACTATAATTAAGGTTATCCGTGATCTAACAACATGACATACATACTGAATGTTTCAAAATGCCCTTGTCCCAGCAAAATTCATACTGAATGTTATTGTTCAAAATTTAACACTTAACCTTGGTTGAAAAAGTAGTCTCCATAAGTGATTCACAGCAAATATCGTTACTTTTTAGTGTCACATTAAGTCAATTTACATTCAAAAATGTTGAAAACGTCACAATCTACATTTTGGCCGCTTCTCTTGAGCAGACGACATGGTCCTGAGATAATCTCCCACAATTCAACAGACAGGAAATGCACTGCCTGTACTGGGCCATTACTTGGCCGGTACAGGGTACAGTACTGGGGTGCAGTATTTACGGTAACCACCCAATATATGGCCCAGTACAGTTTTGCCTGGGACGGACCACTAATGGAAAACAAGCATTGATCCAGTACTTGCTCTATACTGTCGTACATTATGCCAGTACCAACGGTACAGGCCAGAACGATGCCAGTACTGGACCAGTTATGTGATGTTAGCTGGGACCGCATCGCGACTCTCGCCGTCTCGGCTAATGATCTGGTGAACTAGTCTGGTCACAATTACATTTACTGATCACATAAACAGTGTGAATTGCACTTGAAACCTGGCAGAAAACTGCGTTAGTGATATATGCAGGTTTGACAGTTTCGATTCTCAGCTAGCATGGAGCACCCCTACTCATTGTAACTCAGGCTAAGTGTGCTAATCAAGTGAAGTTTGAATAATATTTTCGAAAGTCCAAAACGTACCTCCACCATAATGCAGCCACCGATAGTAAAGGCCGTAAGGGAAGAGCCTCTTGTAATACATGGGCAAAAGGTCAGGCAACGAAGCAGGATCATAATTGTGTTTTTTATCTCCCATCGTTATTGTTGACATCTAGTTCTCTTTAGCGGTACGAAATCTCCCGCCAAATGGTCAGTTTACGGCAAAACTTCCGTTCGATGCATTATTATCACATTAAATCATCAAATTGACAATTTAAACCACAGGAATACAGAATAACAATAAAAGCCTGGTGGTAGCTCTCACAGAATTATTCAAGAAATCATTTAGTTGTCGTAACAGACAGTAACATTTCACATGCGGCAATATTGTTAAGTCTCCCTACAGAAATGTTCATAGGGTTCGCTATGCCAAAACCACTGTTAAAATCTTGAAACGTAGTTCAGAGTTTGGTAAATTACCCCTCCCACATTTCCGGGTTTGGACAAGATTGTGTTCCATGGCATTATCACAAGATCACACTTAAATGGCGATTTTGTAAGTGATAGCTAGTTTTTGTACCCACTGACTGGAATCATGAGTTAACTGAAATTCAGCTTGATTTTGTTTGTTTACGCAGATCTTTCTTGGTTGGTAAGCGTGTCAAGGGGAATGAACTCTGTCACGACTCTTGTTCAGATTGCACATCTGTAAGATTTGATCGTTTGTACACTTGTGAAATTTACATTAAATAGTAAGATACATTAATCACCTCATACGGCCCCAATTGTTACTAATTCAGTTTATAATATACTTATTTGAAAACATTTCTTCAGCTTTTATAATGAAATTGTATCCACCCATAGGGCCTTACAGTGAAATTCCATTGTTTTTTTGTTTAGCCTACCTACCAATTTGTTATAAGAACTTCGTTTAATTGCCCAGAAAATGTCATGATCTTTACATCACAATTTGATGCATCCAAATCCCTGAGAAGAAGTACCAGATATATGTATGTCTTACTTTGACGCAGAATGAAACAGGGTCTAAAACTAAAACTAGTTATGGTGACTTAGAAAAATGGGGATCCAGGGGAGCGCCAATTATGAATATTTTGGCTATTTGCAAGCATAACGAGGGTCCAAAAAAGTATCAGAATGGTGTAGTGTAATGTAGTAGGTTTAGATAATGACATTAAAGCCGTGAATGAACCAGTGATCACGGATTAAGATAAATTCAGTCAAGATGTTCTTTATACAGTCAAAGCATATTTTGGGTTAGATTTATGAAACACAATACCAATTAGGTATTTTGAATCTGGTCTTCCAGACTTCAATCAAATAAAGTTTTAATGCTAAAAAGGGTTAATTAATGATTTGGATCAACCAGAAACAGCAACGCTAATCATGGAGACAATTAGTCCAGCATATAACTAGACAACTTTGCACTATACCAAGGTGTGCTCGATGTAGGCATTGGCTGGAATACGAGTTTATTCATATGAACTAGGAGACAATATCCTTCTTACAGTCAAGCATGACACTAATTCCACTTACACATGTGCTGCAAATACAAACGTGTGTCATGTAGCTCAGTCACTATTTCAACAAAGTATTTTCTGTATGACTGTATCCTGTTAGTTTTAGACCCTGTTTCATGAACTATCATAGCCAGCAACTGTAAGTTAGGCAACTTGAGGGTAGATACATCCTAGGGGCACAGTTGTAGGGTCATGTAGCAGCACCTTCTGGCTGGTGAAGGGTCATTGGGGTTTGCCCAGTGGTTAAAGCGTTAGCTCATCATGCTGAAGATCCGGGTTTGATTCCCCACATGGGTACAATGTGTGAAACTAAATTCACTCATTCACTCTGGCTGTCACCTCACCTCACCTCACCTCACCTCACCTCACTTCACCATGATTCTTAATTATTTCTTTGTTATTTATCTATAATTCCAAACTAAATGCCCACTAAAAGCACACTGGAACCAAACTAGGATTTTTCAGTATAGAACTTTAAAATATTTTTTTAACAATACATTAATGTCATACCTCACAATATGACCTTTTCTTCTTTATTGGCTCTGCAACATTAGTTAAACCAAAATTAAAATGAATTTGGAAATCTATTGTGCCATTTTGGTAAATTTTATGCTGTACAATTTTGCTGCAGGTGTAAGTATGTCCCAGAAATTATTGCAGTTTTTTTATGTTGTTGGTATACTAGAGAGCTTGCTTGATTTTGTCGATTTTAGTGATGGATGTTATCTATCTAGTATATCTTCACTCATATAAATGTGGAGATGTTTTTCAGGTTTCATACATTTGTGAAAGAAGGGCCAATTGTCAGAAGTCAGATGACAATAACGCGTGATCAATGAATAATAATTCGTATGTGTAGAAAGCTGAGATCTAAGTCAAATATTTTCTCAGTTAACTACTGTCAAAGGATATATAATAGGATATATCAGTAGAATACAATAGAGCCTTTTGAAATCTGTCATACATATCTATCTCACTCCACCATCTCTCCACAACAGAAGTGTTTTTAAAAGTGCCACATAAAAGGAGAGTTTAAAAGGCTGTCCAATTTGGTAATATCCTGTTTTACAAATGTCACCAGACCTGTGTTGGCCTTGGACAGGCTTAGTGATAGTTAAACAAATGTTGATGGATATATGTTCAGGTCAGTTGGTAAACAGGTCATATGTCAGTTCCCATTGTTTGCCCGATCTGTCAGTATTCAAGGGTTGAAGGTGAATTGTAATGGATATCAACTCGGTTGTTGACAGACAATTCATATTCAACATGATAAGTAGCTTCTCCATTAAGCTCTCACAACCAGCTTCAAGACCATTCTTTTTAGCAATCTAAATGATATTAAACTAAGATGAAAAACTTACTTGACAGTGTTGACTGTCCGTGTTTGTTATCATCATCATCACCACAACCACCTTCTTTTTCTTCCTCTTCTTCCTCTTCTTCTTCTTCTTCTTCTTCTTCATCAGAGGTGTTGGTATAGCCTTATGGTTAAAGTGTCTGCTTGTCACGCGGAAGACCTGGGTTCAATTCCCCACATTGGATCAGTGTGTGAAGCCCATTTCTGGTGTCCCCCTGATGCGATATTGCTGGAATATTGCTAAAAGCGGTGTAAAACTAAACTAAACTCACTCACTCACTCACTCACTCACTCACTCACTCTTCGTCATCACCAACGCCATCATCTTCATCATCATGCACAACAGAAATATACATTTAAATCCAGGTTTTCCCTAATCATCATCATCTTCTTCTTCTTCATCATCAGGGGCGGTGGGTTAGCCTAATGGTTAAAGTGTCTGCTTGTCACGCGGAAGACCTGGGTTCAATTCCCCACATTGGATCAGTGTGTGAAGCCCATTTCTGGTGTCCCCCTGACGCGATATTGCTGGAATATTGCTAAAAGCGGTGTAAAACTAAACTCACTCACTCACTCACTCACACTTCGTCATCACAATCGCCATCATTATCATCATCATGCAAAACAGAAATATACGTTTGAATGCAGGTTTTCCCAGATTTTGTTTTGAGGTTTGCAAACACCATAGTCTCACCCATGTAGTAGGACACTCTAACCTGCATCACATAAGACGTTCATCTCACATTAAGATGACTCTCTGTGATATGACAAGGATATAGTTGAAAGCAGCGTTACAACTCACGCACACACCCACCCACCCACTCACTAACTCACTCAGTTAAAATGATCATTACCAACTTTGATGAATTTAATATAATAAGTTCTACTGATTTGCTTTCCTCCAATTGCTAAGTTATTTATTTGCATCCAATTTCAGCTATTACCATACTTACTGTTGATCGAAATAGCAACCCTATCCAATTATAAGACCAGTCTGTAAGTAATCATGCAGAACATCCCCTCCAAAGACTAAAATTTACATAATAATCCATATGATCCTGTGTATTTCCATACAGAGAACAAAAGTGCTGAGGGGTAGACGTTGTCTTGTGGCTATAGTCGAGCACCGTTGTGTCGAACTCTGATAACTCGACATCTCGGATGTCTCGATATAACATCTCGGTCCCCGCAAAATCCTTCATAACTTATCATTATTCATGCTCTTTTAACTCGATACTGATGTCTCGATATTTCGGATATCTCGATATAATTTGATGGTCCCAACATGCAAATTACCCTATTAGTATTAACTCGATATTTGCAAAGAAACTTGATATTCACCTACCTGTCATGGGCAAGTATCATTCTGAACTGAGGTTGTTTCCACACGTTTACACACGGTGTGGCATGAATCAAAGGGATGTGGTAGTGTAAAATAATTAGGGCTAATTGAGTTGAAGGTGTCACTTGTTTGTTATTTAAAGGTCACATGCAACCAAAAAATCAAACATAATTAAAACACAATTATAACTTCTTCATGACATATAATATGCATTGCTGATTATGAAAAAACAAATAAACAAAATTATAAGCGTATAATCGCAAATCAAAAGTGCAATATTTTGTACTTGGGTTTACCTCCCTCGAAACGAAGCAGCCGGGATACCGAACCTAGTCAGAGCGGGTGGGTGTGCACTCAAGTGTAACGGCTGGTTCATTAGCAGATGCTGCCTTCACGGCTCATTGTGTGTGTATATATAGAGATGTTGGGTTTTGTAAATACATGCTCATTTTTTGTGTATAACATTTTGCAATCAACAGACATCATAACATGTCATGTGTTCAAGTATCACACCTGCCTGTCTGTGTAATTACATAATGTCACAGAGACCGAACACGGGCCATAAATCAATGCGATTTGTTTATGGTGTATAGCCTGATTGGTGTTAAGTTCAAATTGCATGTGGTCAGTGATCGCAGTTGTGTATTGAATATTGTCATTAGCAGACAGGCAGGCAGACACACAGGTGTCAATAAAACAAGACATTGAGTTTTGTCTGTGACAGCGACATATCTATATCACAGTTAGAAATTGTGTCAACGCTAAATAATGACATTGCTTTTAGTATCGAACTGAGAAAGTGACTCGGTAAGGAGAACGTGTGGTGAAATAGACAAATGAAATTATATAAACAGTTAATTTACTGTCATAACATATAAAAAAGCTCGCACCTGTGAGATTTCAACAAAACATTATGAAAATAGCTCACACCAAAGCCTTCACCGAGTCTTCACCAGAAAGCCCGCTTCCAAGTTGCGCGAACCTATTTCACTGCGCACGTGCTATGAGCGCAGCCCAGCTGTTGAAACCCGTATTCCCCAGAAGAGTCTGGGGAAAATTAGTGAAACGTTTGAACTCCGATTTCGCGCGTTTTTTTTCATCGCGTTATTTTTCAACTTTATAAGTTGAATTTGCATTTTTGACGCTTTGTGTCGGTAAGTCCATACCGAAAGGTATCAGAATCTGCAAAGTTGTGTTTTACGTTGCATGTGACCTTTAATTAGGATTAATTAAGAAGGAATTAATTAGGAAGTACTCACTGTTACGAATAAACACTACTGATAACAGATTATAGTCCGGATCAAAACATACTGAGAAGCATTTTGTTTTCTTTCATAGTGATATTTGATGATATGCCCTGGTCGGATGTCTCGAAGTTCGGATAACTCAATATTTTTTCTTGGTCCCATGAATATCAAGACAATGGTGCTCGACTGTATTATGAGACAGATTTTACTTTTGTTAATCTTTGAATTAAAAAGTTGTCTTATGTGTGGTTTTGATATGCATTCCTATCTGTTATAATGGCAAATGTGGTATGCATACTGTTACCTCAGTAAATGTTCGTCTCATCAAACCCATTTTATGCTAGCACTGCATGCATGAACTCCATGCTGAAAATATCTTTTTTTTTTCACTGAAAATGTATTTCATTACATCTTTGTTCAAACATTTCGTAATCTGAAGTTCAACATAACCAAACCACACTTCCTGGTGATGCTATTAATTGATGCGGTAAATTCAGTTGTTGCTAGCGAGAGAAGAATTAATGGCAAAGTTCCGAGGGAGCCCTGACAAGTTAGGGTTGGCTGAGATATATGTTAGAGAATTGCTCCTCAGTATTCAAGCTGTTTCACAGCGGACACCCAGGGAATTCCAGTTTAGGATTCATAGTGTATTAACACGTTAGGTAACTATGATGCAGAAATTTGACAGTCCCCGCTGGGTTTATGACAGTTTTATGGATCAGATGGATAAGTTCCTTTGCTTGGTTGCGTGTGTGTTGTCGTAAACCCAGTGGTGTGAATTGTTTCTTGTGTCGTGCAGTTTGAGTATTGCTTAGTGGTGGTAAATATCAACCAAAACTATGTTGGGCAGTAAAACATCATTTCAGATGAGAGAGGAAAGTAGAAGCATTGATCCACATTATTAGGGCAGGGAAACACAGTTTCAGCCTTGTCACCAAACCTGACAGCCTCACTCTCTTTAATCAATAGGAACCTTCTGTTCCCAAGGATCCTATGTTAAAATATGACCCCAAAGTTTTGTTGTGTGTCATTATATGTGACTATGTTGTCTCAGTTGATCAGGAGGGGCGTTGGGGTAGCCTAATATTCACACCGAAGATCCGGGTTCGATTCCCCACATGGGTACAATGTGTGAATCCCATTACTGGTGTCCTCTGCCGTGATATTGCTGGAGTATTGCTAAAAGCAGCATAAAACCAAACTCACTCACTCATGCAGTTGATCAGACTCTGTGACATGTTTCACATTCGTGAAACCACAACTGCATGGTACTCATAATATCAACCGCAGGTTTATCGACATAGATTTTATGTTTCCAAGATGGAATATTTCTGTCTGCATTTGCAACAACCATGTGAGTGTTGCTATCTCCTGAGGTGGTAATTCAATAAATTAATAGAATTTATTTGTAGAATTGAAAGAATTATGCCATATTGCTATAGGTATGTGACAAACATAGCAGAGATATGACAGGCACTGGTACTTATATTATACAACCAGCCATGGGATATGTGTAGATGGTTATTTTGGTAGCTTTTTATGTCGTGTTGATAATCCCTTCAGGAGTCAGTATCAATCATTCACTCATTAGGTAGCCATAGGGTCTGGGTCATTGAATTTTAAAAACATTTTGCACTCCATTACAGAGAAATGAGGTTCTTCATTGCAGGTGTTTTAGACAAACTTTGTCGTTTTCACATACACATGGGTGAGTATACAAGTGTTTGCATCAAATAATGGTTGAAGGTATAATTAGAGAGCCCATTGGTGTAAAGTGTAGCACTTTGCTGTACAGAGTTGCTTCCCTTAAGTGTGCATGAACCTATGATGGTTTTGTATTAATGAGTGAGTGAGTGAGTGAGTTGAGTTTTATGCCGCACTGGGCAATATACCAGCTATATGGCGGTGGTTTTGTATTAGTGACAAGGACGACATATTGTTAGATGCTAAGATGTATGTATTACAGCTGAGTGTGAAATACATGTCATATGCATCTCATAACGGCATGTGTAAAGCATTATTTTATTAATACTATGCATTATGGAGGATGTTCACTGAGTTGTTTGTGTAAAGGGACCATTCTTTATTTATGGCTTGAGTGGGTGATGATGATTATTATGGGGAAGCATGTACAATGTGAATGACCCCCCCTAAAATTTATGTACAAAGTAAGTGATCCCTCCCTACATGTCATGTACAAAATCAATGACTACCCACCCCTCCTTCCCAAAATTGTAAACATAATATTTTACTATTTTTATGAGCAAAATTGATGACCCCCCTAGTACTTGTGCATAACATTGATGAACCCTCTACCTCCCTAGAACGAAATTGGTGCCCCCCCTTAAAATAGTCATAACTTCCCCCTCTTGCCATAAATTATGAATGGCCCCTTACGTGTTATTTTCAAAATGATGGTAGACAATTCTAGGGTTATCGGCAATGTTTCCACTTTGATAAATGACAGAAACATGCGTTCCCTACCCCTTTGTTGTGTTTGTTATGCAAGTCAATATTTAGATTTCAAAACATACGAGAATTAACTCACTAAATGGAGATTCAATATAATTTAGCAAAATTTACAATGAGGTTGTTTTCAATATTCTTTCTTGGCCTAAAATTACTGAGAATGATATCAAAGAACAGAATATTTCCTCAGAATTTTGTACACCTGATACCTTAAACTTGAAAGTGAAGGTTGCTGTCACTGAAGATAATGATATTGTGTGAACTAAGGCATGTGCAGTCCTAATGGAGTGAGCACCTTGTCCAGTACAGAGGTACATTTATAAGCTGCGTATCTGCGTAAATTACACAAATATTTATGTGAAAACTCAATTCCTATTTAGGCTATTGCGTACAAGTTCACTTGACTTTTAGTAATAAATAAATGTGAACTTACATGCACAAAAATGTCAAATCAGAGCTTGTGTAATGGTTGATAAATAAATAACTGAGGTATATTGAGAGATTCTATTTCAGGACATGATCTTGGCGAGTTGCAATCTTTCTTATCGTTTCTCATGTTACAGATCAAATGTAAATAACAAACACTAACATTTAAACTTTATTGTATTTTTAATATTAATGAAAATGGCAAAACACCCAACTTAGTTTGAGTGAGATAAGTACAATTTATTTCGTTACTTAAAGGAAAATTAGGATACCCAATTGAGATGAACACAAGTGAGTACGTAACTCAATGACCCACAAAGTTATCTGTAGCCCTGCAGTATGTACCTTGAGGATATGCTGTTTGAAAATCATTTGGTCTATGAATGAATATTCCACTACAAATAATATAAAAAACGATCAAACTGTATTTTCCCAGTGTTGTGCAAAACATATTTAATGTCATTTCCAAACAGAAATCACTTTTTGTGGCTTTAGCAGATAGCAAACTGACTTTATGTGTTCACACTGCCGTAAAATGTTTACAATTCATTTCTATACACTTGCTACACTACGGTCTGTGACTGAACATAGATCCTCATCAGAGGCCCAGATAAGCTGCATATCCAGGTAAAATACGCATAGAACATTCCCATTTACGCATTGAAAAATAATTGTTGCGTACCCATTACGCATTTAAAATGTTAGATACGCAAAAAGTTTAAAACAAATGCGTACGGAATATATTTATAAAAATTGCTTGCGTAATGAAAATGACATCGATTGCTATCAGTATAGTGCAAGTGTTGTACTGTCAGTATAGGATGAGTGATTTCCATTATATTTAAGTTGGTTTTGATTAGGTATGACATAAGGCAGAACATACCTGCTTAGTAAACTTACTCAATGACATAATACTTAAGTGAGTAAAATGACTGAAATACGCACATATTTGAAAGCAGTGGGTAACTGAAATACCCACTCAACATTTATAATACCCACTACAAAAAAATACAGTGGGTACAGTACCCACATGAGCTAAATCTTATCTGGAGCTCTGCCTTATGTCTTGATGCAGAGAGACATTATGTGTTTGTAAAATATCTGATTTTAATGAGATAACAATATTGTTTTGAATTCTCATTCTCGATATCTTCAAGGGTGTTGGTTGAAAATGTGCGATGTCCATTATACAGAGATGCCAACCCTCACAAATTTATCAGTCATCCTGATTCCACCATCCGACAAAGCCAAATTCTATGATTAATCCCAAATATAACACATGTTAAAGCCAAATTCATTCCCATTTTTTTCAAAATGTAACAAAGATATAGATAAAGGGCTAGGATCAACTTTGACTATAAAATATGATAATTAAATAAACAGAACACTATATTTACAGAAGTTCTCAAATTGTTTACACAAGAAAGTAATCTGAAGTTGAGTAGGCTGCCTGATAAATTCCACACTCTGTTTATTTTATTCACTTAACATTCACAAACACTGCTGCCAAGTACTGCAAACCGGTTTCAATTGTATAAGGATTGCTATGTGTAATGGCATTGAAAAATTTCGTTCCTTGAGTGCAACAATTTATAGGGATCCCTAATTTGTTGAGAAAATTCCTATGTATTTCTATCTTAGGGAGCTCAGATTCCTAATTGCACCAATTTGGGGTTGGCATCTCTGATTATATCTTTATATCTTTAGGGATGTTTGCTCAAAATGAGTGGTACAGTCTGTCTGTGATAATGACATGTGGTATCACTGATAAGCTGCCCATATTCCCAGGAATTATTTCTCATGACTCTCGCCTCCACTTCCTTATCCTGGTAAAATGTGTTTTGCTGGATCAAGATCCGTCATCGTGACACTAGGCGGGAGATAGCTTAGATGATATAACAAGGAAATCATGAAGGTGTAACAAAATGAAGAAACAATGGATAAAAACGGATGTTTACTTCTTGAGCGTGACCTTCAAGTATGACGTGGGCGTCATTAATGTTTACTCACAAACTTACTTTAATCATTTGTGTTTCTGTTCCTATTGATAAACGCTCAGAAGCTCTGCACTTATAACATTTTTCAATATTAAATAGTAAGTTATAGGGTTTTAATTTTACGCCACTTTCAGCAAGATTCCCGCAATCTTACGGCAGGAGACACCAGAAAATTCACTATTGCTTAGTCATTGCATGTTTTTTGTTGTCTGAGAAAATAGCATAGAGGACTTTGGTTCAGTGATCTCACAGACTCTTACTGAGGTAAACATTCTGTTTTCCTAAAATTATTCAGTATACTCTTTTCATCCTGGCTTTATTACAAAATCTATACATATGAACATCTATACATATATAATGCATTTGTACAGCGCCTAATATCCACCTCAAAGATGCTCAGTGGTGCCGAGGGCAAATTATGCGCGTAGTGCAGTCATTATTATCTGGCTTAACCAAAGCTTCCGGTGAGGCACTAGAACATTAACAGTGATATGACTATCTTATCCCACCAGGTACCCATTCACTGCTGGGTGAACAGAGGCAAGTTTGAACAAACTCACTTGCCTGAGGTGAGAACATGTGTCACTGGAATTGTCACAAGTTGCAAGAGTGTTTTAAAAATACATGAAATATAGAATTAGAATATAGCATATAGTAGAATTCCTGTGTGATTTGTTGTGGGGCAGGATAACACATATATATTTTTGTGACCTTTCTTTGATTTTTGCCACATCTGTCTTTCAAGTTTTATATACTAGTCTTTAGTGTTTGCCAAATAAACATATTAAAGACAATGGGTCTGCAATATATCCTATTCTGATCATTTGTACATAACAGTAATGTTGATAAAACTGACCTCCAGCTTACATTTGTGTCGTAAATAAGATAACAGTGCAATAGGTTTGAAATATTTTCAACAATAGAAAGCGTTTATGGTCTACATGATTTTACTTGAAAGCTGATAAGATTTGTCTTAGTGCAAATGGCCTTGTGAACAGGCGGAGAGGAGGTAAGTTGATAACAACTCAAACAGTCACACACTTAAACTTTGATCACAATGAGGAAAGCATAGATAGTGAAGTTATCAAAGATCAGAATTTAAAGCCTCTTTGAAGTTGTAATACTGTTTGAATAAACGTTTATTGAACTCATAAAGTATACATCATTAGTCAGATTAGAACTGTACACAAGTGTATTAATTCTCTGTTGGCAGGTTTTGACAGTATAGATACTTACGATGGAATTTAACCTTTAACATCTTACGTAACTCTTTACTTAAGGTGTGGCTAAGTCAAAGATTGATCTTGACTGATAACACGTTGAATCTCGTCACCTGTGTCTATCTACATCCTGGTGGTGTGGTGGAACACAGATAACAAAGAGACACATGTTTTTAACTGGACTGTCAAGGATGTTAGGAAGTCAACGCCTGTCACAAGAGATGATCTAGCTATCTGACAAGAGGTCCGAGTTCATTACGTACCTACATAGATAAGTGTTGACAGGAATCTGTTATTGCATACCATCAAGTAGTAGGGCGGTTTAGTGGTTTGAATGTCAAGAGTGGGGATCTAGCTATCTAACAAGAGGTCCGAGTTCATTATGTATCTACATAGGTAAGTGTCAACAGGTATATCTTATTGCATGTTACCATCAGGTAGTAGGGTGGTTTAGTGGTTGGAGTGTTTTGCTTGCAATGCTGAAGGCTGGGTTTGATTCTCCACAAGGGTATAGAGACACAAGTAGGGATGTAGGTATCTGAGAAGAGTTCCTGGTTCATTACGTACTTACATATATAACTGTCAACAGGAATCATATGGCATTGCATATTTCCATTGGGACAGAAAGGAGGTCCAATGGTTAGAGTGTTTGTCATATACTGAAGTCAGGGTTTGAATCTCCACATGGGTGCAATGTTTGAAGCCCATTGCTGGTGTCACTTGCCACGATATTGCTAGAAAATTCTAAAATGGATGTGAAAACATGCTCACTTACAATTCATAATTCATTTAGTCACAGACAGGCAGTTGAGATACATAAAATATTTCCTGTAATATTTTGGCACCACTTTGTTCAGACAGATAGTTTTTCGGGCAATACAAATAAAAGATATTGTTTTTTAGGGCTACACCAAAAACACTTTGAGGTGAATATGATATGTTTTACGAATATATAGTAAGGAATACAAATATGTAGTCATTAATACTTCGTGTTTAATATCAAGAAATTAAATCAACAAACATGTTGTAATTGCTTATGTTTGAACATTTAAATGATATTTTCTATAAAGCATAAAGAGCAATACATTGTGAACAATGGGGCTCATAGCCTAATGACAGTGCCGTGAGGGGTCTTGGCAAAAAGAAGCAAGTTACGCTACTGTCAGGTGCGTACCAAGCCATTTTTTCCGTGTAAACCCGATAGGTTGCAAAGCTTTATATTTAGATAGTATTGAGGGGTTGCCCAACCTTTTCGGCAAAAATCATGTGTAAGCCCGGGCTTTTTTTAATAATGGTAGCTACGCCCCTGACTGTATGGCTTGGTTATACTCTATTTTGCATGTATCACTAAGATAAACAACAAGCTAACTCGTGAATCGTAACAGGATTATTGTTAACTTAGTGAGGTTCCCATGTTTTTTAAAACATTTTTGGGGAGTTTTTCCTTTTAATTCAGCTACTAAACTGCAAAAGATAATCTTAAATTATTTTATTTGTTAATTACAAAGTTAATCCTCAGTGAAACTCTTCAAATGAATTAAAACAAAAATGTATGCACAAACTGGAATTTGTTAGATCACTATTAATCAAAGGTATGCTATTTCTGAGATTTAAAAAAATATGTTCTTGTTTTTATGAAACATTCCTTGTGTTACTTAATTTAGGGTATGACAAAGCTAGGGCCTGTCTTGCCTGTGTAAATCTTGCACATTCAAGTCTATTGAATAGATGTGTCTAATGAGTGATTATTTTTTGGGGATGTTGTTTGAAATACTCCCACTCCCTTGATGTCCAGTAGTTTGTGTGTGATTCAGGTGATGACCAACTCTGACCAGGTATTTCTGAAGGTGATGGTGTGAGTGCTGTAGGCAAACAGACATGCCCATGAAGTACATTGTGTTGAACGCTCCCTGTGAGACTCAGTCACGATGGGATTAGGAATTTGCCACATCAGTTAATTGTATGGTATATACGTCACGCCACAAAGACTATTTTCATTGATGTATGTTTAGAGTTTCGTTAAGTGTTAAAAACTTTAGGGTCTATTTTTTTCTGTTTTTATTTGATAAATTAATTATATGAAATATTAAAGAAACCTGGCTTAGAAATTAGATTTCTTTTCTATATTATTAACTTTGATAACTAATTTTCTTGAAATGCATCTTAACCTCCTTTTTTCATCGTCATCCTGACATATTCAGCTAGAATGTCCATCTTTGATTGGCTGTTAGACTGTCTTCAAATACAAAGCATTGTCTATGATTATTTAAACTGTTGTTCAACACCACACTCAATATTCTATCTGTATGATGACAACCTGTAAATAACAGAATCTGTACCAGACAAATCAGTGATTGATATTATTAGCACTGATAGACACCAGCAGGACAAACTGATGAGATATTAACTAGGTCGGTGATACTGACCACCTAATCATAAGGTCGCTACAAGCCATGGCTGAGAATGACCAATTCTAACTCTGACATGCCAACCGGCGAAGGCGACCTCAAAAGCACCTAACACAACAACAACAGTCATTCAGACAGAATCAAATATACAGACACAACCGAAATATTCTGTTTTCTGGCCTTAACGTTTTTTCCAAAGTTTCAGACTGACCAAAGATGTTTCAGGTGAAAAGATAGACTAACATTTAGTCCCCAAAGAAGATTGTCTTATCTAGAAATATATATCTACAAAGTAAGAATCAATGGAGCGAAGAACATTGTTTAGAGCTAAGGCAATTTAGCCTTGCCAATACATTGAATACAGCCTCATATCTGATCCATACAGCAACATGTCTGACCCAAATGGCCATTTGTCTGACCCATAGCCACTTTTCTGATCCATACAGCAACGTGTCTGACCCAAATGACCATTTGTCTGACCCATAGCCATATATCTGATCCATACAGCAACATGTCTGACCAAAATGACCATTTGTCTGACCCATAGCCTCATATCTGATCCATACAGCAACATGTCTGACCCAAATGACTATTTGTCTGATCCAAAAGCCACTTATCTGATCCATACAGCAATGTGTCTGACCCAAATGGCTATTTGTCTGACCCATAGCCATATATCTGATCCATACAGCAACATGTCTGACCAAAATGACCATTTGTGTGACCCATAGCCTCATATCTGATCCATACAGCAACATGTCTGACCCAAATGACTATTTGTCTGATCCAAAAGCCACTTATCTGATCCATACAGCAATGTGTCTGACCCAAATGGCTATTTGTCTGACCCATAGCCACTTATCTGATCCATACAGCAACATGTCTGACCCAAATGGCCATTTGTCTGATCCAAAAGCAATATATATTTGATCCATACAGCAACATGTCTGACCCAAATTGCCATTTGTCTGATCCAAAAGCCATATATCTGGCTCAAGGTGCTATAGAATTGACACAAACTGCCATATACCTAGAGAGGGATATCCTATCGTATTGAAACCCATATATCAAAGCTTTCTGAAGTACACCTACCCAGAAAGAGTTTGAAAAGAATTCCAACGAGTATCAAAATGCTGAAATGCTTGAACTAGGATGTACATGCAATGTTTGATGAAGAGACTATAACAGTGTATACACAGAATCTCTGACGCACAAGCTGATTGTTTCAATGAGCTAGTAAGGTCAGGTTTGTTAGTATTTCTCCGTGTGTAATGTCAGTCAGCTGGTAGATAAGGGACACGTTTCTGTCTGTCTACACGCCCGCCGTGAACAGCCAGCCCAACCAAGGTAAACATGCACCATACATTGTGTACATAAAAGCATATTAGACTCTCGTAATAAGCATCCTCGATCAACACTGAATGTTAAGTAAAGTATGTCCTTCACAAACATTGCCTTTGCATTTGGTTTTAGGAGATTTATTGCATGTCGTATTTGCTCATAGGGAAAATCTATTAGAGATGGTGCTGTTTTGTATCTCTGTACAACTCGTTTCTATGTTGCTATGTTAAGTAGTAACAAGTGTTCACGAAAAGTTGATTTTTTGTTGCGTAAATCATGTATTTTAGACCAACATTCCCATGTAAGAATGGTGTGAGTTTATTCTATGTTTTCTTGTATTCTAAATGGATCTTGACAAAATTCATGTTAATAGTAAACCATGAGGTGTCTTTGTATTTTCCCCAAAATGCATGCATTAGCTCATCTGGTTGGAGAGCAGCTGTCATAATGGCCTGGTATCGCACAGTTTCTAACAATATATTTTTGTCCATCAAACATTTTTGCATGAAGAAATCAAGTATTTGTGATCCATGTGTTGTAGACCACCCCTGGACAATAACAGATCAATTTTCATCCATTTTAATTACCGCGACTCTAGGGGTACAAGGCTGAAGGCTTCCCTTCACCATCTAATCAGTTTCTGATTGTGGCAGCCATATTGAAAATAAGTTTTTCAGCCATTTCTCAGCTATTACATACGAAGATATCCCATGTGCAAATTGGTATTAAGTTGGTCAGGGCACTTATCTGATATTCAGTTGTGAAATGAATGAATTTGTTTTGTAAGAGTTTTCAGTTTTATGCTTAACTAGATATTTTGTATTGCTTTTGGATTCTGCAGACCCTATAAAATGAAAGTGAAAATATGGGCTGATCCTTTAACACGTTGACTGCCACCATGAGTATACTCTTATCATCAATTATGGCAGAATTTGCCACCATGAGTTATCTTGTAGCTATATCAGTGGTATTTTAAAACAAGTTTCAAAATAGGCACAAGAAGCAATTGTCTCCTGGTGGTAACAAAGAACCACTGATGTAGCTTACAGATAACTCGTTGTGGCACATTGTGATAATACGAGTATACTTCGTGATAGGCAGTCAATGTGTTAAGTTTAAAACCCTTGGTGTGTCCACTCGTGCTTGAGAGCCTTGCCGAAGAATTACCAAACACATTGTTGTAAACTCTTTCCCAAGTGAAGCAGACAGGGTCTGTGTCCAGGGAAAGGAAGGCCTGTGGTTCTATTCCTTAGGCGGGCGTGTTATAGCAAGTCATGGTGATAGATTGTATTTGTTGGTACCTTGTCTGGTGTTTGCCAATAAGTAGATAGTTCAATGTGTGGTCGTCCTCGATAAGTAGATAGTTCAATGTGTGGTCGTCCTCGATAAGTAGATAGTTCAATGTCTGGTCGTCCTCGATAAGTAGATAGTTCAATGTGTGGTCGTCCTCGATAAGTAGATAGTTCAATGTCTGGTCATCCTCGATAAGTAGACAGTTCAATGTCTGGTCGTCCTCGATAAGTAGATAGTTCAATGTGTGGTCGTCCTCGATAAGTAGATAGTTCAATGTGTGGTCATCCTCGATAAGTAGATAGTTCAATGTGTGGTCATCCTCGATAAGTAGATAGTTCAATGTGTGGTCATCCTCGATAAGTAGATAGTTCAATGTGTGGTCGTCCTCAATAAGTAGATAGTTCAATGTGTGGTCCTCCTCGATAAGTAGATAGTTCAATGTGTGGTCGTCCTCGATAAGTAGATAGTTCAATGTGTGGTCGTCCTCGATAAGTAGATAGTTCAATGTCTGGTCATCCTCGATAAGTAGATAGTTCAATGTCTGGTCGTCCTCGATAAGTAGATAGTTCAATGTGTGGTCGTCCTCGATAAGTAGATAGTTCAATGTGTGGTCGTCCTCGATAAGTAGACAGTTCAATGTCTGGTCATCCTCGATAAGTAGATAGTTCAATGTCTGGTCGTCCTCAATAAGTAGATACAGTGAGACCTTGGATACCCGGACCCCAGATATCCGGAAACCTCACCTTCCGGTCAATTTTTAAAAAAACCCAATCTCTTACGTTATAAAAGGGACTGTCTATAACGGATATTCGGTTTCCGTTTCCGGACGGTGCATTTTACAAACAAACCGGCTAAATCAACACAAAATTGACTCACCTATCCGCACGAAGCTTTGATCCACCGCTGACCGTGTGAAGGGTCAGCGGTGTGTTTTCACACGAGACATGGTCTGCTAATCCGGATCAAGGTATTGGTGGTGATTAGAAAGCCTAGCTGACACTGAGTTAACCATTGAGTTCTAACTGTTAAGTTGTTTATTCAGTCAAAGCAATAAAAGTGCAGTGTGTCGATATTCATGTCAGTTGGTCTTTCAATTGATCACAAATGGCTAGTCAACCTACTAAACGCAAGCGCTACGCAGTGACAGCCAAGGAAAAGAAAGAGATATGTCTTTACAAAGAACAAAATCCCAAAGTAAGCTTTAATAATAGTACGAAGGTCTACTCAGCTACTTTGAGAACAATGGCGACCGTGAAAACCTGGACAAAATGTTGTCCGTCGTGTTGCAAAGGATTGGCACCCAGTGTAAGCAGTCCTCAATGAAAGACTTTTTCAAAACTGAATAATTGTAAAGGTATGATTGTTATATTGTGATGCTGTTTTTGAATGTCTATACATGTACAATAAACGCTTGATGATCATAAACATTTTGGATTTTCCTTGAGGTGTATGAAATCCAAAAATCCAGATATCCGGATATTCAGTTATCCGGACGATTTACGTAAAAACGAATGTGTCCGGATATCCGAGGTCTCACTGTAGTTCAGTGTCTAGTCGTCCTCGATAAGTAGATAGTTCAATGTGTGGTCGTCCTCGATAAGTAGATAGTTCAATGTGTGGTCATCCTCGATAAGTAGATAATTCAATGTGTGGTCGTCCTCGATAAGTAGATAGTTCAATGTCTGGTCAGCCCCTCGATAAGTAGATAGTTCAATGTGTGGTCGTCCTCGATAAGTAGATAGTTCAATGTGTGGTCGTCCTCGATAAGTAGATAGTTCAATGTGTGGTCGTCCTCGATAAGTAGATAGTTCAATGTGTGGTCGTCCTCGATAAGTAGATAGTTCAATGTGTGGTCGTCCTCGATAAGTAGATAGTTCAATGTGTGGTCGCCCCTCGATAAGTAGATAGTTCAATGTGTGGTCGCCCTCGATAAGTAGATAGTTCAATGTCTGGTCGCCCCTCGATAAGTAGATAGTTCAATGTGTGGTCGCCCCTCGATAAGTAGATAGTTCAATGTCTGGTCGCCCTCGATAAGTAGATAGTTCAATGTGTGGTCGCCCTCGATAAGTAGATAGTTCAATGTCTGGTCGCCCTCAATAAGTAGATAGTTCAATGTGTGGTCAGCCCTCGATAAGTAGATAGTTCAATGTCTGGTCGCCCTCGATAAGTAGATAGTTCAATGTCTGGTCATTCCTCGTAGTAGATAGTTCAATGTGTGAGTGCCCTCGATAAGTAGATAGTTCAATGTCTGGTCGCCCTCGATAAGTAGATAGTTCAATGTCTGGTCGCCCCTCGATAAGTAGATAGTTCAATGTGTGGTCAGCCCTCGATAAGTAGATAGTTCAATGTCTAGTCGTCCTCGATAAGTAGATAGTTCAATGTGTGGTCGTCCTCGATAAGTAGATAGTTCAATGTGTGGTCGTCCTCGATAAGTAGATAGTTCAATGTCTGGTCGTCCTCGATAAGTAGATAGTTCAATGTGTGGTCGTCCTCGATAAGTAGATAGTTCAATGTGTGGTCATCCTCGATAAGTAGATAGTTCAATGTGTGGTCGTCCTCGATAAGTAGATAGTTCAATGTGTGGTCGTCCTCGATAAGTAGATAGTTCAATGTGTGGTCATCCTCGATAAGTAGATAGTTCAGTGTCTAGTCTCGATAAGTAGATAGTTCAATGTGTGGTCATCCTCGATAGAGTAGATAGTTCAATGTGGGTCGCCCTCGATAAGTAGATAGTTCAATGTGTGGTCGCCCTCGATAAGTAGATAGTTCAATGTGTGGTCGCCCCTCGATAAGTAGATAGTTCAGTGTCTAGTCGCCCCTCGATAAGTAGATAGTTCAATGTGTGGTCATCCTCGATAAGTAGATAGTTCAATGTGTGGTCGCCCTCGATAAGTAGATAGTTCAATGTGTGAGTGGAGTCTCGATAAGTAGATAGTTCAATGTGTGGTCGCCCTCGATAAGTAGATAGTTCAGTGTCTAGTCGCCCCTCGATAAGTAGATAGTTCAATGTGTGGTCATCCTCGATAAGTAGATAGTTCAATGTGTGGTCGTCCTCGATAAGTAGATAGTTCAATGTCTGGTCGCCTCGATAAGTAGATAGTTCAATGTCTGGTCGTCCTCAATAAGTAGATTGTTCAATGTGTGGTCGTCCTCGATAAGTAGATAGTTCAATGTCTGGTCATCCTCGATAAGTAGATAGTTCAATGTGTGGTCGTCCTCGATAAGTAGATAGTTCAATGTGTGGTCGTCCTCGATAAGTAGATAGTTCAATGTGTGGTCGTCCTCGATAAGTAGATAGTTCAATGTCTGGTCGTCCTCGATAAGTAGATAGTTCAATGTCTGGTCGTCCTCGTGTCGGTATTCTGTGTCTGTTTCATGTTTAACTGTAGCACAGTATCTGAGTGGGCTGTCATACACACTCACATGCGTGCACAAACACACATGCACACATACTGACACACAGAGACCACACACACACACACATACCAATACACACACATACACTCACACATGCATGTACAGAGAAACGCTCACACACGTGCATGCACACAGAGACACACACTCGCATGCATACACAGACTCACACCCACTTGCATGCACAGACACTGAGAGTCCCAGAAACACACAAACTCACATGCATGCAGACTTACATATACACAAACACACTCACACAAACTCACATGCATGCAGACTTACATATACACAAACACTCACACAAACTCACATGCATGCAGACTTACATATACACAAACACACTCACACAAACTCACATGAATGCAGACTTACAGATACACAAACACTCACACAAACTCACATGCATGCAGACTTACATATACACAAACACACTCACACACACTCATATGCATGCAGACTTACATATACACAAACAAACTCACATGCATGCAGACTTACATATACACAAACACACTCACACACACTCATATGCATGCAGACTTACATATACACAAACACACTCACACAAACTCACATGCATGCAGACTTACATATACACAAACACACTCACACAAACTGACATGCATGCAGACTTACATTTACACACACACTCATATGCATGCAGACTTACATATACACAAACACACTCACACAAACTCACATGCATGCAGAGTTACATATACACAAACACACTCACACACACTCATATGGATGCAGACTTACATATACACAAACACACTCACACACACTCATATGCATGCAGACTTACATATACACAAACACTCACACAAACTCACATGCATGCAGACTTACATATACACACACACTCACACACTCATATGCATGCAGACTTACATATACACAAACACTTTCACACACACTCATGCATGCAGACTTACATATACACAAACACTCACACACAATCATATGCATGCAGACTTACATATACGCATACAAACTCACACACACTCATATGCATGCAGACTTACATATACACAAACACACTCACACACTCGTATGCATGCAGACTTACATATACACAAACACACACACAAACTCACATGCATGTAGACTGACATATACACACACACACTCATATGCATGCAGACTTACATATACACAAACCCACTCACACACTCATATGCATGCGGACTTACATATATGCATACAAACACACACACTCACATGCATGCAGACTTACATATACACAAACACACTCACACACACACTCATATGCATGCAGACTTACATATACACAAACACACTCACACACACTCATATGCATGCAGACTTACATATACGCTTACAAACTCACACACACACTCATATGCATGCAGACTTACATATACGCTTACAAACTCACACACACTCATATGCATGCAGACTTACATATACGCTTACAAACTCACACACACTCATATGCATGCAGACTTACATATACGCATACAAACTCACACACACTCATATGCATGCAGACTTACATATACGCATACAAACTCACACACACTCATATGCATGCAGACTTACATATACGCATACAAACTCACACACACTCATATGAATGCAGACTTACATATACGCTTACAAACTCACATGCATGCAGACTTACATATACGCATACAAACTCACACACACTCCTTATGCATGCAGACTTACATATCGCATTTACAAACTCACACACACTCATATGCATGCAGACTTACATATCACGATACAAACTCACACACACTCATATGAATGCAGACTTACATATACGCTTACAAACTCACATGCATGCAGACTTACATATACGCATACAAACTCACACACACTCATATGCATGCAGACTTACATATACGCACACAAACTCACACACACTCATATGCATGCAGACTTACATATTCACAAACACACTCACACAAACTCACATGCATGCAGACTTACAGATACACAAACACTCACACAAACTCACATGCATGCAGACTTACACAAACACACTCACACAAACTCACATGCATGCAGACTTACATATACACAAACACACTCACATGCATGCAGACTTACATATACACAAACACACTCACACACACATACATGCAGACTTACATATACACAAACACACACACACACTCACATGCATGCAGACTTACATATACACAAACACACTCACACACACTCACATGCATTCTTGCACATGTGCACACACTCAGACTCTCTCTTACACACACACACACACACATGCACAGGAAGGACATTACCAGATTTATGTCTAAATTTCTAAATTTTCACTCCATTCCAGAATTGGTAATTATTAAGAAAATTTTATAAATGTAACTCCAACAGGTGTTGTTAAGAGTGATATTCGTGACTCAGCAAATTCTGTATCATTTAGTCATTGTATTGTAGGCTCAGATTGGTATATTTCTATCAGAAGTCGTCATCATAAAGTTGGGTGGAATTTGTCATAAATACTGTAGCACAAAGCGTTTTTTGTCCCTGTAAACATGTACCGTCCTCATGAATAATTCCCTTGTTCATCTTCTGTAGTTTTATTGCAGGAGTAAGCTCAACAGTTTGTAGTCCTTTCAATGATTATTGTGATCAAAGCAACATGAACGTGCCAATGTGGAGTGACAGTGATTGGTTCAGTGAGTAAACTGTATGTATTGGGTGGTAATAAAAGTTGGCTAGCGGAAAGAAACTGATCCCATTACATATCAGTATCTAACATCTTAAAGTATTCACCTCTATCATTCTTGTTTAATGGACAATTTTAACCCAGATTTAAAAAATAATGATTTGTTTTTGACATTTCTTTTATGATGTTTAGTTGAAGTGTATTTTGTAGAAAATCTGCCTCTAATCAACCTGGACAATGTGGTTGTCTCCGAGAACCATTAAATAGGAAATTAACCATGTTTGACCTTGGGGTTATTTTGAATATATAAATAAAATGGCTCTGAGGGGAGGTGAAATGCGGTGTAATCTTGCATGCAAGATTATTTCACATATTTGTCAATGTGCATGCATGTGTGTGTAGCTGCTTATTGTCGTCTGGGGTGATGTCAGCCTACAGAGATACATGCTGCAGTTGAAGTTGACTCTCTCTGAGTCGTCTCACCTTTTGTAACCCATAAAGCCAAGCACCAGGCAGGGCAACAATAAGTGCCATCTTTTAACGTCTTTTCGTATGACGTAGCAGGGCAAATAGCCACCAAACTTAGAGTCTCCAGCAGACGGTCTCTCCACCAGACTACATAGGTGGTTCTAAACTGGATCTAACCAGTTATCTATATCTGTACACATGAAACAAGAATGATGTTTGTCACATAAAGCTGTATTCTGTAAATTGGGTCTTAGAAGAAAGTCATTCCTCAAGGTCGTTTTACATTCAAGCTGCTGTTCATCACAACTGTACACAGAGAACACCATGTTAATGGGTGAATTTGATAATTTATTGTTGATAATAAGTGATATCTCTGAAAACATATTTAAGTAGCAGACTTTGATTGACTTTCTAAGTCTGGTAATTCTGTTTGTTTTGAAGACCATAATCTTTACATTGAATCTTGCAAGGATTTAATTAGTTACTATACTGACACAGTATGAAAATCCATTGTGCACTTTGGGAAATAGTTTTCATCAAAATAACAGAAATTGATGTAGGCGGTGGGGTCTGAAGGCACGCAAGTTTTCATTAAAATGATAATTTCAGATTTAATAAGACTGGTCCATAGGCAGCTTATCTCGGGCCTCTCCGAAGGCATTACTATAGTCTTTGTTCAGGTACAAAGCAAGGTTAATAGTTTAAATCTTTATGGATAATTTCTAAAAAGATTTAATTCGAGACTGGACTCCATGGAAAATGGTACTTATCTCGACATTAATGGGTACAACAAGGGCTGGTCCTCTCCGAGTGGGGTATATCCTTCACTGAATTACTATACATCCCTATAAAACCAGCTTCAGTCTGGGCTCAGTACAGCCTGCACATACAGCAAGGCATGCACGCCGTCATATGAGCGAAATATTCTCAAGCACGACGTAAAACCCAATTTCACCTCACCTCACCTATATCTTTTATGATGTCATTCCAGTACATAAGGTTCCAGTCACCTGTGCTCCAAGATATGCAAAAATCAAATTTCTCCAACTGATGATACGTGATCAGACCCTGACTATGACAATTCCAAGAGTTAAAATCACTGGCGATTTACATGGAGATGTGCGCCATCTTATTGTTGTTAAAGTTATGATTTCCAGGAATATATTTGACCATTCAGTTCACCAGGTTCAACAATAAAGCTGCTGTTCTGTTTTGGGATGGTCCCTGACTGGTTCTCTGTGGACTGTGATTTCAGGTGAGACAGAGCCGAGTCTTGTATACTTGCTGAGTGGACAGATCTAGATGGCGACAGGATGGAAGGCGCCAGCCATCATCATGGGATAACAGGCTGCTAGACATGTTCCCCCCAGATCAGGTAAGAGTTGGCGACATCCCCAAACACAAGATCTGATGTCAGTCCCCTCACACTTCAGGTTAGTGAGTGAGTGAGTTGGGTTTTACACCGCTTTTAGCAATATTCCAGCAATATCATGGTGGGGGACACCAGAAATGGGCTTCACACATTGTACCCATGTGGGGAATCGAACCTATGTCTTTGGCGTGACAAGGGAACGCTTTAACCACTAGGCTACCCAACCACCCCAAATTGAGGTTAGACCGCCTCCGTGTGGTGTAGTGGTTAGAGCGTCTGCCCGGAGAGCTGAAGGTCACAGGTTTGATCCCCAACCGCGTCTTATCAAAAGACGTTAAAATATGGTACTTGTTGGTCCCTGCCTGGCACTCAGCATTAATTGGTACAACAAGGACTGGTAGGCTCGGAGTCAGTATAATTTGTCTGAGTGGGGTATTCATGCTTCACTGCGGCATGGTATCTCAGTGGGCTAGCACTACAAAACCAGCTTCAGTCTGGGCTAGTACAAGCAGCCGCACATACACATACACAGGCATGCACGTCGTCATATGAGCGAAATATTCTCAAGTACGACGTTAAACCCAATTTCACCTCACCTCACCAATTGAGGGGGTTAAAGGTGTCCAGGTTTTCAAGCTCTGCTTGCAGTGTTATATTTTTCAAGCATGGGGTCCACTTTCAACTGGACCACCTTGGCTCTTTAGTGGTATACGGCATCTTCACAGAGAGAGTAAGGTTCAATTCCCAGACCCACACTACCATCACGTGTTAAAAGATGGTATTCTATTACCCTGCCCAGTGCTTGGCAATAACTGGTCTGAAAACTCGGCTCGCTACACTGTGTCTGATATGGTTAACCATGTAAAACCTTGGCATGGACTGGCCCTATAAATGAAATAAATCTGGACCATTAATCTGAAGCATCTGTCCTTGCCTGCCCCCACAACTAACATTATATGAGAATAATAAATGAATGTTATGTAACATTTATCAAGAACAAAACCAAGAGCTCCACTTCACCTCACTAATGTCAAGTTTTCTCATATCACGCAGGAGATCAAGGGATGATTCATGAATATATTTTAACTTGTCACCATCTCTTTTTATAGGTTCATTTGCTCTGCTGCATCACCTGAATGATTTTATTGAGACTGAACATGTCATATTTGTTATATCCTTTTCACAATGATTTAAATACTTGTCCACATATCATGTCCTCTCTATTCAAACTAACACTGTTTTATATTTCTAACAATTACCATATGTTATTATAGACAAGCCAATTTTATAGATAAGCTGGGGTCCTAACCAGTGTTCGAAATAATCGCTGGCCCGGAGACCCAACGCCATTTGTTATTGTATCAGGCCGTCAGTTTCAATATATGCATTCCCTTGTGGCCGTCAGTAAATTATGTCATTTTTTTTCTCAACTGGAATCTTTCCCATTATTGTTTTCTTTATTAACGTTGGGGAATCATCCATAATCCACCAAGTTACGAAAACTTACAGTTTCACTTCCTGGTATGTCAACGCTTTGCGCATAGGAATGTCAACACCAGTCTTTAACAAATAAAAACGTCTCTGTGCACCATAGGCTTCGCTAATTGATTTTGTAGAAACAGTATGAAACTGTGTACAATGTAGTCCATTTTCATTTTATTGGTTTGACTTTAACAAAATGGGCCAGGAGATTTCACTCAGGGCCTGTAGATTTTAAAGCCGTGGCAGCAGGCCCTGAAGGCCACCTGGAAAATGAAAGTATTGCAGACACTGGTCCTAACTTGACCCTTAAAATCTGTATCACAATGGTATGTCCCGTACATAAGCCGACCTACCGACCTACCAACCTTCAGCTTATCTATGGTAATGTACGGTATATGGCTATGGTTTAAGTTGAATGGTATAAATTTATATGCACTTTGAAATTTCCTGCACCAGTTTTCTCCTCAAATTATGATTTTTAACTTGAGGACATCACCAACACATTTAAGTCAGTTGAAATTCTTTCTTTTTCTTAATAGTTTGTACGGCCGTGTCAGTGTATTTTGTGGGAGGGTCAGGTAAATCTGTACCTTTGGACTTGCTCAATATTTATGTGGCAGGAGCCTAATATAGTTTTTTGTTAGGACATGTATTTTTTGTTCACTCTCATGACATGGAAGCGAGAAAGTTAATTTGGGTTCACAAACAAGAAAATTAAACCTGTTTACCTTCAACCTCAACCTTACAGAGTTAACTCCCCTGTCAACACAGCGTCCCTGTGACAACAGCGAATGTTGAACCTTGTCAGTGGAGAGTAAACACAAACACCTAGCCAGCTGAGGTGTCACCTCCAACACATGATGAAATGTCAGATGGAAAGTTATCTCGGGAATTAATTCCTGAATTCTGAAACTGGGAAGCATATTATTCATCACATGCAGTTCCACCTTTCACTTCAAATATGTGTGAAGAATGTGTGTTTGTGAAATAATCAGGATCTCAAATAAGAAACTTTTCAGTCTGAGATTAGTCACGTAGTCTGTCATACATGTACGACTATCTAATGTCCCTAAGCTACACCAGGATGAAGGCTATCTGTTTGCATCTCAGTTCTGCCATAATTAATTTTGATCCTTGGTTTATCATCATCTTGGCTGTGACTATGAGTTTCACCAGAGATCGGCGGAAGGGTAGCCTGGTGGTTAAAGCATTCGCTTGTCACATGCCGAACACCCCAGTTTGATTCCTCACATGGGTACAATATGTGAAGCCCATTTCTGGTGTTCCCCTGCCGTGATATTGCTCGAATAGTGTTAAAAGCGGCTAAAACTAAACTCAATCACTCACCAGAGAGGTTCACATCAACATTAAGCTGAAACACCATTATATGACCATTTCTATACACTTGAAACCCATTGCCGATGTGACGTTAAATAATAACTCACTCACTCACTCACTTGAAACCCATTCACTCTTGTACATGGTCATATAATATACATGGCTGCAGAATCCTGCACATGGATGTGAGTATTATTCCATGCAAGGACTGTTTTCTGTGACAAGGATGACATGATACTGACATAATACAACAACAGGCTGGTTCTCACACTCACCAACAACAATAGGATGGTTCTCACAGACAGCCACAACAACAGGGTGGTTCTCACAGACAGCCACAACAACAGGGTGGTTCTCACAGACAGCCACAACAACAGGGTGATTCTCACAGACAGCCACAACAACAGGGTGGTTCTCACACTCAGCCACAACAACAGGGTGGTTCTCACAGACAGCCACAACAACAGGGTGGTTCTCACAGACAGCCACAACAACAGGGTGGTTCTCACAGACAGCCACAACAACAGGGTGGTTCTCACCAGCCACAACAACAGGGGTGGTTCTCACAGACAGCCACAACAACAGGGTGGTTCACAGACAGCCACAACAACAGGGTGGTTCTCACAGACAGCCACAACAACAACAGGGTGGTTCTCACAGACAGCCACAACAACAGGGTGGTTCTCACAGACAGCCACAACAACAGGGTGGTTCTCACAGACAGCCACAACAACAGGGTGGTTCTCACAGACAGCCACAACAACAGGGTGGTTCTCACAGACAGCCACAACAACAGGGTGATTCTCACAGACAGCCACAACAACAGGGTGATTCTCACAGACAGCCACAACAACAGGGTGGTGGTTCTCTCACAGACAACAACAGGGTGGTTCAGCCACAACAACAGGGTGGTTCTCACAGACAGCCACAACAACAGGGTGGTTCTCACAGACAGCCACAACAACAGGGTGGTTCTCACAGACAGCCACAACAACAGGGTGGTTCTCACAGACAGCCACAACAACAGGGTGGTTCTCACAGACAGCCACAACAACAGGATTCTCACACAGTGATTCTTCTCACAGACAGCCACAACAACAGGGTGGTTCTCACAGACAGCCACAACAACAGAGTGGTTCTCTCAGACAGCCACAACAACAGACAGCTCACACTCAGCCACAACAAGGGGTTCTGGTTCTCACAGACAGCCACAACAACAGAGTGGTTCTCACAGACAGCCACAACAACAGGTTCTCACAGACAGCCACAACAACAGGGTGGTTCTCACAGACAGCCACAACAACAGGGTGGTTCTCACAGACACAGACACAGACAGCCACAACAGCTCACAGACAGCCACAACAACAGGGTGGTTCTCACAGACAGCCACAACAACAGGGTGGTTCTCACACACAGCCACAACAACAGGGTGGTTCTCACAGACAGCCACAACAACAGGGTGGTTCTCACAGACAGCCACAACAACAGGGTGGTTCTCACAGACAGCCACAACAACAGGGTGGTTCTCACAGACAGTCACAACAACAGGATGGTTGTCACAGGTGTCCACAGCAAAACGATGGTTGTCACAGGCGTCCACAGCAATAGGATGGTTGTCACAGGTGTCCACAGCAATATGATGGTTGTCACAGACGTCTACAGCAATAGGATGGTTGTCACAGATGTCCACAGCAATATGATGGTTGTCACAGATGTCCACAGCAATAGGATGGTTGTCACAGATGTCTGCAGCAATAGGATGGTTGTCACAGATGTCCACAGCAATAGGATGGTTGTCACAGATGTCCACAGCAATAGGATGGTTGTCACAGGTGTCCACAGCAATATGATGGTTCTCACAGATGTCTACAGCAATAGGATGGTTGTCACAGGTATCTACAGCAATATGATGGTTGTCACAGGCGTCCACAGCAATACGATGGTTGTCACAGATGTCTACACCAATAGGATGGTTGTCTCAGGCGTCCACAGCAATAAGACAGACAGCCACACAACAGGGTGGTTCACAGACAGAGCCACAACAACAGAATGGTTGTCACAGATGTCTACACCAATAGGATGGTTGTCACAGGTGTCTACAGCAATATGATGGTTGTCACAGGTGTCCACAGCAATATGATGGTTGTCACAGGTGTCCACAACAACAGGATGGTTCTCACAGACAGCCACAACAACAGGGTGGTTGTCACAGACAGCCACAACAACAGAGGGTTCTCACACAGCCACAACAACAGGCTGATTCTCACAGACAGCCACAACAACAGGATGAATGACAGCCACAACAACAGGGTCACAGGTGCCCAACAGCAGGATGGTTCTCACAGAGGTGTCCACAACATCAATAGGGTGGCTGTCTCACAGACAGCCACAACAACATGGTTTCTGTCCACACACAGCACAAAGCCACAACAACAGGGTGGTTCTCACAGACAGCCACAACAACAGGGTGGTCCACAGACAACAGCATCAGGGTGGTTGTCACAGGTGTCCACAGCAAAATGATGGTTGTCACAGGTGTCCACAGCAATGGGATGGTTGTTACAGATGTTTACAGCAATAGGATGGTTGTCACAGGCGTCCACAGCAATAGGATGGTTGTCACAGGTGTCCACAGCAATAGAGTGGTTGTTACAGATGTCTTGTTAGCATTATGATGGTTGTCAGCATTATGATGGTTGTCACAGGTGTCTATAGCATTAGGATGGTTGTCAAAGATGTCTACAGCAATAGGATGGTTGTCACAGGTATCCACAGCAATATGATGGTTGTTACAGAGAGCCACAACAACATGATGATTCTCACAGACAGCCACAACAACAGGGTGGTTTTCACAGGTGTCCACAGCAAAATGATGGTTGTCACAGGCGTCCACAGCAATAGGTCGGTTGTCACTGATGTCCACAGCAATATGATGGTTGTCGCAGATGGCTACAGCAATAGGATGGTTGTCACAGGTGTCCACAGCAATAGGATGGTTGTCACAGGTGTCCACAGCATTAGGATGGTTGTCACAGGTGTCCACAGCATTATGATGGTTGTCACAGGTGTCTACAGCAATATGATGGTTGTCACAGATGCCTACAGCAATATGATAGTTGTCATGTGTCTGCAATCATGGTTGTCCACAGCAATAGGATGGACAGTTGTCCACAGCAATAGGATGGTTGTCACAGGTGTCCACAAATAGGATGGTTGTCACAGGTGTTCACAGCAATAGGATGGTTGTCACAGGTGTTCACAGCAATAGGGTGTCTGCATTATGATGGTTGTCACTTGTTCAGAGCAATTGGGTGGTTGTCACAGGTGTCTACAGCAAAATGATTGTCACAGGTGTCTACAGCATTATGATGGTTGTCACTGATGTCCACGGCAATAGGATGGTTGTCACAGGTGTCTACAGCATTATGATGGTTGTCACAGATGTTTACAGCAAAATGATGGTTGTCACAGGTATCCACAGCAATATGATGGTTGTCACAGATGTTCACAGCAATAGGATGGTCGTCAAATATGTCCACAGCAATAGGATAGTTGTCACAGGTGTCCACAGCAATAGGATGGTTGTCACAGATGACCACATCTATTTGAGTATGATCGCTCTTAGCCTTGACCACCCAGCCAAGGTAAATCAGACCATGATCTGTAAGACCTTTGCCAATGCAGCTTTGATTGGTCAACAGTGGCCAGCATTGCTTGCAGTCCTAATGATTCGATCACCTTGTATGCTGCAGTAGGACCAGTGTGCGAAGTAGCCACTAGCCCGCTAGACCATGGGTAGTAAAAATCCAGTCAGGCCAGTAAATCTCCAGTCACTGGCCCAACTGGCTAGTGAATTTTCATGGGGTCATTTGGTTTTGATGGTATTTTACCTTTTTGTAATCTTTTGCGTACTTTCTACATTCAAATTTCGAGCTAGTGAATTATTTTGTGGGCTAGTAACTTTCAGGCATAGCTAGCCGACTGGCTTGCAAAATGTGGAAACTATTTCGCACAATGAGTAGGACCATATTGTGTCTAACTGGCAGTACTTGTGATGTTACATAGTTCGAACACAAAGGGCTTTCGTCAGTGTATGAAATAAGGCCCGTCCGACCGCCCGAGACGGGCTAGATTTCTGACGGACGGTCTAAATTTACAGCTGGTCAGCCCAATGGTCTGGTAAACATTTTAGATTACATGTTCCATACATCTGAGTAAATTCATCACATCTTAAAATCTGTTTTTCAAATTGAGCTTTGCATTTAGACTTGACAATTACTGTTTGAACATTGAACTATCGTATCGCAAGCTCAAAGCACTGCGTTGACATATATTATCACTAAAACAGTGTCTAAACAATAACTAAAAATTGAGTTAGTTTCTTTGGATTGTTTGGTCTGGTTAAATCCATTTTGGGCTGGTAACATTTTGAAGTTACCAGCCCTGATGTCTGGCTGGGTTTTTGGCTTATTTCATACACTGTAAATGACCATTGAAATTCTTGTGAAAATGAAGTGCGCACCCCATTTCAATAGTGCACGCACGCACGCACGCACGCACGCACACACATACACACACACCTTTCTCAAAAAGCTGTATCCGCCCCTGATTCATATGGAACTTTATACTGGACCCAGGAAGACTTGTATGTTGTGTAGTAACTTGTATAGTTACAACAGCCATTACGAAAACATACCAAGTCATGTATCAAGTACGACAAAGGTTCAACTGGCGCAGACAATTACACCCTTGTCTGTTGTCTTCTGGGCAAGTAGATACTATGCTATACTGATTTAATCCTTAGCTAAAGCAGGGTCGTATGTTTTGACAACGAATGAACGTGGTTTTGTGAGTGTGGCCTCAACGAAAAATTTCTTTTGAGTGGACGAAAGAGCGTCATGTAGTACAATCGTAAGAATAGTCTCCGTTCAGATATTGTTAACGAATACATGACACGTTTCATGCTTAACAACTTCTCTTTATTCTTTTTCGGGACGTTTCATTAGCTCTGAAACGTCGTGATAAAGAATATAAACAAGTTTTTAACCAGTTTTTTCAGTTTGGCACGTAAAATAATGATTATATACATCGACGACATATAGCTGGAGTGTGGCCTTCATCCAATAACAGGCGTTTATTGCTCCCTGGAGTGGCGTCTCTTTCTTCTTTCTTATTGGACATTATCCTTGAAGTAATACGTCTCTTACCTTCTTACGTACACCTTCAGATAACTGTCAATAGAAACATTAAATATTTTAGACTATTCAATCCATAGTCTTTGATTTGTCGTCGACTAATATTGGTTGCTAATGACTGAGTGTTGTTTTACGCTGATTTAAAACAGCAGTATTCGACCAGCTTAATGCAGGAGGAAAACACGAGGTTTTGCAGGCGCTTAGGACATGAAACCCACGTGCATGACCAACTAACTCTTGAACAAAGTTGGGCGGTGGGGTATGGAAATAAGATAACCTCACTTAAAATAATGTCAATAAATTCCATACAACGATGCGAGATCTACTTACTCGAATTGTGTTTGCTTTGCGTTCTAAAAAAGTAAGTGTTGATGTGCACAAACATCACGACAAATCACTCATCACGTTTTAAAAAAACTCAATCGTTTATAAATTGACTCAAGTACACTCGTTATTTTCGTATATATCGTACAGAGCATGTGTTAAGAATATAAAAGGGTATTGCCCTCCCCAAAGGCCTCCATAATTCACTTTCTCTTTTCATTTTGTCGTATTTTTGTATTCACACCTGTAAATTCATCGTCACTGTTCTTTTTTCGTAACCTGCAAGAAGTCTCATGCACGCGTTGGCCACATGTGACGTACAGTACTGAAAAAGCAAGGAAATGTCTCCCCCACACAGACAAAATGGCCCTCTCGGGTGAATCACTGATCACGTGGATACAAATGGCCATATTTGTACTGAACAGTATCATCAAGAAAATGTTTGATTGAGTTTTGTATCCTGCATTGGCCCTTTGAATCTCTCACTTACCACAGTACGTAGAGGGTAATGTCCGAGTAACGCTCCATTCCTTAAAAATAATGGAGCCGAGTCCCCGGAGGGGCCGAGGCACATTATTTTTAAGGAATGGAGAGTTACGAGGATATTACCCTGCGTAAATTACATTCAAAGAACTGGGGATATTTCTGTTATCAAAATTAAATCTCAAAATGACAAAATGAAGGCTTTAATTTGAAACTGGTACACATCGCTCCGTTCCCGAAAAGGAATGGAGCGAGCAAACAGTGGAATGACGTCACAAATGTAATTTAATACTGGTTATCTGGGGAATGAGGTCACAATGTGTAGCCTGATCGTTGTTTCTGATACTATCAACCAGTGGTTTGTTTGGGCAAAAGTCTTTACGGAGAGAGAATGAGAGAGCGAGAGAGATGACTTTTTACCATTCACTAACTCAGTATACAAATAAAAGTGGAAAATTCACACGCAAGTACTGCAATACCATACAACTGTATCCAGGGCCTAGATTTTCGAAGCCCTCCAACAACTAGTATCCTGGAACTCTGGCGGGCTCTCTATGGCACATGAAAATATCGGGAAGGCAGAAACACCACACCCCACATCGGCTGTTTACATGTGCAAATTTCGGAAAAGAATTCATCGCTCTTGCAAAAGTAATTTATTTCATTGGAATGTCATGTCAAATCGTAGAAATATTTAAGTATTCATCTTTACAGTAAGTTCTGGGACAAATATAAGGTCATTTGCATATTTTCGGTCATAAACATTTAACAGGAAGTGACGTATTATGCAACTTCACCCTGCACTCGACAGCAAATTGTGTGGTACGTTTTAAAGCGGCAAAAAGATACTAGTATTTAGTTACGTTATTGGTACCTTGGATCCATATAAATAGAAGTTTCAGATATCTTTGTTAAAAACAAAATGAAATTTCTAAATAACTTTTAATAATAAACTATTTAGATTCGTTTCTTGCCTTAGTAAACGTTTGACAGTGTCATTTTCTTGTACTGCGTGCCATGTTTAGAAATTAGCAATATGGCGATTATAGAGAGTTACTTCAATTTCCGGGCCAAACGAGGCAATTGGGATTGCTGCGATCGTATTGAACGAGTTGCGACTATGTGCCACATTATATATGACAGAAATGAGGATTCAGCTTCAGTCTCTGAGTGAAAATATGTATAAAGTGCCAAATGTCAGTGGGCGTTCATATTCCCGATAGTGACAACATTAACTACCGCGATAATGGAGGGGTCCCATGACAGTGTGTAGGGGCGTGTGTGCTAGTCCTCACAGTTACTCTACTATCCTACAACTAGTAATGCTCCAGGGCGTGTATGCTCGACTTCAGTCACGCAGAACTTGTCTACTTCGTATGAAATGCTAATGGTTCATACGTCTCAAGCTACGAAGGTGTGGCAAGGTCAAGTAGGTTTGAATCGGAATTCTGTCACCTGATATGGGGGTCACTGGGGCGATGCATGACACCAGGGTACTGTTTGATTTCGTTATAAAATGACAGTCAGCATGACGTCAATTGAAAGTGGAGATTTCTCTACCGTTTTGTACGGAATGGTTATTCAGCAAACATCCATTGACACAATTTCGTGTCATTCCTCTATACTAGGTTTCTGTATCGTGGCATGCATTGACACGAGGTAAAAAGTACCGGCAGTTGAATTATTAATAGTATTTGGAGTGGTGGGTTTATAGGTTATTGTGGTGGTTTGAACTGACGGATACGAACCTGTAACTTACATAGCAAGCAAATGCTTTCACTATGAATAGTAGACTTGTCGACATAGGCATACACGTGGTTGTAGTTGTTGATGGAAGTGGTGAAAGCGATGGTTACAACAACAGTGAGAGCTGTAGTAATGGCAACAACAACAGTAATAGCTGTAGTAATATCAACAACAACAGTAATAGCTGTAGTAATGGCAACAACCACAGTAATAACTGTAGTAATGTCAACAACCACAGTAATAACTGTAGTAATGTCAACAACAACAGTAATAGCTGTAGTAATATCAACAACCACAGTAATAACTGTAGTAATGTCAACAACAGTAATAACTGTAGTAATGTCAACAACAGTAACAGCTGTAGTAATGTCAACAACAACAGTAATAGCTGTAGTAATGGCAACAACCACAGTAATAACTGTAGATGTCAATAACAACAGTAGTAATGTCAACAACAACAGTAATAGCTGTAGTAATATCAACAACAACAGTAATAACTGTAGTAATGTCAACAACAGTAATAACTGTAGTAATGTCAACAACAACAGTAATAGCTGTAGTAATGTCAACAACAGAGTAATAACTGTAGTAATGTGTAGTAATGTCAACAACCACAGTAATAACTGTAGTAATGTCAACAACAGTAATAGCTGTAGTAATGTCAACAAGAACAGTAATAGCTGTAGTAATGTCAACAACCACAGTAATAACTGTAGTAATGTCAACAACAACAGTAATAGCTGTAGTAATGTCAACAACAACAGTAATAGCTGTAGTAATGTCAACAACAATAATGTCTGCGGCGGTAATAGCTGTAGTAATGTCAACACATAATAACTGTAGTAATGGCAACATGAACAGTAATAGCTGTAGTAATGGCAACAACACAGTATTAACTGTAGTAACGTAATGTCAACAACCACAGTAATAGCTGTAGTAATGTCAACAACCACAGTAATAACTAGTATGTCATCAACAACAACAGTAATAGCTGTAGTAATGTAATGTAGTAATGTCAACAACAACAGTAATAGCTGTAGTAATGTCAGCAACCACAGTAATAACTAGTAATGGCAACAGCGGCGGTAATAGCTGTAGTAATGGCAACAACAACAGTAATAACTGTAGTAATGGCAACATGAACAATAATAGCTGTAGTAATGGCAACAAGAACAGTAATAGCTGTAGTAACGTCAACAACCACAGTAATAACTGTAGTAATGTCAAGTCAACAACAGTGATAGCTGTATTAATATCAACAACCGTAATAGCTGTAGTAATCGCAACAACGGTAATAGCTGTAGTAATGTAATAACTGTAGTAATGTCAAGTCAACAACAGTGATAGCTGTATTAATATCAACAACCGTAATAGCTGTAGTAATCGCAACAACGGTAATAGCTGTAGTAATGTCAACAACAGCAGTAATAACTGTAGTAATGGCAACAGCAACAGTCATAGCTGTAGTAATGGCAACAGCAACAGTCATAGCTGTAGTAATGGCAACAACAGCAGTAATAGATGTAGTAATGACAACAAGAATAGCTGTAGTAATGGCAACAACGGCGGTAATAGCTGTAGTAATGGCAACAGCAATAGCTGTAGTAATGGCAACCATAATAGTGATAGCTGTAGTAAAGGCGACAGCAGCAGTATTAGCTGTAGTAATGGCAATAGCTGTAGTAATGGCAACCATAATAGTGATAGCTGTAGTAAAGGCGACAGCAGCAGTATTAGCTGTAGTTATGGCAACAGCAATAGCTGTAGTAATGGCAACCATAATAGTGATAGCTGTAGTAAAGGCGACAGCAGCAGTAGTAGCTGTAGTAATGGCAATAGCTGTAGTAATGGCAACCATAATAGTGATAGCTGTAGTAAAGGCGACAGCAGCAGTATTAGCTGTAGTAATGGCAACAGCAATAGCTGTAGTAATGGCAACCATAATAGTGATAGCTGTAGTAAAGGCGACAGCAGCAGTATTAGCTGTAGTTATGTCAACAGCAATAGCTGGAGTAATGGCAACCATAACAGTGATAGCGGTAGTAATGGCAACAACGGCGGTAATAGCTGTAGTAATGACAACAACAACAGTAATAGCTGTAGTAATGACAACAACAACAGTAATAGCTGTAGTAATGGCAACCATAACAGTGATAGCGGTAGTAATGACAACAACAACAGTAGAACTGACGTAGACGTCAGATGCCATAATACGATATGTAACCGCAATATTTTGTTTGACCGTGTCATCTACCAGCTGTCTCTGCATGTGTGTTAAGTAGGTACACCCACAGTTGTAGCCTCACAATGAGACTTGAAATAAAAACTTAAATTGGACTTATTACTCAAACAAAGGCAGAACCCCGTAACGTGGACCCACAAGCTAGCACAATGATCATCCTATCTAATGTCGTGTTGACTAGGAAATGTTGAACCTGTTTTGTAAACAAAGTAGTACTGGGTATTCACGTGTTTTCTAGCAGTCCCATTGAGCGCCCCTCCTCGTCTGATTCAGTAAAGTTTCATCTGTTATTACAAAACCTGGACCATCCTCATGGTGCAACCACTTCAATACATCCGTCATCCCTTACGACACAGCCCGCGATCAAAATGTGTCATTCATGAACAAACCTGTATAATAATTGACAATAAGGATACATGCCTATGTATTTGTATATCTAAGGGAGACAACCATGCCGTAGACAGTCATTGATGTATATTCTGTCCTTATAAAATTTGTCCCTGGAATGTCAACGAAATTAACGATTTAAAATGTTAATGTGGTGATTGTATTGAAGAATTTTGGGCGTATGGTAAGATTATATGTTTTCAAATGTTTTTGTAATAATGTGGGTAGGGGTAAAACTTGAATTTCATTCTTAATTGTGAATCGCGTTATAACGAGTATGTAACTTCGTTCGAATGTTGGGTTATTTTTGTACCTGGTCACGACGGTTAAGTTCCGTTTGTTTATTCCGAGCACGAGGAAAGCTCGACGTCACACAGGTAGAGAAGAAGGCGTGAAGAACTGACTTTAACTTGTTCACGGCTGCATCACCATCAGAACGAAACAGTCAGCGTGGAGTGGGATTATTCTGTTATGGGCCGGATTATGCGTAGCGTGAATGTCGTGAGTATTGATTAATTTACCTTCCAAGACATTTACACTCAGACAGATTGCAATAGTTTAATTTCTATTTTGACTTATTGGATTTCATAAACCCAGTGGACATTGAACTCGCAGTCAAAGTGATATTGGTCAGTCATGGATGCTTCTCTGTGGCTTCTTAAACTTAAAATCAAATCTTCTGAGACTTTTGAACTCAATCAGACCCTTTAAACTCGAACCTGTTAAAGAGTCTTAAAACCTGATTTCGATTTACACGCATATAATTGTTCATGCTATCGAACTGCCATGTGCATGTTCTACTGTAGACCTGTATTACTTCGGGTTTTGCTCCCATGTTAAACAGTAACGCCGTGATATAACCTGAATACTGTTCAATGAGGTGTTAAACCAAACTCACTCACTTCTCATTTGTCATTACGTGTTGGGATATGTTATCCCGTCTCTTACTGGTATATATTCATATTTCACGGATATTTTGAGATTATGAATTTTTACTCTATCTCAGCATTTCTATTTTTCACGGACGTTCAGTAGGAAAACCGGCTCCAAAATCGCTTTTGTAAACAGAAAAAATATCATTCATATGGTAATGATTTATTTTCTTGATTCTCCCTTAAAGCAGATGTTTCAATAGACCACATTTGAATGCAACTGTCCTGGGTTTGAGGGATCGTCATCGTTCTTATAAAATTCACGTGCCAAAAATAAACCAGAACAAATTTCCGCATAATACATCGACTTTTGACGATCGCCTGTAAGCCACCCACGAATTGGGCATAGTCATGATAATTTGAGCTGATTCTGCAAACGCATTGAACACGAAACATAAATGGTTTAACAGCGGGTAGAATACGATTGGTTTCTTTGGTAACCCAACTTTTAAGTTGAATGCTGTAACCTTTGAGACCTCGTTTTCAAAACGTCTCACCCTTCACCCAGTAAGATGTACAACGTGATTTCAAACATTTATTATTAAACATCGACAGGGTATTATTTCTTATTCAGGAACCGTGTCAGTTTGCCTTTCCGGAGTGAGCAAGAATAATGAAACCATAGTACAAATTGTACTATCGAGAACATGAACGATGAAAGCCTGTTTTGTGTTTAAATGGTTTGATAGAAAGGAGGATGGTGGAAAAACTTAATTGAATCTCTTCCGTCACACTAAACCACGACCAAAAGGCGACCGTCTTTATGTATTGTAAGCCCCCACGTTATCTGTGTGATTTTGAACTGTACAATTTCTATTGAGGTATAATTCAGGTGATTTGAGAGGTCCATTTATGACCTAAATGGAAAAACAGGCGAAACAGATGTTGACGATTGGCCCGCCTCCTGCTAAACATTCGGGTGTGCATGGCAGGATTTTTTACTCGGTGGAAGTTTAGATAAATGGCATTTGAAGTTTGTTCAGTCTACGATCGTGTATGACCGCGAGTCCCTGATCAAGATGCTCTCGGGATTCAGGGTAGGCGATTCAATCAGTTATACCAAAATGTTCATAATCCCCAACAATATGGCTGAAATACCGCCAACGTGGCGTGTCGCGCTTAGATTCTGGGGTGATATTGGCCCCCAATTCTGTATTGCTTGTACGTGATGACAGACACTGTCCAGGGGCCTGTTTCACAGAGCGATCGTCTAGCGCTACGACTGTCGTAAGTCTATGTTAAAGTATGGGAATTATGATCATCTTCGCGCTACGACTGTCGTAAGTCTATGTTAAAGTATAGGAATTATGATCATCTTTGCGCTACGACTGTCGTAAGTCTATGTTAAAGTATGGGAATTATGATCATCTTCGCGCTACGACTGTCGTAAGTCTATGTTAAAGTACGGGAATTATAATCATCTTTGCGCTACGACTGTCGTAAGTCTATGTTAAAGTATGGGAATTATGATCATCTTTGCGCTACGACTGTCGTAAGACATATACCATAACATTGGCTGACAATCGTAGCGATATGATCGCTTTGTGAAATGGGGCCCTTGCGATCAGACTTGGTGATTTGCGGAATGGGTGACGTCCGACCAGCATTGGACGTTACCTCCGTTCTTCTGTCCAAAGCTCGTCACAAAGTTGGTGACGGTCATCGTTCCCGACGGCTTTGACCAGTGGTCATCTGGTTTGTTGGACCCAGAAACGACTGTATACAGTACGTGGTTGTACTGCAGTTTCGTTACCATTTCGGTTTGCCTGGTTTCTTTACAGACCGACAGGAGTACTGCTGCGCAGCTTTGGGCAAACACTACGTCCATTTTAAGTCAAATTTTGTTAATGGCGGGATACCGGTGGCTGTGAGTGCAAGAGTGAGTGAGTGAGTTTAATTTTACGCCGCTCTCAGTAATAGTCCAGCTATATGGCGGCGGTCTGTAAATAATCGAGTCTGGACCAGACAATCCAGGGCAGTGATCAACAGCATGAGCATCGATCTGCACAACTGGGAACCGATGACACGTGTCAACCAAGGCAACCAAGCCTGACCACCCGATCCCCTTAGTCGCCTCTTACGACAAGCATAGGTTACTGAAGATCAATATTGTAACCCGGACCTTCACGAGTAGAGAGTGCAAGACATACCCACCCTTTTCGCTAACACCTGTTATCATCAGTGATTTTCAGTGATCCATTCATATAATTTCCACAGCTATTTCTCGCTTTACACCAAACGGAATTTGTTTCTTAGGATAGTCAAAACTGGGTATTCTTTTGCACTGACGTTCTGTGTTTTGTTGGTTATTCAACGCAAAACTCAGCAATATTCCTTCTATAGGACAGAAGCATGTAAATCATCGGGCATGGATCCGACAGCCCAATGATTGACATCATGAGCACCGATCCACGCAGGTCAGATACTATAACATGCAATTGTGAAATATGGTACAAAATATGTTTAACTAGTTAAGCATGGTAAAGGGAGATAACTCCATTTTCTTTGGCGTTATGCGAGGTGAGCATGCCGCCGGAAAAAAGGGGGGTAACTCTCAATTGGAAGACATTGAAGGTTGTAATATTTAGGTGTTTTCAGGAATATAAAGGCTCAACTGAACACAGTCAACGACGTCAGAGATCCTGTCCATCTGATCCGTAGTATGTGACACTTACGAACAGCAAAACTTTCTGAGGAAATAGCTTGATCAGAACTGCTCGATCATCAGTATGATTATCAGTATCAATATCCTGTCAATATCGGACCTCATTCTGTCAATGATTTATTTGTTATAATATCAGAGGTCAAACTTTACTCTGAACTGTGATGTTTCGTTACGTTGCGAATTTTGTTTCGTGAGAGAAAGATAAATATGTGAAAGTGTCATACTGGTTCCGTTGGAAAAAATCAGTGGGTCAGTATTCCCAAGCTTCACGAGGAAATCCTCTTGTGTCGAACCTATACAACAGGAAATTAAACAACCATCCACTGGAAACGATCCATGCGTTTTGGTGGCGATGTCACGTGACATTCTGTGGATTACGTCACAAACGTTGTACAGCCAACAGATACACTCTGCTCCTGTATGTTGAAGTCGCAGAACGCGAGTTGGGAAATATGATGGATTCAAAGTTTATTATCTTCGTCCAGGACAAGACTCAGTAAGAATAAAAGTATACAGTCATGAAGCAGTGTACTGATGCGTTCGTAGAAACTGGGTCACACAGACCGGATGCAACAGCATGAAACCGGTAATACCCGGTTACGGACTGACTGAAATTTGAGGTGTCTGGTCATATCGTTTGCAGATGCTTTGTGCAGGTGTCAGTGTTAAATGTCGTCTTTTTATTATGAAATCTGACATGATTTAAGCAGGTAGTTAAAAAGATAGACGCAAAAACCTGTGCACTTTTTTGTTGCCAAAGGCCGCCATTTCCTCTGACTTACCTATCGCAGGATCCGCTGATGAGTCTTTCAGAATTCCAGAAACTTTCCATACTTGTGGGCTTCGCCTAGGCTGTGAAATGTCTACGCCTAGTTCACCATTTCGTTCTTGTCACTGTTCAAAGTCGCGTTCAACCAAACATATTTAGGGGGAAATGCTTCTATGAATACCTCGGAACATACTTTTTGGTGTGTCGCCACGCACTTTACATCAATCACATTGTAAACTGTGATTACGTTTGTAGAAATTTCATCCTCGGTTAAATAATAACCTCAGCCTTTAGCCTCGCACCTGGGAGCAATAACCTTGCAGCTTTTCTTGATGGGGATTTAATACCGCTTGAAGGTCTTTAAGTTATTATGACCATATATGGAAGGCTAGATTTGAAAGATGCTGTTTTCAGAGGTGTTAATACGTTTGTGAGATTAATGTGTACAACCTGCAGTGTAAGGCAAGAAACAATCGGGCCGAAACTTGCTGTAAGAACCCACCACCAAGCTCGATAAACCTCAAATAGCATGCAGATGTCATTAACCTATTATCTTGTAAGTCAACAAAACGTTTTTTAGTGGTATATTGTGTCAACCTTGGAAGTAAAGGCAGACAAAGCGAGGAAGAAAAACCACACGTGTTTGTCTGTGTAGGTCTAATGAAGCAAGGCTGGACTGCGGATGTGATATCGCCTGGTCTCAGAATAGTTCCCAGCGAATAGAGTGGTGCATTGACACTACAAATGTCAAGGTTTGCATCTAAAGGGGGCGCAATTGTAATATATGCATTGTAATCCATACGAGCAATGCTATTTGAGCAGGAGCGGATACAGGTTTTTGAGAAAGGGGGTTGGGGGGTGCACAGTTCTTTTGTTCACCCGTTTTCACGGGACAATCCAGTGATCAACAGCATGCGCATCGATCTATGCAAATGGGACACGATGACATGTGTCAACCAAGTTAGCGAGCCTAACTACCCGATCCCGTTAGTCGCCTCTTACGACAAGCGCGGGTTGCTGAAGACAAATTCTAACCCGAATCTACACGGGTACTTACTGTTTATGATGGCATATATTTGTTGTCAAAATTCTGGGGAATACTTTATCAACAGGAATACTTTCAAAGTATGCTTCATATCGATATGCAGTTTAATCTAGACTGACTGACTGACTGAGTTTAGTTTTACGCCGCTTTTAGCAATATTCCAGCAATATCACGGCGGGGGACACCAGAAATGGGCTTAACACATTGTGCCCATGTGGGGAATCGAACCCGGGTCTTCGGCGTGACGAGCCAACGCTTTAACCACTAGGCTACCCCACCGCCCCGTTTAATCTATAAAATGATCACCTACCAAAACACTGTTAATACAGTAACAATAATGTATGATCAGAATGTAGGACCTAACTGGTGGACTATGGTCTGTAGTCTGCCTCAAAGTCCCTGAAACGCATTATTTTCCTTTCTGCCTAGCCATTTCTGCAATGCTAAAACCTTAAAAGAAACATGTCTAGATTTCCCCAGGTTCTGAATCTCCCATTTCACTGGGGATCCTTTTCAATTTAAGAAGAATGGTTTGTTTCTAGCAAAATTATATATATTCAGAGACTATGTGTTAGTTTATATGGTCTGTTGCCTCTTTACTAAAGTACAGCTTTACCGACCGCCTCTGTGGTGTAGTGGTTAGAGCGTCCGCCCGGAGAGCGGAAGGTCGCGGGTTCGATCCCCGACCGCGTCATACCAAAAGACGTTAAAATATGGTACTTGTTGGTCCCTGCCTGGCGCTCGGCATTAATGGGTACAACAAGGACTGGTCGGCTCGGAGTCAGTATAATGTGTCTGAGTGGGGTATTCTTGCTTCACTGCGGCATTGTATCTCAGTGGGCTAGCACTATAAAACCAGCTTCAGTCTGGGCTAGTACAAGCAGCTGCACGTACACATACACACGCATGCACGTCGTCATATGAGCGAAATATTCTCGAGCGCGACGTTAAACCCAATTTCACCTCACCTCACAGCTTTACCACTTCTTCGTCTACAGCGTTTTGGTGGATTCATCTGAACGTTTTTGTTAATATTTTGGGCGAAAAGTACATCGGAGTTTCTTAAAGTCATCACGGAAAATTGAAATTTCAATATGGCCGCCACGTAGCCATCTTTGATTCAGAAAAAAATCTGTCTACAACATTTGTTATCTTTCAATTTTAAGTCCTGATTATTTATGCAAATACTTCACAGAATTTGTCAAATGGCAGTTTTAGGGAAATATTAAACGGTTGGCCACATGCCCACCTTAACAGCAGTACCTGATCAATCATGTTACAACCTAGAGTAAGATCGGAACGTATCTCTTTGACAGGATTAAGCAAGAACGAGGGTGTGTCTGCATGATCATAATAAATGCTGATGTAAGTAAGTGAACAGGGAAGTGTATCACGAATCCTCCAGGTGCATTGTATCAGTGAATTCAGATAACAATACTTAGTACACGAACCGCATAGCACGAGTGTTTAGTGTGATTGGCATTTGCAATAACCAAAAAACCACTACTGTACGTGTCTTATCTTTAACATGGTGAGCCGTACATGTTGCACTCCGGGTATGTATGTACGTACCCGCCTCACGTTGACGTTGGTCTGTAACCTGCTGTATTATTTACTCGAGATGTTTAATTAGAGTGGGAGACTAGAGCATCTATCGCGAGTTCAGGATTCAGGTGTATGAAGGTTGTGGCGTTGCCCATATTCACGAAGTCGGCCCGTGCATAAGATAGCGGCGGAGTACGTGGAAATTTCAGTTGTTTGTATTTTAAGTGTACGTATTTTTCGGTCCCAAGACTGTACGACTAGTTTTCGGTCCTTAACATCATTATTGTTCTCTGCCACCGCGTTTGAATCCAGTCAAATAATATTCCCGTGCGTTGTTGTTAACCATTAGGCTATTATACCCCTCGGTCCTTAAAGATTGCTCTGCGACCGCGCTGTAAAACTATATTCTGCGTTGTTGTGTCTCTTATTGCACCGACCGACGATGTGAATATTTCACTCTCTAAACACCGACGATGTTCTAATTTTCTGTTTTATTTTTGCATCCACGCCCTAATATTATCTTTTTAAAAATAATTTTTAAAATATCTCATATGTACTATGCAATTGTTCTCGTTGGCTAGAGCTTATTGGCAAGTGACTACCAATTGGTAGTTAGCCGTTTTTCTGTCTTGTGTCCTCAAAGTAGACTGTTTACTGATATGTTTGAGCCATTTCTATACGCATGATGCCATTGAAGCGGGCATAAAATGACAGGTCATCTGTTTGACTGGCGCCAATGGGTCAGCATGTTACTGGGTCAGTCTTACTTGCGTTATGTATTACAAATGTACCCTAGGGCTTAACTGTCATTTAGTAAATTGCTGACCTGACAGTTTTAGTGATAGTGCGCCTCCTCTAGTCGCATTTCCCCAAGGAAATAGTTGCCTATTCGTCATATTTCCTGATATTAAGTTGAGCGTTATTTGACAGCTGGCTTTGCTGTCAACCAAGCCTGTAAATGTGCCCCAAGGCTCGAGACGAGACAGACTTCAGCTGATCAACTGAATTGAGCGAATCTTCAACCAGAGAGATGCAGAAAAAAACTAGTCATAATGTCGGGAAGGACATAAAAATCGACTGTCACAAGTCTCTTACTTCAACACACTATAGGGACATGATACAGTAGTATCGCTAGAATGAAACGAGGTTTCAGATCCCATACTAAACTCACTTGCTTTCTGCCTCCGAAGCTACAAACTATTTGAACAATTACTCCCGTTTTGTGTTGGTTTTCAGAGCAGCCGACTTCAGCTCTTCTCTCAGATATTTTCCTATTTATAGTTTCATTCTCACGTCCACCCCGTAGCATCCAGTGCTTGTTAAATGAATCAAACGACAAACGTATCTGACTCAATTTACTGTCGTGCTTCAGTCAGGTCAAGCTCAAGGTCAATAAAACTATTAGGTCAAGGTCAGTAAATTAGTAAGGAACGCCGTGAATAGATAACCAAACATTGTGACGGTGGATTATTAATTAATGCATAAACATTTTATCTTCAAAGACAACAACAACAAAAAAATATAGAATGTTTTACGAAGACAAGGCAATTTATTCTGTAACGCCAACACCGAGCCGTTATATAGTAGATTATGTGGTCCCGACGGCGTGTCGGCGCCCGGGGCATGTGAACTAGTGTGATAGAGCTGTGTATGACAATCTTTCAGTCTGCACCTATCTTGTTTACAACGTGTTTGAATTCCGGAAAGGTTTTAAATACATCCCCAAGGGCATTACGTTAGCTTTAATGCATATGGAAACTACCATCAGTGGTGGAAATAGCTTATTAAAATCTCAAAGAATGTGTATACATTAATGTTGTCAACACTGTTTTCTATGGAGTGAGTATGGTTTTACGCCGCCTTTAGCAATATTATAGCAGTATCACGTCGGGGACACCAGAAATGGGCTTCACACATTGTTCCCGTGTGGGGAATCGAACCCGGGTCTTCGAGTGAACGCTTTAACTACTTGGCTAAACCACCGTCCTTTTCATCTGTGTAAGAACCGGACCGCAGTTTCACATACTTGTCTTAAAGATCCGGCTGTTCCGATAGTTATTATGCCTGCTTATTAATGTTTGGGTCGGCCCAGACTCGATTTATTACACGATACCATGATATGGTTGGAGTGTTGCGGCGTCAAACACCATTCATGTTTACACGCTCTTCGACCTAACTTGGAAACCTGGTGGAAACAAATCAAATGTGTCTGGGTTCATATTTATATTTGCCTTTATATAAATGTATGCATTTACATTTCTTTAAAAAAGAACATTTAATTTTAATAATGTTTAATTACGGAGGATCAAAATTTTAATTTTTAATAATTTCTTTCATGCTCAACATGATCCTGAAATATTTCGAGTGGCCTTGCTCACTGACTTATATTAGTTGACGCATGTTATGTTTCCGAAATGCGTCGGTCGATGATCATGACGTCAATCACTCGACTATGTGACCTGATTATGAACATGGCGTTAGGCGTTAGTCAGACAAACAAACTTACAAACAGAGAAGGACATTATATACATATATCGAGTTTCAAAAGTGTCGAGGAAGCTTTGCCCATGTGAAAAGTAATAATGAAATTCCAAATGCTTACAAAAACCTGAAAATAATAATTCCCCCGAATCATGATACCGTACTGCCCAGAGCTGCGAATATGTATTCAATCCATTCACATATCCTATCGTAAGATAGACTTTATAACGCCGTATTTCCATGGCAACTTTAGACCTGGAAAAGAGAAGTCAATGGCAGATGTCGATCGATTATCTCGTCGATTCTCACGATACGTCTAACTTGTGCCGCTGTTCCGCCCTGATATAATCACAGTGTATTCGTCACGTGACGCAGAATCGATATGGTGGCAGAAGCAACATGTGACAAAAGTACGGCAAGGTATTAACAGAAAACCTTCGAGCTGTGAGGTGCTAAAACAGGACCGTTCTGAATGAAACAAAAACGCCCAGCGGGTGTTCTGGCTATTCATATTCCAGAGCTCCTACATCGAGCAGCTATGGTGATGTAAACGTAATTTGATAACAGATTTGTGGACATTACTTTAGTCATTATTGAGATATACGAGCAACTTGATGGACTCACACTGGCTAAAGCTATGGGATTAGCCGAGGATGTTATTGGTTCTGGAGGCGGTGGAGTGTCTGTTCCGGCTCGGTTCTGTTCGAAAGGAGACGTTTATTGAATGTTTTTGCCACCAGCAATATTTATGTCACATGTTCTGTATTTTGAACCTTTAATGGAAAGTGTTAGACTCGTGACGACAGTTTTGACGTCATGCCTAGGTCTTGTCGTCACATAACGACATCCATGTCTGGTCATGGCAAACATTAAAGTACACGTGATAGAAACATTGAGACTTTAGAACCTCCGACACTGCTGGTGTGTAAAGTGATATTGCGTGTAAACTTTAATTTGAAGTACATCACTGCCAGTTTTATTGGAAGCCAATGTCTAAGGGGATTCTCACTGGCATGGGCAGGCGCTGACGGAGGTAACTTGAGAACGTTGGTTTGCGTCGCTTAAAGGTTACATCAACAGCAAATGTTTTTTGTCGAGAACGTTCGATACCTTTTTAATGAAAACTTTAGATGGAACATTACGATCGATAATTTGCCGTGAGTTGCAATTTGGGACTTATAGCCAGGATTTCCAGTGAACACAGGAAGGGTTCTGCAGGCGATTCCCTGGCAAAAATACAAGGTTTCTTTGCAGTTTCGCGTGAGTAAAAACATACTTTCAGATAGGAATTGAATTGAAGTTTGCTTGGGATTTTTTCGTGATATTATATGTCATGTATGTCATTATACTTGATATGTTTTAAGGAAGGAGAGGTCCAAGTGAGGTGAGGTGAGGTGAGGTGAAATTGGGTTTAACGTCGTGCTTGAGAATATTTCGCTCATATGACGACGTGCATGCGTATGTATGTGTATGTGCGGCTGCTTGTACTAGCCCAGACTGAAGCTGGTTTTATAGTGCTAGCTCACTGAGATACCATGCCGCAGTGAAGCATGAATACCCCACTCAGACACAGTATACTGACTCCGAGCCGACCAGTCCTTGTTGTACCCATTAATGCCGAGCGCCAGGCAGGGACCAACAAGTACCATATTTAACGTCTTTTGGTATGACGCGGTCGGGGATCGAACCCGCGACCTTCCGCTCTCCGGGCGGACGCTCTAACCACTACACCACGGAGGCGGTCAGAGGTCCAAGTGCGTTGTTATTTATTGTTTGTGTCTTCATGATTCAACTTAGCATCTGTGGTCAGTGGTTAGGGTAACTGTACTTTGCATTACTGGTCTCGCACAAGGTGTCGTATGGGGAGATGTTTTATGACTGTATCTTTGATACCCGTTTGTGACCACGTGAGGATATCGATTTCCAGGTCTATACTGTCCAGGTAAATCTGATGTCACATGAGGTTCCGCCTCTGAGATAATGACACACTGCCCTGTCGGTCCTCTGCACGTTAATTACATTAGTTAGAGAGCATAAAGACCTTTACTGCCGATAACGCGCTAATGCATTAGACTTAATCTCAAGGCGTGGGTTACTCAGGACATGTCAAGCGAATTTCCTGTCTGGTCTTAACTGATCATATGAGGATGATCAATTAAATTATTTATATTATAATTAGTTATGATCTACAGTTAGTTATAATACACATGACTAATATGCCTTGGTTACCCGTGAACATCCGGGTTAGAATTGATCTTCAGTAACCCATGCTTGTCGTTACTACTAACGGGATCCCAGTGGTCAGGCTAGCTGACCTGGTTGACACGTGTCATCGTATCCCAATTGCGTAGATCCATGCTATTGCTGTTGATAACTGGATTGTCTGGTCCAGACTCGATTATTCACAGGCACCCACCATACAGCTGGAATATTGCTGAGTGCGGCGTAAAACTAAACTCACTCATTCACACTCGCTCAAACGTGAAGAGGGATTTAGTTTGACGATTTCCGTTAGTGAATCTGCTATCCTGTAAAAACTTCAAATATATACAATTATATATTATTTATACTGTCCAATACCATTCCGTCAATAGTGAAGGTACCTACGTAAATGCTTCGCGTTATTCGATGTTCGACACAACAGCAATATGATGACAACATACGGAATATGCAGGGACCTAGCTCAGTTTTCTTCAAGACAACCGTAAGTTCGACACATCAGTGATCGACACAACGATGTTTAACTGTATGTGGACGAATGTATAGTAGTCTACAAGTATGTTAGTACATCTGGTATGGTTGTTTTTAAGTATCTACTGTCAGTGAAGGGTGATGACAAGCCTCTTCGTAACATCATGTCTTTACAACATTAAGGATCGTCCCACATACTACAGCGGCGGTGGGGTAGCCTAGTGCTTAAAGCGTTCGCTCGTCACGCCGAAGACTCGGGTTCGATTCCCCACAAGGCTACAATGTGTGAAGCCCATTTCTGGTATCCCCCTCTGTGATATTGCTGGAACATTGTTAAAAGCGTAAAACCATACTCTCTCACTCACTTTATGGTACAACCTATGATTTGCCTGTCTCCCTGCCCCAATCACACACACTCGCCGTGAAAAAGCTAGTATATCGCTAGATTCGATAGAAAACAGAATTCGCAAGCACATGGTTAGACGCCTTTCTCTTTAATTACGTCACCGAGGTTATATGTTAAACAGTCTTTAAGTTGCATTATCGCAGATCGTGTTGGGTGATGCTCATACTCGGCTGTCTCCACCAGGTGTATTTGAATAGATTCAGAAATAATTGGGTGTCTCGGAGTCCCTGGGTCAAGAGTCTCACAAAAACAGCAACGGACCATGATTAAACTCAACACGAGAAGATCTCAAGATAATTTGGTTGTCGCTCTTCTCGTTACCTGCCGCGCATAAGATGAAAGAGGTGCTGCTCTTCAAAGGTTTAATTATTCGGGTATAACGTCTTTCAGGACAGTAAGCAAACTTGTAAACCAATTTTCTCGGGCTGGGACGTACGTATGTGAATACTGCGCACTACAAAAAAGAATGTCTGTTATTCCTGTGGTTTCTTCACTGGGATGTGTACTGTTACTACGCTGTGTTATGAGGGTTACTCGTACGGTTACTACGCTGTGTAGTGAGGGTTACTTGTACGGTTACTACGCTGTGTAGTGAGGGTTACTTGAACGGTTACTACGCTGTGTAATGAGGGTTACTCGTACGGTTACTACGCTGTGTAGTGAGGGTTACTCGTACGGTTACTACGCTGTGTAATGAGGGTTACTCGTACGGTTACTACGCTGTGTAATGAGGGTTACTTGTACGATTACTACGCTGTGAAGTGAAGGTTACTTGTACGGACACTACGCTGTGAAGTGAGGGTTACTTGTACGGACACTACGCTGTGTAATGAGGGTTACTTGTACGATTACTACGCTGTGAAGTGAAGGTTACTCGTACGGTTACTACGCTGTGTAATGAGGGTTACTTGTACGATTACTACGCTGTGAAGTGAAGGTTACTTGTACGGACACTACGCTGTGAAGTGAGGGTTACTTGTACGGACACTACGCTGTGTAATGAGGGTTACTCGTACGGTTACTACGCTGTGAAGTGAGGGTTACTCGTATGGTTACTACGCTGTGAAGTGAGGGTTACTTGTACGGACACTACGCTGTAGAATGAGGGTTACTTGTACGGACACTACGTTGTGAAGTTAGGGTTACTTGTACGGACACTACGCTGTGTAATGAGGGTTACTCGTACGGTTACTACGCTGTGAAGTGAGGGTTACTCGTATGGTTACTACGCTGTGAAGTGAGGGTTACTTGTACGGACACTACGCTGTAGAATGAGGGTTACTTGTACGGACACTACGCTGTGTAATGAGGGTTACTTGTACGGACACTACGTTGTGAAGTGAGGGTTACTTGTACGGACACTACGCTGTAGAATGAGGGTTACTTGTACGGACACTACGCTGTGTAATGAGGGTTACTCGTACGGACACTACGCTGTGAAGTGAGGGTTACTTGTACGGACACTAAGCTGTAGAATGAGGGTTACTGGTACGCATAGACGCAGAAGAATGAGGGTTACTTGTACGGATACACTTGGAGAATGAAAGTTACTTGTATGGATACAACGCAGTTGAATGGGGGTTTCTTGTACGAATACACGTGGATAATGAAGGTTACTTGTACGGATACACGCAGAAGAATGAGGGTTACTTGTAAAACGAAGTGGAAGGTGGGTTGAGGTTTTGACAAAACACTGGAATATTTGGTTCGTGCGCGGTTTCGTATGCCCCTTGATGTGCTAGCATCCATCTGCCAGTCTTATCAAGCGAAACATGCATTGAGACCCTTAGCAGAGCTCGGTATGGGCGTTAAGTAATTTGCAACACGAATCAGTTGACGAAGTCATGATGCTGAGTACTATTGTAGGAAAACGTAAACATATCGTGGAAATCATGCATTTTCATATTTCACACACTCGCATCGATGGGCGAAGGTGCTTCATTTGCAGTCAATTACTGGTATCATTACAGATGCGATAAATTGACGTTGTACTTCCACTAACAATAGACATATCCTATTGTGACGCTGATTAGTCAGTGAACTGTCTAAATATACCCCTACTTATGACGTCAAAGGACATTCTTCAACCTCACAGGCGTTCTTATTTCTAATGAGTCACTAGAGACTGTGATAAGCTTCATCGGTCACCCTCTGCCGTTGTACCAACGTTGTACCATTTTGGGCTGATGTACGAAACGCGTTCAGGGCCCCGTTCCTCAAAGCGATCGTAGCGCTACGACAGTCATAAGTCTATGTTAAAGTATGGGAGTTACGACTGTCGTAGCGCTACGATCGCTTTGAGGAACAGGGCCCTGCTCTGACAATCATGAACCAAATTTTTGATATACTAGTTTGTGTGCTGTATGTTGCATATTTGTTTAGGTTTGAGTTTCCGTTTTGTTTGTAACAGATAGAGGATAATGTGTGTGAGTGAGTGACTGAGTATGGTATCACGCCGCTTTTAGCAATATTTTAACAATATCACAGCGGAGGACACTAGAAATGGGCATTGCGACCATGTTGGGAATCAAACTCGGATCTTCAGCGTGACGGGCGAACGCTTTAACCATGAGGCTACCCAACCTTCCCCTGAGGATGGTATCGAGAGAGGCGTCAGAAGCATCGTAACTCCTAGACTTACGCTAGGTCGAGCTCCTTCATTAAGTTTGCAATTGAGCATCCTGAGATGATTTCTTTTCCCTGTGGAAAGTGTGCCAAGGCCTGTTTCTTATACGTCTATTAGACATTTAATTTAAGTAAATAGAAAGCCGACCGTACCATGAGCTTGTGTTATATACCACTGTCACAATACTGACGATATGAGGTGTTCGCGAAAAGGTGAGCGTATCCTGCCCCAACGGTGTCACCCGCCATAAACAACAGCAAAGGACTGACACCTGTTCACGTGAAACAAACTCGGGAATGTTTGGTACAAGTAAAAATAGGGAATTGCATTAAATTTCAGTTTTTGTCACAAATGCGTACAGTTTGAAATTAATAATAATAATGTGTCCATTTATATAGCGCCAAACTCCACACTAGGTATGCTCATAGCGCTAACAATCAAGCCACAGCACATTATTACCCCGGATAACCCAAGCTGCCTGTTAGGCGCTAGAAGGTTATAGTCATATGACTTTTTTTTCCACCGGGTACCAATTTTCCTGCTAGGTGAACAGAGACAATTTTGAACAAACTCACTTGCCTAAGGTGAGACCACATGTGTCACATGTGCTTCGTTGTGGGGGCAGGACTCAAGTCCTAGAAACTCTCAGGAGTCAAGCTGCCAAGCACGGTCACCCATCCAATGACTCTCCGAGCTCGACGCTGCTTAACTTCACCGATTTGTGACCTGAGCTTTGAGCACACCATATTTCCCTCTACCATAAGACATTTGGAAAGGTTTACTAAGGTCTTTAGTGTTGTAACCTTGATCAAACAACTTTAGAGCAAGAGGTGTATGAGCATGCTTGATTGTACCTCAAATGTAAGAAAATGTAAACACAAAAGGCTGTAGCTTTAGGGATGGGCGGAAGGGAAAATAGTATGATCGTCCCTTGAGAAGTTGTCCGACAAGGTTGGGGTGTTGGTCGAGACCGCTGGTCATTCACTGTGCTCTGGCGCGCGACTAAAAGTAATTTGTTATGTGTGCTCTCTGGAATATTTGGTCTTTGATCTGATCGGCCAAACTGGAAATGCGTTAAAATGAATAAGTATATGTGACTCTGAGAAAATGCGAGTCACGTTCACATATTCACAGATAACTAGACCAGACCTTGGTTTACGTATACACAGTCTCCGAAAAACTGTTTTATCAATTATTGTTCAAAACACAGACCAAATAAGCCTATTTTAATATCTAATAACTAAAGGTAAAAGCCCCATTGCACAAAATATATAAATTATTAGTTAAACCTGTTCAAAATGTATTTTAAAACCTTTAAAATAAAGTTGATTATGATAGAATTGCAGGTCCGTAGGAAGGAAGGGAGATAATCTTGTTTCTTTCTCTCGTCATTCCACCCCACCTTCCCCCTCTTACAATTTCTTCTTCTTTAACATTGTGAGTTTTTGGGGGGCTTTTCTCGACTTAGATGTTTATGGTCTAAAACGTCGGAAAGAATTATGGGCGGGACTTAGGATATATAGTATTTGCTCCAAAGAAGCAGGATCGATTCCTTATCCTGGTGGAGTGAACTTGTTCACGGCCTGCAGTGACAATACAATGTAACCATGTAGATTCGGGATAGAATTGGTCTTCAGTAACCCATGCTTGTCGTAAGAGGCGACTATAAACGGGGTCGGGCGGTCAGGCCCGCTTATTTGGTTGACACGTGTCATCGTATCCCAATTGCGTAGATCGATGCTCATGATGTTGATCACTGGATTGTCTGGTCCAGACTCGATTATTTACAGACCGCCGTCAAATAGCTGGAATATTGCTGAGTGTGGCGTGAAGCTAAACACACTCACTCACTCAAAGCGACCGTAACGCTACTACTATTGTAACATAGTTCAACTTACGACAGTCGTAGCTCACCGTATCTGTTTAGGAAGGGGGAGCGGTGGGGTAGCCTAGTGGTTAAAGCGTTGGGTCGTCACGCCGAAGACCCGGGTTCGAATCCCCACATGGGTACAATGTGTGAAGCCCATCTCTGGTGTCCCCCGCCGTGATGTTGCTGGAATATTGCTAAAAGCGGCGTAAAACCAAACTCAGTCAGTCAGTCAGTCAGTTTAGGAAGGGTACCAAGTGGCCCCAAATCCGCTGTTATCGCTTGTTGATGGGGCGTGACTGAGTTATCCGGTATCTCGTGTGAAGGGTTCGTATTGACGAGACGGAGTGATACATTGTTCCTGTTTGTGTTCAACAGGTTGTATCAACAGGTTGTATCTACGTCATGTATGGTAAACACCCATAGGATGGCCTTGTCGCTGAGGCGCCTCGTATGCTATCTGATGGCGTCATCATGTACCACTGTCACCTGACGTAATAGTTTCTTTTCAGATTATTTTAGTTCGCAGTACACCCCAGAAGATAAAACTGAGACATATAGGAAAACAATTGCGTGTGATTATGTTGTGAATTTCAGGTGTGTGTGTGTGTGTGTGTGTGTGTGTGTGTGTGTGTGTGTGTGTGTGTGTGTGTGTGTTTGTGTTTGTGTGTGTGTGTTAGCCTAGTGGTTAAAGCGTTCGCTCGTCACGCCGAAGACCTGGGTTCGATTCCCCACATGGGTACAATGTGTGAAGCCCATTTCTGGTGTCCCCATCTGTGATATTGCTGGAATAAAGCTAAAAGCGGCGTAAAACCCGACTCACTCACTCAGTTGTGAATTTCATCATGCATGTGCCACAAAAAAGAGTGAATCTCACCTCCTTTTACACACGCTCACGCACACACGCGTTCACACACTTTCGTGTATATCGTAATGCGCATCATCCTCTTCATAAGGTTGCGTTTCTTTTGGCATTCAGTATATAACAGAGACCTTGCACTACTTTTGTAGTGATTACGAGCACAATGCTTCTTTGAGCATGTTTCATGTTCTGGACCTTTGTTGTGAGGCTGTAGGATGATTAGTGTTGCTGGTTATTGTGTAGACGTGTATACAGTCTCTGGGCTTGCTTCACATGACATACTACCGGCAGCCGGCCCATGGACTGAAGTTGAAGCAGTGATGTTATTGCTGTCTGGAATCATTGCGTGTGAGAACACTTCACGCGATACATACAGAGATGTTGGTTTGAACGGGCCACGTTTCCTACAGTAACAGCCATTGGATAAACAGTCCTGTTATGTAATTACCCAATGTATATATCTGATTGTCTATTTTCAACTCGGAAGTATTCCAGTTGGATGACAGCGGTCTGTGAACAACCGAATCTGGACCAGGCATACAGTGATAGACAACATGAGCAACATGAAGCCTCTTACGGGGCGGTAGGGTAGCCTAGTGGTTAAAGCGTTTGCTCGTCGCGCCAAAGACCAGGGTTCGATTCCCACATGGGTACATTGTGTGAAGCCCATGTTTTGGTGTCCCCCGCCGTGATATTGCTGGAATATTGCTAAAAGCGGCGTAAAAACATACTCCCTCACTTGTCGCCTCGTTCTTGGAGATGCTAACCCGGATCTTTCAGAGTAGTGCCTATTGATAGGCGTCTCTGTTCGAAATGAATATGGGTTCTTGCTACTTTACAACTCACCACTTGACAGGGATAACCAGATATGTCATAGCATATCAATATCCATTTTACATATTCTGACAAATAGATTTGTGCATCATGGAAAGATATAAAAATGTCCTTGTCAAAAGTGGGGTGGTATATATAGCATTATGAGATAAACATTTATAATATACTTTCAAATTACTCATTTGATAATGAATAAAGCTTCCCGAGGATTAGATAAAACCAAGGACTGAATTGTCTTTGTTTTCAAGTGTGTCAAAAATGAAAATTCCGGCTCAAAGTTAAGATAAAACACGGGCATTGAATTCTGTTTCCTTGTGTTGGTGTTGCCCGCCACCCACAATGGAGTTAAGCTGTGCCTCTTGGAATTCAGTAGTCTGTCATACAGACCCTGAAACTTACATATCCAAGAAAGCCCATGCAAGTCCAAGATTATGTGTCAAGTCTGGATTTCCACAGTTTTGAAAATGAAGAATATCTCAGGGCTCCTTTTCATTATACTTTATTTTTATTGTTATGAACTGGGTTGTATTTCTTTTTTGCAAAATATGTTCATTTCAGAGACTAGTTGTTAGTCTAGGAATTCAGGTGTGCCAACTGAATTATGATTTTGATCAACATCAGACTGTGTCAGTTCACCAAGCTCCATAACACTTATTTTATCTTTAAAAGGTTTGCACCTCTACTTTTCACCGAGCTTAATTTAATCTTTTTCATTTCTGAATATCCAAAGTTATGGTGTAAAGGGTATGAACAATGAGTTGAGACTGTTCGGGACCAATCGTGTGATTTCACGTTTATATGTAGTTTCATGTAACAATGTCATTCAGTCAGTATGGCCGAGAGTGAGTTAAACTTTTGAGTTTAAATTTTACGTCGTATCGCCATTAACCTTTTTAACTCACGAAGCGTATTGTATATAGGTGTACCTTTCAAGCACCGGGGTTTTATTTTCACCGTGAGGTAGAAACGTGATATTCCAGCACAGACTTAGCCCGAAGCAGCTGCATATATGTCATTTTCCGCTCTAATTGTATTGTCTGGCTTGCCTAGAGCAAGGTACTATATATTTACACATGTATTAAACCTGATACTAATGGGAGAGTGGTGCGACAAGCTATGAATAGAACCTCCTCGGATTTGTTGCTATAAATAGACAGTCAATGGGCCTGAAGTCATGAAGTTCACACTATGACGTCACAGCTTGTAACAATGAACACGATGTCCATACAGTTATCTTCAATACACGGATGAAGCCTTATGATAAATGTCGAGTCATGAACGTGACCCACAAACAGAGGAAGTGTGTTGAAGTGCGCGTTAGTGACGACACAACTGATTAAAACTCGCGTGTCAGTTTTTTAAAGGTGGTGAGTATATAGGGTGACGTATGATGAGAGAATCTCAGAAAGGTATCACAACCCGACAGAACTCAACGTGAGCGCTTTCAAGATGGATCTTTGTAACTTCCTCAATGTAGTAAGTTAATTAGAGTAGTTTTTGATAAATTCAATTGATTAAGATGTGTTAGTACATAGAGTACGTATTTTATGAATGGAAAATGTACATTTTGGCAGGTATTTACAACCATTACAGTTATCTACTGCTCAAAATGTGAAGACTTCATTATTTTCAGATTGGTGTCTTGTAGCTGTGATATTGCTGAGTGTGGTGTTAAAACACACACACACACACACACACACAAACAAACAAACATGATACTTGTTACACATTGTCTTTCGAATGTGTCCCTTACTGTTATAAGTTCAGATTAAAATGCCCCGACGTCGATGAAAACTGCTTGAATTTTATGGAAAATATTTTGAGAGTTTGTGAACGGTTCTGTGCCACGAGACTGAAGCACATGTTACCTTCGCGGCGGGCAAGACCTGTTATGAATGTGATTTCCCGAATGGGCACAACTGTGAAACTCAAGTTCTGTTCGTTGTGATATTTATGGAAAATGTTAAAATCAAAGTCTGTAAATCATTACATTTACCTCGACGAGAACTTCTAGATATTTATAGTATCGTGGACATTTCTATCAGAGACAAAAGTGGTGGCTTTCAACCTCTGTCATTCAGACATAACATTGTATTTATTGGTTTGCCGAGGATGTATCAACTCGTGGTATTATACCCTGGATTGACGAGGGTGTATCACAACGTGGTATTATACCCTGGATTGAAGTGGATGTATCACAACGTGGTATTATACCCTGGATTGAAGAGGGTGTATCACAACACGATGTAATACACTGCATTGACGAGGGAGTATCACAACGTAATATTATACCCTGGATTCACGAGGATGGATCACAACGTGATATTATACCCTGGATTCACGAGGATGTATCACAATGCGATGTAATACACTGGATTGACGAGGGTGGATCACAACGTGACATTATACCCTAGATTGACGATGATGTATCACAACGCGATGTAATACCCTGGATTGACGAGGATGTATCACAACGTGATATTATACCCTGGATTGACGAGGATGTATCACAACGTTATATTATACCCTGGATTGACGAGGGCGTATATCTTAACGCGATGTAATACACTGCATCATGGACGATACATGGAATAAGAAAACCTCTAAGTTAATATTATCATTGCGTGAGTATGCAACAGTAACCTAGTGATGACGGAAAGGGGATGGACGGAAAGGGGAGCGTGCGTCAATGAAAGATCATCAGTGCGTTAGAACATGCTCTTGACCCCTCTATCGCTGTCAATGGAGGGTGTGGCCACACCTCATCTCCAGTTTCAATCACACAGTAACGTAGAACAATGTGTGTTGAATTTCCCATACCTATCCCATTTACAGATTTCCTTTTAGTTGAAAATCTTCAATCTGTTGAAACCAGAGTGGTTTTATGAAAGGCATGTCGTGTCTGGGATCGAGTCACGGATTATCTGTTGCAACATATGTTGTTTCATCACTGATAAGGCAGGGCCGGTAAATTGTGAGACCCATACGTCGGCAGTACAGCGGATCCACTCATAACGAAGGTTAGCCCCGCCGTAGGCTACCTGATAACATTTGAGCATGCACACACCAGGAGATCGGCGGGAGAGGTAGCGACACTGGGATGCATGGAAAGCGAGGGTCACAAACACACAGACTGGATACAGAAAAGTGCCTGCTGTGGGCGAGCTTCGACGCCGCTGACAGGTGGACTTAGTGGTAATTGAACTCAGTGGTCGGTAAAAGAGTTCTATGTTGAGCTGAAGGGTTCTGTTGGTGTAATTCAGAGCTGTCTGTGGGAGAGCGAGAATTGTATGTGTCAGATACACGCTTTGTTGTGACGTGAATTACGGGGAGAATTTCTGGATCATGAATATCAGCCCTGTGACTGGAGGAGGTATTTCTTATGTGATCAGGCAACGTGTTTCGAGGATTTCTCTGGGATTTTCCGATGATTTACAGCGTTTGGTTCTGTGCCTCGTCGTGTCAAGACCAACGATTCGGCACGCAAGTCTAGCCAAGACAACACGCACCTGTTTCAGTGTAAGCTGCCATAACACCTAACACAGGACGTACCACAATGGAGCGTGTATGTGTGTGTTTGTTTGAGGAGATTCATGAAGGATATACGTTTCGTGTGAATGTCTGTGTGTTTCGAATCTCAACCCAGGAGCAGTATCTGGGGGATTTTCTTATCAGTGTTTCATGTGTACAAGATTGTGTGAGCAGTTTGCAGATATCTGAAAACATGGCTTGCTATCAGTAAGCGTGAAGGTGTTTCGCTTGAATGAATCTGCATCGGGTAGAGCTTGTACTTTGTTGTTGACGCAGTAGGTACATTTAAAATCTATACAAGCTTACCAATACAAAAATAATCCAGTCGGTCGTGGTAAGAATAATAAGTAATATTTTCCTAATGTATACTGTTTATATAAGAAATATATGGATGTAATATTGCTGATGTCATATAAACTTCTAAACATCTCATTAAGGAACATCCTCTTTTCATATTTTTTACATTATTTCATACAGTTAATCTGTCTCGTGGTCTCATATCGGGTCTTCTTTAAGTTTTTTGGAGTAGGCATGATGTTGGTGGACTGATACGGACGTATCTCTGTCGTTACCGTCCTCCACGGACAAGGGTTAAAGTAGGGTTACTGGGGCAAGTGTACAGGCTGACCATGAAAACCCTTACCCCAGAACATATTATTTTTGTGTCGAGAAGCCCATGGGGCATCATTAAGTCATTTCCAGCTGAGTTGATCCACCTCGACCTTTCCGACCTCACAAGTTCCTGCCTACATCATCATATGTAGGTCGTACAGGAATGAGATGTTCACATGGTGTAGATGTAACCAATACGAATGTGCCCATAGTCTTTGTTGTCAGACCTTGATCAGTGTACGTATGACGAAAACGGAATATGGGATGAGTAGACCTGATAGCCCTGTGAGGACATTTGAGACCTTGTTTCCTGTACAGCATATTGTTCTCTTCGTGAAACTAGCTCTGATACGAGGACGCTTAACGGACGGATATTGAGTAGATGACCTAGTGATGTGATATGATGGTATTATAATGCATATATGTGACAGTGCTTCCTGTTGCAAAGGCAAAGGCGGTTTTCTGAAGTGTTTGGCAATGATATACATGTCCCACCCTGTCGACACCTCCCTTCCCCCCTCAAGGCGGGGGCCACCAGAAATGGACTTCACAATCCATGTGTGGAATCGAACCCGGATTTTCGGCGTGACAAGCGAACGCTTTAACCACTAGGCAACCCCACCACCCCTATAAGCATACGGGATAATGCACATCATTAGTCATGTTTATAACGAACATTGGAAATGACGAACGAATATTTTTCACTTGGTCCCTTTTATTTCGCAATATTCATCTTCGTTGGTTGTAATCCTAAGTAAATGGCATTCTGGTTACACTAAATCTTGTGAAAACCCTAATTTTAAGTTCTCTTGTCAGTCGATGTGTTTGTGTTGAATGCTGCACTGACTATTCCAGCTACTGAATCTGACCGGACAATCCAGTGATTGAGATCAGGAGCAAGTTTGGTCACCGTGACCTTCGACTATCAGACTGACGTACGTTATTCCCAACGAGACATATACTGCTGTACATGTGCATTCAAAGTTACACGTTACATTCGTGTCATCTCAACCCAGTTCAGTTTCACTGCGTGGTCGGGTAGCCCAGTTGTTCAGGCGTTCGCTCGTCACGCCGAAGACCCGGGTTCGATTCCCACATGGGCACAATGTGTGAAGCCCATTTCTAGTGACCCGCCGTGATATTGCTGAAATATTGCTAAAAACGGGGTAAAACTAAACTCACTCATTTTCTATGCGTCAGTACTTATGTGATTACCATACTGTATATTCGAACTTGAATACTTATTTATCAGAGAGTTGTCATTGTAATCAGCAGTGCCAATTAACGAACCGTCTACTATTTGGTTCGGGTTACTCAGAGGTTCCATCCCTTAGTCGTGTCAGGATTCGCTGATCACAGGTTTGAACCCAATCCAAACAATTACGACTAATGTGTTCCTTGTGGCATGCGGTGTGACCACAGATAGACAGAGAGAGATAAGGATGTGCCATATCAAGAATGTTGGACCTATTTCTTCGAAAAGGGAATTGTCATGTTCCATGGTCTGATCTTACGGCTTTCGGCCTCATTCTCTGTCCCGCATTGATTCATCCGAACACACCAGTTATGTATCAGCATAGATATTACTATTTCCTTGACACAACGCCACGTTGTAAGGACGGGCATGATAGGGACAATTGTGTTTGTGACCTTGTGGTATTTGTTGGAAAGAGACTCAGAAAATAGCAATTGTTGTACATCCCTTTCATGCGAGAACATCCGCTGACTCCGCTGACATAATGGCATGTCAGGGTTGGGAGATATTGACGGTGTTGGAGTAGACAATGGTGAGTTGTTCACTAACATGACGCCTTGGATTGTGTGGCAGTAGTGACCCGTACAGACCCTCGACCTTGCAGCGAAGTAGACCGCCTATGCTCTTGAGGGGAATCGAAGGGTCTTCTTTTCTTGGTGTAGGTGAGTCTTGCTTTCTGGGTATTGTAGGGCCTTCTAAACTTGGTGTTGGTGGGTCTTCCTTTCTCGATGTCGTTGTTCCTTCCTTTCTGGATATCGTAGGGCCTTTCTTCACTTGCTGTCGGTGGGTCTTCCTTCCTCGATGTCGTAGGGCCTTCTTGTCTTGGTGTCAGTGGGTCTTCCTTTCTCGATGTCGTAGGGCCTTCTTGTCTTGGTGTCAGTGGTTCTTCTTCCTTTCTCGGTGTCGTAGGGCCTTCTTGTCTTGGTGTTAGTGGGTCTTCCTTTCTCGACGTCGTAGGGCCTTCTTGTCTTGGTGTTAGTGGGTCTTCCTTTCTCGACGTCGTAGGGCCCTCTTGTCTTGGTGTTAGTGGGTCTTCCTTCCTCGATGTCGTAGGGCTTTCTTGTCTTGGTGTCAGTGGCTCTTCCTTCCTCGATGTCGTAGGGCCTTCTTGTCTGGGTGTCAGTGGGTCTTCCTTTCTCGAAGTCGTAGGGCCTTCTTGTCTTGGTGTTAGTGGGTCTTCCTTTCTCGACGTCGTAGGGTCTTTTTGTCTTGGTGTTAGTGGGTCTTCCTTCCTCGATGTCGTAGGGCCTTCTTGTCTTAGTGTTAGTGGGTCTTCCTTTCTCGATGTCGTAGGGCCTTCTTGTCTTGATGTTAGTGGGTCTTCCTTTCTTGACGTCGTAGGGCCTTCTTGTCTTGGTGTTAGTGGGTCTTCCTTTCTCGACGTCGTAGGGCCTTCTTGTCTTGGTGTTAGTGGGTCTTCCTTTCTCGACGTCGTAGGGCCTTCTTGTCTTGGTGTTAGTGGGTCTTCCTTCCTCGATGTCGTAGGGCCTTCTTGTCTTGGTGTTAGTGGGTCTTCCTTTCTTGACGTCGTAGGGCCTTCTTGTCTTGGTGTCAGTGGGTCTTCCTTTCTTTGAACATATGACTGTTTTAAGAATCGTTGCTTCGTCCTGTCTGGGAGGTAAACTCATATGAGTTTTTTTTCTGACAAATCCTCATTTTAATACAAGGCTGTATTCGTAAATGGTTTTTCATTTGTGTATTGCTCTTTACATATTCTGCACGAACAAAAGAGAAGGGACTATGGCGCCCGAGCATTTCTAGAGCCGGGTTCATGGGACACTCGATCATTGGCGTCAGTAACAACTATGCTTGTGTTCAGCTGTGCGTATGATAATTACCTGCAATCCTCCTCATTGAAATGAGACTGATGCTGGAGCCATTGACTTAGGATTTAGTAACGCTTGAAGGACGCTGAGGGTGATGTTTGATGGGTAGTGCATTGTTTGCTTCAGGATGGATTCGTATGTAAGAGTGTATATGTGGAGTTTAATGTTATTATCTTTCTTCCGCATACATTAAGTAGACCAAAGTTAAATCTATTGTTGAATGTTCAAAACCTCACCATGTTTAAGTAATTGGCTCTGTTATGTCCCCCCCAAAAACACCAGGGGCTGTTGATCGTGGGTTCGAACCCAATTACGATTTGGGGCAAAAAGCGCAATTTTGGTTCACAAACATGATAAATGATGACGACCAGTTATCTTTTTTCTTTGCTAAATCTACGAAAGCCATGATCATGTATTGCCAAATAATGTCCTGTGCCTTCTTCCGTGCTGGGTGGGATATACCCTGGTGTTAATGTGTCTATGTTATTTCGAGTGCCTTCTTCCAACTTTGGTGGGTTATACTCAGGCGTTAATGTGTGTATATTGCTCCGAGCTCCTCCTCTCGGGCTAGATGGGATACACCTTGGTGCTAATGTGTATGTTACTCCGAGTGCCTTCCTTTTCCTTGGGATATACCAAGTTACTACTGTGTGCTGTCATGTATGGTGAGAGGGAGATAATGTTCCAATCGGAGCTAAACACAATTTACTCACTCACTCTTATCAGTATCATTTTAATTTCCAGCACCTGTTGCCGCTGACATCATTGTGACGTGTTTCTCATGAACTGTATCTCGAAAGATAATCAGATTTTAAGTATCACCTACACGATCATTGCTAACTGATATCATTAACACTGACAACGACACTGTGATAACATTGGATTCAGTCAGGTATAAAAACCAACCATGGGATGCGTCCAAAGTCAGCCATCGAAAGAAGACTCTGTGGAGGCGCTGTCGTACCATCAACGTTTCCGCAAGGTCAACAACGACGTCTCCGAAAATGAAGCTGCTCAAAACGTTGCAATGAAGTATGCCAAGGACATAAGTTCCAACAGCATGGAGAACTTGAACAAGAAGCCAGTCAACACTTCCAGGAACGTGTGGGTGGACTGCCCTCAAAGAGTTTCACCTACTAAGAATCACGACAGGATGATCCGCTCTAGATTCCCACTGTGGAAGAAATACGAGAAGTGTACGTTCTGTGTCAAGGAAGACCGTAGGAGGTCGAGTTGTGATGATGACTTCATTAAGATCACTCGCCAGAGGCCTGGGAAGGAACCCCTGTGCAAGAGATGTTCCAAGGATAGTCTGGTGCTGAAGCCCAACAACAACCGCCAGTCCCACGGTATCGAGTCCCTCAATGTGGCTTCTTTTGCCAACCTGCTTGCACTGGTACGTTCGCTGTCACGTTGTGAATTATCTCCCCTTGTTGTGGATTCTCTCCCTTTGTTGTGGGTTATCTCCCTTTTTGGGCCAGGTGTGTTATTGTGTCCCCGGTGTTGTACACATGTGTACTGTGATACTAGGTTATCAAACTGGATGAAAGAGTATTAAGTTTTCAGTAGCAATCAGCATGCTTCACTCCGGGACCCCTTTAAACAAATTTATAGATCAAATCGAAGATCAATACAAGTCCCACACTACCCTCCATGTCATTTGTTGAATATTGCTAAACAAGTCCTTTATACTATAAACAAAGTAAGTATATAAACACAATGCGTTCCATCCAGTGGTTGTAAACACCGAATATTTGAACACAACGACCTTGGCATTTCAATTCCGAGATTATCCAAAGGGTCCGATTGTCAGGGTCACAGAACAACGTTAATTTATGGGGTCATAGTCGATAAAAGCTCCTTGCTGCACTCCAGTGCGTTTAGCGCCTTCTTCGAGTATAGGTGTCTTACAATAGCACAGGAACGACCGCCTTGATTTATCGATATTTCAATAAGGAGGTATGTTTGTATTCTCTTACCATAACACTCGAACACAAATATCTATATACACCAATAGACGGTACCCATGTATCCAGGGCCCGAATTTGTATCCAAGGTGAGTATGGCGTCATATTTAACTATATATTCACGTCGGAAGACAAATGACAAAACTGTACCAAACGTTCAAATCCATTTCATGTTGATATATAGGAGGGTTAGATATAGTCGGCTGAGGCGGTGGTGATAAATCTCCATGAAGTCCATGAAAGCCGGAAAGGTATTTTTATGGCGCTGGGGTCTTAATTCCCATAAACCTGACGTGTTGCTGTATATTTCCTGATCCCAGGCGGGAGGGGGTTATGTAAGAATCTGACCTACACCAATGTGGACTGGGGAGTGTACGGGTGCTGCTTTTAACATATATAGCTTCATGGCCCATTGTGACATAGCGTTCCTGTGAAACTGTAGTAGAATGAGAAGTAGGGATTCAGTTATTTCGTTTTACTTGTTTGTATTCAAATATGATTTTAGCAATATTCCAGCAATAACAGGACACCCAGCAATAACAGGACACCAGAAATGGGCTTCACATGTGGGGAATCGAACCCAGGTCTTCGGCGTGACGAGCGAACGCTTTAACAACTAGCTATATGCTATCCTTCCGCCCTTCGTTAAATGAAAGCCGTTTTCTTAGTAATATGCAAGAAATACCATCATGGGGAATCTGAAAATAACCTTCACACGTTATCGGAATCGAACCTGGGCCGTCATCGTGACAAGCGATCGCTATAACCACTAGGCTACCCCACCGCCCCGAATGAATAGTGTAACTTCGCCAGTCCGGACGATATTGTTCATACCTCAGTTGTCCGTAAATTGGGTTTCAATGGGGTAAACGGAATACATAATTCAAGTACTTGTACCTTCCTCTGGGGTGAACTAAGCAACAGCACACAATCGTTTTTATATATATTTACAAGTGGTCAAGACATGTTTCGCGTTGTTTATAAGTAGGTGTGTCGAAATCAGTATATTTAAGTCAACGCCACCAAACTCAGTTTAGCCCCAATACGTCAGCCAGAATTTGGTGCTAACGTGTGTGTCTGAGATGAAGTTGAAGCAGCACTAGTGTCGTACCAAGTACAGAACCTGTGGTTCCCAATTGCGCAGATCGATGCATGCTGTTGATCACTGTTGTCTGGTCCAGACTCGATTATTTACAGACCGCCGCCATATAGCTGGGATATTGCTGAGTGTGGCGTAAAACTAAACTCACTCACTCACTCACTCACAGAACCTGCCTCAGCTGTCTGTGACTGCGGTGTCATCCCATGCGAGAACCTACATCACCTTCAAGGTGACATGGCTGTCAGAGGTTTTATGTCATTGTGCGACCATAAGATTTAATAAATGATCATAATGTATATCCCTGACATCATAACGGTCCATGACTCAATACGGTTTTGTACTGACACACCCTCATACATAGCTTGCATATATATTCTGATGTGTCTATGGCACACACAGTGCCTATTCCTGTAACCATGATATGTATTGTTGATGTGTCAGTGGTTTGTATCTCGGTGTATCCCTATGTTACCCATGATGTCATTCAGTGATGTATACCTAATTGTGCTGTATGTCATAGTGCCTAGTCAGGTCACGGTAGTACCTGTCTGGGTTTCATTGTCTCAACGTAAAACAATGTTAAGGATCTACTTCTGCATTCCAGACCGCCCTAGATCTAACGGCACCCGCCAGTGATGCCATTCTCAAGAACAGGAAGAACTCGTGGATACAGGTGGCAGGACACCCAGGTGAGACAGGTGTACGTGAGACAACGTATAGCTGAGGTGTTCGTGAGGCAGGGTATAGTTCAGGTGTTTGTGAGACCAGGTATAGTTCAGGTGTACGTAAGACATGGTATAGTTCAGGTGTTTGTGAGACCAGGTATAGTTCAGGTGTACGTGAGACAAGGTATAGTTCAGGTGTTCGTGAGACAACGTATAGCTGAGGTGTTCGTGAGGCAGGGTATAGTTCAGGTGTACGTGCATGAGACAACGTATAGCTGATGTGTTCGTAAGACAAGGTATGGTTAAGGTGTTTGTGAGACCCAGGTATAGTTCAGGTGTTCGTGAGACCAGGTATAGTTCAGGTGTTTGTGAGACCAGGTATAGTTCAGGTGTTCGTGAGACCAGGTATAGTTCAGGTGTTTGTGAGACCAGGTATAGTTCAGGTGTTTGTGAGACCAGGTATAGTTCAGGTGTTTGTGAGACCAGGTATAGTTCAGGTGTTCGTGAGACCAGGTATAGTTCAGGTGTACGTGAGACAAGGTATAGTTCAGGTGTATGAGACCAGGTATAGTTCAGGTGTTTGTGAGACCAGGTATAGTTCAGGTGTACGTGGGACAAGGTATAGTTCAGGTGTTTGTGAGACAAGGTATAGTTCAGGTGTTTGTGAGACCAGGTATAGTTCAGGTGTACGTAAGACATGGTATAGTTCAGGTGTTCGTGAGGCAGAGTTTATTTCAGGTGTACGTGAGACATGGTATAGTTCAGGTGTACGTGAGGCAGGGTATATTTCAGGTTAACGTGAGACAAGGTATAGTTCAGGTGTTCGTGAGACAACATAGCTGAGGTGGTCGTGAAGCAGGGTATAGTTCAGGTGTTCGTGGGAACAGGTATAGTTACAGGTGTTTGTGAGACAACGTATAGCTTTTGAGGTGTTCGTGAGACAACGTATAGCTGAGGTATTCGTGAGACAACGTATAGCTGAGGTATTCGTGAGACAACGTATAGTTCAGGTGTTCGTGAGACAACGTTAAGGTGTTCGTGAGACGAGGTGTAGTATAGCGTGCAATATAGTTTAAACGTTGTACAAAGCGGCCGTGAACCGCAATTCACTCAATCACCCATATGGGTTACAGCAACGCAGATCAAACGAATCTTGACATGATCTATTGGATATACATACATCTTTGAATGTGTGACTGGTGTGATGACCCTCATCAGATATAGGTCTAAACAGTATCTACACCTTGTTCCAGGATCATTCGCCCCCGCTGGTCCAAACACAATCTGGAAGAAGAGAATGGCAAAAGAAAACCACGAGACCAAGGCATATGAAGCCCTGATGGACGATCCCATTACAGAGCCGATCATCCCATTCTTCAGCAGGGAGGTCGAATACAACGGAGAGTGTATCCTTTAAACAAAAGGAACTATTTTGCATGAAGGTCAATAACTCGAAACCGAAGTGCATGCTTGTCTATGATTCAGCGAACACATGGAAGTTTCATGTATTTCTTGAACTCCATTATACTGCTTCAGCCGAATTCACGTTCTCACAGAATGCGTACCGCTTTTCTCGAACTACTATCGATATACATAGTCTGGTGCACGTCTTTACTGAGGTTTGTTTGTTATAGACTATAAACGTTTTACACTTACCCATCACATTTAGTTCCGGAGTTGCCAAAATGTTGGTAGCTAAAATATATGACAATGTTTAGGCAGAACAGGTCTCGACCAGAATGTGTGTGTGTCATGTAGAACGTGTCCGTCGTGTAGAACGTTTCTACTGAGTAGGACGAGTGTTTATCGTGTTGAATATGTCTATCGTGTAAAATGTGTTTCTCGGATAGAACTTGTCTATCGTACAGAGCGGGTGTGTATCATACATAAATTACGTTTTATCGTGTAATGCGAATGTCTATCGTGTAGAACGTGTCTGTTGTGTAGAACGAGTGACTGTAGCATAGAACATGTTTCAAAACCGTGAGAACCGAATAAGCCTAAAAGTTGCTTGTGGAAGAGTACCTTGGGACGGTTATTATCAACTTTCGGACTTGGTAGAGTCAGTCAAGCGTTGTTTAGAGTAAGTCACACCGCAGCAGGGAGGTTGTCTACCACTGCAAGACCAAACATGTACTTTATAGATCAGACGTACAATAGGTGTTTGTTATTACCCAGGAAACAGAGCATAACGGCTGGTTGGATGAGTGGCAGTTCCAACTCAGCAATATGTAATAGTGTTAACGTCCTAGAGTTGGTACACTACGCCCTGTTAATATATTACGAAATTAATTTGCCAAATAGTATTTAGTTCTAATAAATTGTAACCGTGCTATTTTAATATCATAATCATATTTTAGAAACCCTGCGGCAGAACAGATGTTCAGTACAATGTTTCTCTGTCGTGTAGATCGGTTCTGCCAAGTAGAACACGTGTTTATAATGTAGACTGACTGACTGACTGAATTTGGTTTTACGCCGCTTTTAGCAATATTCCAGCAACATCACGGCGGGGGACACCAGAAATTGGCTTCACACATTGTACCCATGTGGGGATTCGAACCCGGGTCTTCGGCGTGACGAGCCAACGCTTTAACCACTAGGCTACCCCACCGCCCCTTATAATGTAGATGGAGCATTGAATCGCCTGCATGGCATCATGATTTCAAAATGTGACAGTTCATTAAACGACCGGCCTCAAACCACAATCATTCATCCATACTTCCTTAACGTGGGCGAAGTCTTCATTGAGATGGAGGACCTCCTACATCGATTCATTGACCCCAATATAATGGACGTCAAGATGGGAAAAAGGTGAGTGACGCAAGGGAGGTAACTCAGTCACGCGGGAATGTAAGGGTGTGTGGCATGTGACAGTTTTCGTGTCTGAAGGAGTGGTTTTGTAGCATCAACGTCCAGTAAATGAGATATTTCCAACACTCCTGTCTCGCATTTACCGACGCCTTGATGTGTTATAATGCAAAAAGAAAACTCGAAAAACAACCGCCCTGTATATCAAATCCTGCAATCATTTACTGCGCAGTTACTTCAAAAGGGAGCGGTCACGTGAACGAGTGTTATGGATTTTCTGTTCACGTGATTAGCGGCCTGCTCTCGTCTGTTTAATCTCAAACTCGCTATTTCCGTCAGAAAAAACACAAACTACCACTGCAAGAAAATATATTTTGTTAAATTTCCCAGATTCGCCATATGTTGACCGTTACATGTACCAAAAATATGGCGTGTTCTGATCACACGAAGCCTCATCACACTCCCGTTTTGACCTTATTGTACCACCAACATGGCAACTTACCCGTGAAGATCCGGGTTACAATTGATATTCAGCGATCCATGCTTGTCGTAAGAGGCACAGGGGCGTGTCACGCTTAGAAACAGCGTTAGAAAGACATATAGGTATTTAGACCCTACCCTAGAACTATATAATATAGGTATACAGACCCTACCCTAGAACTATATAATAGTTCTAGGGTAGGGTCTATATACCTATATGTCTTTCTAACGCTGTTTCTAAGCGTGACACGCCCCTGTGGTAAGAGGCGACTAACGGGATCGATTGGTTAGGCTTGCTGACTTTGTTTATGCATGCCATCATATCCGTATTGCGTGGATCGATATGCATGATGTCAATCACTGGATTGGTCCAGACGCGAATATTTACAGACTACCATCATGGTCTATATCTCTCACGCCATAACGGTAATATTGGCGGTATTCAGGTTAAACTATAGCCAATATTGCCACCGAGAGGCACAATTTCTATTTCAAGATTATATTTTGATCCATACATATAAATAATGTGTCTCTACAGTTCTTCACACTGTGTAAGGAAAGAACCAACAATATTACTTGTTCCCACCCATCCATTCTGTCACTCCAACCTTGTTAAACCGTGACAACAAAAGTATCACGTTTGTTCAGGAAAAAAGAAAACCCAGTTCTTCACTTGGTTGATTGTGTGCTGCGGTACATTGATCCCAAAGTTAGTCACTGGATTGTTGGGTCCAAATTCGAGTTAGAAGCCTAGGTATATAGCTAGTGTTGGGCGTCAACAAACGAAAAATACCACATGATTCATTAACTGTTGATGTTGCAGGACGTTCCTGGAGTCGGAGGTAAAGAACCCAGTGCTGAGGAAGGATCTGTACGAGAAGATGGTGAAGCTGGATCCTGATGCTCCTACACCAGCGGAGCGGGAGCAGGAGGCCATCACTAAACTCAGATACATGCAGGTGGGTCAGGCTAACACGTACCTGCTGTACCATCACTTACAACACTAAAGTTTATTTGTTTGTTATTTAACGCTGCACTCAGCAATATTCCAGCTATATGGCGGAGGTCTGTAATAATCGAGTCTAGACCGAGGGACATGGGCTTACGCAATTGGGATACGATGACATGTGTCAACCAAGTCAGCGAGATTGACCACCCCATAAGCATAGGCTGCTGAAGACAAATTCTAACCTGCATCTTCAGGGATCGTATATCACTACGTATATCTCCTTCTTCTGGCTATCCTAATTTGGTGGCATTTGTTGTTTCAGTTCAGGGAACGAGAAAGTTCAACTGCTGACCTTGGTTTCCGGATAGAGGCAGTGCGGGTAAGAAGATGATATAGATCCATTTTACTTGAGGATTTAACAATGAGGACGCTGATTAGGTGTGTTCTGAAAAAGTGTCACTGACTTCTAGTTAATCGATCTACGTGTACAAGTACAAGTTTTGGAGATGTTTGAGGCAAGGGCAAGGTTTGAAGTTCCTGGAGATGCTTGAGAAACTGTTGTCGGCCGTCAATCCGCTCTGCAGAGTTGCGTCCCTCGATTCCTGGTTCCCCCGATTCTATAGCTGGGTTAACAGAACCATTGCAGTGTTCTTGGGTTTCAGTGGTGAACGTCTGAGACCTGCATCACGTGGGTTGTGTTTCAATTAGGCTGACAATATGTGATATAACTCTCTCACTCTAACTTACAGTGTACAAATGGCGGGTAACTTGACTGACCATGTGGGTGGCGGGTAGACTGACTGACAATGTGTTTGTGTTTCAAATGGCAGGCAGGTTTACAGCATACGTGACCATTTGTTTGTGTTTCAGATGACGGGCGCAAACACCAACACAAACTTGAAGAAGGTGAAGACTTCAGACCAGGTCAAGGACACGATCACCAAGTTCATACACAGCTGTCCCTCGACCATCAAGGCAATGTGTGCTCGTTTAAAAGATATCCGAGACAGATTTGAAAGGTCCAACTTTTTCAGGACACACGAGGTAAGTTTCCCGTTATGTATTCAGTGTGTGTGTGAGTGTGTGTGTGTGCGTGTGCGTTCGTACGCTCGTCACTGTGTATGAGAGACAATGATTTTATGCCGCTTTTAGTATCAATACCGCAATTTCAGACTCAATGGAAGTATTTGAACTGTGTGTTTGGCGTGAAAGTGGTCATACTCTGGATAATGAGGATGCATATACCATAACAATAGAACACGTTTTTACAAAATGATCATATTTTTAGGTTGTCGGGGGTTCGCTGTTATTTCTCTACGACAAGCAAGGACATGCGGGGATCTGGATGATAGACTTTGCTAAAACCATTCCTGTAGAGGCCAAAATGACTTTAAATCATCGATCACCATGGCAACTGGGAAACCATGAGGATGGTTTTCTGTCAGGCCTGGATAATTTAATTGAGGTAGGTGTTTGGTATATATGTTGTATTAATATATGAACCTGTAGATGTATAGAGCATTTTCTCAATCTCCATTGGTGTTAATTGCATAGCAAATGAAGGTATACATTTGAAAGATGATCAGACCTTAGACGTATGGACGTTATGACAAGGCTGTAAACGTTCAGAAATACGGCAGACCTATGGCCTAAATACATCCAGGATATCTGTATCAAAAACATCACAATGAAATATATATTGTTTTGGTTCAAGGTTTAGCCACCATCAAATCTGGTAGAATACCAAATTTTGTCCACAGTATATTCTTCAGAATTATTATCGTTCGCTGTGAAATTAATCGCCGAAGCGTTCTTATTGGTGTATCGTTTTGTTGGATTATGACTGAAAGTAATCTAATACTTATTTCAGATTTTTGATGAACTGGAAGCAAGTCAAAAGAGTGAAATTGTTCTTCACTCTCGAGATACTTGAGGCGGACAGAGTTGCCTCCCCTTGCGGAGCGAAGTTTTTATGAAGGCGTGCCTTGCACGTGGAGAACGTTCCTGGTCTGATTGTCATGCGCAGAACAGGCAACAGATTTAAAAGAAGTGCTGTTTTTCGCCAGATTTGGGTGCTGTTTTGATTGTTTGGATTCCAAGGAAATCCAGGACTTTAAAAGTGAGATAAAAAATCACATTGTTCAGTTTTTCAACATCACTGATCGACAAAGACGGTGGACTGGGATACCTTCCTCATCCATTCAGGGTGGATGAAGACGACAAGTTGTGACACGACGTGGAATGAACTCATTGTAATCATCAAACCATTCTCTGTGATAGCGTTTCATCACTGTTGAGTATATTCGTGTATCTTAGGGCAGTTTCTAATAATGTACGTACGGTACGTATGCATGACGCTGTGTCTTGAGCAGAGGCAACAATGTGCTCCAAGTATGCAGTACGTTGTGTCTTGAGCAGAGGCAACAATGTGTTCCAAGTATGCAGTACGCTGTGTCTTGAGCAGAGGCAACAATATGCTCCAAGTATGCAGTACGCTGTGTCTTGAGCAGGGGCAACAATATGCTCCAAGTATGCAGTACGCTGTGTCTTGAGCAGAGGCAACAATGTGCTCCAAGTAAAGATATTTTTAAAATTTCAGTTTTTAAATAAGATCAGTACTTTCAGTTGGCCATCCACTTTATCTGGCAATGATATTTTTATGGTATTTTAAAATATTCTCGTTTGAACCCTTAACTGATTAACTGTTTTTAATCGTTGAAAATACGCTTGTCTCCTGAATCAAACACCTCATTACCTCGTACACTGTATGTTGTTTGTATGAAAATGTAAAACAGTCATACACTAATGCGCGTGTATGTTTAAGCATAGTGTGAGCTTGGTGTGCAACAGGAACAACTAAGCATGAGTACGTGTTTTAGTGGTAACATAAACACTATAATATATATTTTTGATATTTCAACGACATAATTTTTATGTTTATGTTAGTTTATCGTTCTCGTGCATGCACGATAATGTATGGGTATATATAATGATATTATTTAAGTTATGGTATAGCTAATTTTTTAAATAGTTACGTTAGTTCTATAAAAGATTATTCAAAGAATAATAATATGCCATGATAAAAATGGGACAAAGTAACTAATACGTCTCGCAGTAAGAACTATCAAAGTGTGTTACTCACGATATTTAGTTTGACCTGTGAATAATTTCCCTCACGGTACTGTAGCTAGAATTTATGATTTAGTTTTTAATTTACCGAAACAAACAATGCAGCGAAAAAGAAACGCCAAATACAAACCACGAGTTGTCTCCCCTGGTACAATCAGCGATTCGAACCGAGATTCAAACTCAGCAAGTCGGAGATGTTGTCTCAGCACAACCAGGGTAAAGCCGGTTAATGTTATTGTCTCGCCATACTTCCAAAGGATACAATCGCCCAGGATGTTTTAATCATTTTCTGTTTTATTTTTATTTATTTTGTTTGGTTGTTACAGAAGTAAGGTACTATTAAACCGCTACCTTTGTTAAGCATTTGACTCGGGTCTGTATTGGTATAGATCACTATGTTCACAGTGAGGGAGATATGGTTGTACCGGCTCTTATATCTGTCTCGTCGCAATAAGTAAACTAAGATGCGAAAGATAATACATCCATTATAAAGCTCAGTCCAAAAACAAGGACAGAGACGTATCTGCGTTGCTATGCATCACCAATGGCTACCTACAACTCTGTGTTTCAACACTCATTGATACAGTTATAATTTTAAGCAGCTTGGCGTTTTTTGCCTCATATTAAGAAACCAAGCAGATTGATTTGCACAAATAAGTGAATATATTTCAACATGGTCTTGACATATTTATATGGTTTCCATGGGTCCGAACGCCATATTGTGTGCGGCGTAAAACCATAATCACTCGCTGTTGTGTCCGTCAGTTTGTTCATTCAGGGTAAAACAACGACAGTGGATTCAAAAGGTTCTTATTTATTTCTTTATTTCAAAAGAAAGACGAATAAAAGATGTAATAAATGTTTGGTATTTCCTTGTTGTCTACGATTATACAACAGTGGACCTCTTTTCTGGTACATACACAACTCGTAATGTAATGGAACCCGTGAAGAGCCGGGTTAGAATTGGTCTTCAGCAACCCGTGCTTGTCGGTCGTAAGAGGCGACTAACGGAATCGGGTGGTCAGGCTCGCTGACTTGGTTCCCATGTCATCGTATCCCAATTGCGTATATCGATGCTCATGCTGCTGATCACTGGATCGTCTGGTCCAGACTCGATTATTTACAGACCTCCTCCAAATAGCTGGAATATTGATGAGTTAAACAACAAACATAAAAGAACGTAATGTTATTTACTCTGTAAGGTAACGTTTCACCAAGATCATCTGCATACTGGTCTTCTCTACAGTCGCTATTTAGATACCCAGTATCAACAATGATATATACACATCTATATTAGAAGTAAATCTACTCCATGCACACTTCATGTATGACGACACCCGTGAAGGTCCGGGTTAGAATGAACCTTCAGTAACCCATGTTTGTCGTAAGAGGCGACTAACAGGATCGGGTGGTCAGGCTCGCTGACTTGGTTGACACATGTCATCGGTTCCCAATTGCGCAGATCGATGCTCATGCTGTTGATCACTGGATTGTCTGGTCCAGACTCGATTATTTATATGTAGCTGGAATATTGCTGAGTGCGGCGTAAAGCTAAATTCACTCACTCACTCATGTATGACGAAATTGAAATGCAACATACCATCCGAAATACAAAAAGAAAACCTGATTTACACATCATGCAAGACATTGACACCTTACTCGGAAATCGTCACTGGATTCTGGAGCAGAGTCGCTTTTCACAGTTTAGAATGACGTATAAATTACCGTATTGTACCATTAAAAGTAGGATTATTTAACAAAGATGGTCTACACCTTGCCAAGGGAGCGTTCCAAACCCTGAACCAGAAAGGTTTTCTCAGGAAACATGTCCGTGCACATGGTTAAACATTCTTTGCGTATTTTATTCGGAAGCAAGAATGTCATAGTCGCAAAAGTATGGAATCCTAGAAGGGACATTGTCGCGTTGTCGCATTGTCGATCTCTCAAAAACAAGCAAAAGAGGCAAAATTAACCAAAGCGCGACAACGCGACAACGAGACATTTCGGCCATTTGTCGCATTGTAGCTATGTCGCCTTGTCGCGTTTTGAATCATATTTTTCTATTCATAAAAAGGGCGACATAACGACAATTTATTTTCAAGGTCAGAATATGTCGCGTTGTCGCGCTTTGGTAAATTTTGCCTCTTTTTGCTTGTTTTTGAGAGGACGACAAGGCGACAATGCGACAACGCGACAATGTCCCTTCTAGGGTTCCATACAGAAGTGATGGAAATAATTTTGTTTCAAAACGGTTTTAGCATTGAAAGCGTGCACACTCAAAGCTTCAAATGCCCGTATTTCGATAATGACGAAATGGATCCAAACTGTAAAGCGCAACTTTGACAACATCGTCAATGGTCCCATCCTCGATAATCTCCAGAGTATACGTTACGATCTCTCTCCACTATACCCTGGATGCATCCACGGCTTGGCCCGATGATTCTATTACCTCCCTTGGCTGGCTTTTTATCCAATCAGGTGTCTATGCTGGGAAGTTGAGCGAACCAATCACAACTCACTTTCGCTTCTTAAATTATCTAACCGTTTAAACTTGGCAACACAATTGATGCAGAGGTACTCTGAAAGAGGTAGATTTCTTTTATATATTTTTTGAAAGTGTCAAAAATCTGAGTGGCACTGCGAACAAACCTTCGCGACTGCGACCGCTATCTTTGTTGACACTGGCAAGCTCGGATGTAACGGCGGCTTAGCTCATTGGCCACTGTGAGAATGCGGAGCCAGTCAAGAGAGGTAATAAAATCATCGGGCCAAGCCGTGGATGCATCCAGGGTATAGTGGAGAGTGATCGTAACGTATACCCTGGAGATTATCGAGGATGCAATGGTCCTAGCTATACTCAATACTAGCAGCACTACATAGCCAAGACAAACCATATACCTTTAATCTCGCCACTTGAAATAGAATCACGAAATACATCCATTATTGATTACGAAGGTTGATCCATGTTTGTTAATTCTTTAAAATGGTGAAATCACCCAATTTCGGTGACAGAAAAGGTTACAGTAATTACAAAATAAATGCAAATTGCCATTTTTCACAGTCCAATCCTTAGTCCCAGGAATCAGGGTCTGACGGTCACAAGACAGGCAGTGCTATGTATAAATAAACCACCACTTAGGACAACCAGTTCGTGTGGTATATTCACTCAAGTGCAAATGAGGACATGTTATGTTTACTAGACTGCTGGTTAACAATATATACTACAAACAAAAAATATGGGAACACTCTAAAATTTGATAGTCGTATATAAACTGAAACGTGGTGACGTCATGTGTATTGTCTTCCACGTGCACTAAGCAGTTGTGATCGGGCATTTGAATCAAACATGGCGCTGGTGTGTTTCAGCACCTTTGTTTTTCGCTGTTTTTAACAACGTTTCATTTCACTCAAACTCAACGAATATTGAATCAGTTGCTTCACTGCATGTTCCAACATGTCGTTTAAAGTGCCCATTAAGCCCACAAAAAGTTGCGTTTACCTTCGAATATAAATGGCCTCACCACGTTTCAGTTTTGCCATGACTATCAAGTTTTAGGGTGTTCCCATATTTGTTTGCTTGTAGTATACATGTTGTCTGTGGAAGTTGTTGAACATTGTAAGAGTTATTTTCCCCTTCCTGGAGTGGTTAAGTTGCTCTGGCGATAATTTGAATGTACCCCAGGCATACACTAGGCCATTGTATCCCTAAATTAATTTTTAAGGGTACAATCAGCGGCTGTTTTCACACGTATCAGACTTGGCACAGTATCAGAACACTGGTACGACTAGTCTTCGGTAACCGGCGATGTGACATGAAATACAGAAAATAGAACTGATCTACAGTAATCAACAGGATCGGGTGGTCACACTCGCTGACTTGGTCGACACATGTCATCGTATCCCAACTGCGTCGATCAATGCTCATGATTTCTTCCACTGGGTTGTCTGGTCGAGACTCGTTTATTTACAGATCGCCGTATGCTAGCTGTAATATTTCTGAGTGGGGACGAACAACGAACAAACAAACAGTAAACAATACAAACTATTGGCTATATAAGGCTGGCCATGAGTGACTGGTTAGTAGTGGCGTTTCCACCTTTGATGTCTTCGTAGTCCCTTTCCTACAGATGTCTTTTTGGCAGTCGGTTTTACTCCGAAAGAGTCCTTGGTCCACTTCTGTCTCTGGCGGGCTTCAAGGTCCACTTCTGTCTCTGAGGGGCTTCAAGGTCCACTTCTGTCTCTGAGGGGCTTCAAGGTCCACTTCTGTCTCTGGGGGGCTTCAATGTCCACTTCTGTCTCTGGGGGGCTTCAAGGTCCACTTCTGTCTCTGGGGGGCTTCAAGGTCCACTTCTGTCTCTGGGGGGCTTCAAGGTCCACTTCTATCTCTGAGGGGCTTCAAGGTCCACTTCTGTCTCTGAGGGGCTTCAAAGTCCGCTTCTGTCTCTGAGGGGCTTCAAGGTCCACTTCTGCCCCGAAGAAGTCTTCTTAGTAGTCCCTTGCCTCCAGACACTATACACGAACATAAGCCTGCTGTGGGCGTTCTGGACGACGCTGACCAGTAGATGGTTAAGTAACTTGAACACAGAGGTCGGAGGACGTAATGTTCCTTGGACAGAGTTGATGGTTCTTGTGTGTAATATACAACCCAACTCCGAGATTTGTTTATGATTGTAGATTTAAGTGCCGAGGTCGAATTGTTATTATTCTCCCAATTCGCCAACTCCGGATGCTGTGGTTAAATTGAGTGGTAAATCCAACGTCATGGGCACAGCCGTTGAGTGCAGGAGTCAGACAGCGTTCACCAAACCTTCACATAAACAAACAACAAACACATTGTCACCACTTGTGTGGAGCTTTGTGTGTTGATCTTAACAATGTCACCTTGTACGCTGTTCATGTGAGACTACATTTTCTCCGAAAGGTTTATTGGAGAAATATTTCATGCTGAGAGTGGTAGGTTCTACTTGATTTCACATTTGACAATTGCAATGCGGTGAGCATAATACGACGATTCACTCATCTCGGTAGGGACCCGTTTCACAAAGCTATCGTAGCCCTACGACTGTCGTACCTCCTATACTGTAACATAGACAGTTGTAGCGCTACGATAGCAGTTACAGCGCAGAAGCATTAATTTTCAATTACGCTTAAAGGACGCTGGGCTGATGTTTGTTTGGTCTTGCCTTTCTTTGTGGATGGATTCGTATGGGTGAGTGTTTATATAGTTCATCTTGCTGTCATTAGTAGTTCATAGATAAATAAATTGTTTGATTCACCACACACTCTGTTTAAGTAGTTACATGTGTTATGTCTCTTCGTGGTGCCAGGATCCGCTTACTAGGCTTCGATTCATCCAAACTACAATTCACGGTCCATCAGCATCTCACCCTAATCATAACTCTGCCTCTGTTTCACTCAAGTTGTGGATGCCAACGTCCTGTGCCGGTGTGATTGGTTGGTTGGTTGGTTTAACGCCGCACTCTGCAATATTTCAGCTTTATGGCGGCGCTCTGTAAGTAATGAGTGTATTTTTTATAGTGCTAAATACTCCAGGCACTAAGAGTCTGCTCCAGGTGCTTGCACAGCACATTACTACCCCAGATAACCCAAGCTGCCGGCGTTAGAAGGTTATAGTCACATGACTTATCCCACCGGGTACCCATTTTCTGCTAGGTGAACAGAGGCATGTTTGAACACACTCTCTTGCCTAAGATGAGACCACATGTATCACATGTTTCGTTGTGGGACCGGACTGAAGTCCTAGAAACTCTAAGCAGTCAAGCTGCCGAACACGGTCACCCATCCGAGGACTCTCCGAGCTCGACGTTGCTTAACCTCAACCGCTTTATGACCCGAGCACCATGCACAGGATCACATGCCACCACTTAAATAATCAAGTCTGGACCAGAATCCAGTGATCAACAAAATGGGTATCCATCTACGCAACTGGGATACGATGGCATGTGTCAACCATGTTAGCGAGTAGCAGGGGCGGATCCCCCTTCTCCCCCGAAAACATTTTCACTGAGGAGCATGTTCCCCTAACCTTTGGACTTCATGATTTTTGTATACACATATGAATTACTCGGTAAGAAAGACAATGTATACATATATGAACTGTACCTGCTTAATTCTGTTATTCACCTTCAGAAAAGTGTAACTACAGAAAAGATATTTCTTTTGTATGTGACACATCTGTAGTATTTTCGCAAACAACATAAGTATATTAATTTCATTCTTCAGTAGAAGTGGAAGCAGATCAAGGGGCGTAATTGCGTTAAATACCAGAGATTCTTGAGTTGTTTCCCTTTGCGGGGCGAACTTCAAGGTGTTTGGAGAGAATGATCTGCTGTGGGTGTAATAAAGAACCGGTGTTTTTCGCAAATTGAGGTTGTTGTTAAGATTATTTGGATTCGAAAGAAACACAGCATTTTGGAGTGATTTCATAAATCACATCGTTCGCTTTTTATCATCACTCGTCTAAAAGGGGTGGCAGATGGTGTCAATATGTACAGGTATCTTGGTATTGTTGCCATCTTAGTGTCATGAACAAAGGCTTAAACAACAAATCAGCATTATCCATCAAACATTTTCTTCATATAAGTTCTATATATTGTTCTATAACTTCAGTAGATTAAATGTTATGATCACACCTATTATGCACTATTGGTCTTGTCGTACGAGGCGGGGCGGTGGGGTATCCCAGTGGTTAAAGCGTTGGCTCGTCACGCCGAAGACCCGGGTTCGAATCCCCACATGGGTACAATGTGTGAAGCCCATTTCTGGTGTCCCCCGCCGTGATGTTGCTGGAATATTGCTAAAGGCGGCGTAAAACCAAACTCAGTCAGTCAGTCAGTCAGTGTCGTACGAGGCGGCTAACAGGGTCGGGTGGTCAGACTCTGAACACATGTCAACATCCATACTCATTACGTCAATGACTAGATTGTATGGTTCAGACGTGGTTCAGATTGTGTTTACAGACTGTCGTCATACAGCTGGAATATTGCTGGCGTTTAACAACAAACAAAATCAGAAATCTTCAGAATGACATTATACGACTGTTTCTTTCAATTTGGGACCACTCCCTCAACGCATCTTAATGCAATATACATTCTCAGTTTAAAATCTGTACGATGTCTCGATACCTGTTTAGAAATTTGACCTTATCGCTCATCAACGGAACATAATATCCATGTTTCGCTGTAATAACTTCAGACTTGCTGTAAAATGCGTCCGCAGAACAAAAGACTCCTTAAATAGGACTGTCTATTCAGATGTACCGAGGGCCTTGAATATGTCGGCGGGGACAGAGTGTACCATGTGTACAGCGTCTACGTCCGAGCGAACGCTTTAACCAATAGGCAACGTTGAAGAGGTGAGTATCACGTTCTTAATTGTTTGATCGGCATTCAAAAGTTGGTGAGTCAAAAATGAAACATACAACTTTATGGATGACAACTTCTTATTTATTGCATAGGGCGGCGTTTCGATGTAGATCCTTACACCGTTATCAAACTAGGTGTAAAATCTCCAGCGAAACGTCTTTCATTTTACCTGCTCGATGCTTTAAACATTGTTGCAGTCCTATAACGGTGTATCGGTTTTGTGTCGAAGTAAAACCCGTAGAGATGCAGGTCTTGACCGCTTTGAGGAGCATGTGTGTGTGTGTGTGTGTGTGTGTGTGTGCTAACAAACCTGGACACATAATTCGAGCGAACGTTCTAAGGTTTTGGGTGTGCCCAGGGGACTCAACTCTGCACATTGACCATCTGCACCTCAGGTGACTTGAACAATTGATAACTTGAAACCATCTGTGTAAATTTCAGACTCTTCTTTTCCAAGAAACATGTTAGTTGCATGTTTTGAAGTAGTGGACACAAGATTATTCCAGACAAATATATTAATATCAAGGTCGTGGTGACTAGAACATTGTCTTCACGTGAACTGAACGTGCGTGGATGTATTTCAGAATAAGTATTGTACTCATCGTGTCATAAATTAATTCAAGCTCATTTTCAATAGCTTTTGTTTGTAGTTATTACCGAAGTGTATTGTATATACGATATCCTGTATTTTGTAGTATAATCTACACAAGCCCTAATGGATAACTCGGGTACATGGTCAGGTGGTAAAAGTCGATACTAACGGAAATAAGAGGTGAGGTGAGGTGAAATTGGGTTTTACGTCGTGCTTGAGAATATTTCGCTCATATGACGACGTGCATGCGTGTGTATGTGTACTGCTGCTTGTACTAGCCCAGACTTAAGCTGGTTTTTAAGTGCTAGACCACTGAGATACCATGCCGCAGTGAAGCATGAATACCCCACTCAGACACAATATACTGACTCCGAGCCGACCAGTCCTTGTTGTGCCCATTAATGCCGAGCGCCAGGCAGTGACCAACAAGTACCATATATTAACGTCTTTTGGTATGACGCGGTCGGGGATCGAACCCGCGACATTCCGCTCTCCGGGCGGACGCTCTAACCCCTACACCACGGAGGCGGTCCGGAAATAAGAGAACCAGAGGTTGAAATACACCAGCTTCGAGTGAACAGTAATGGTTTGTGTAATAATAGGGTTTCGTTTCTTCATTTGAGTTCTATATCACCGATAAAAACCGGTCCACGGGTGTGAGAAAGATGATGCATACATTAAACGTTCGCCTCCACAATCACAAGAATGCTAGACCAGGGTTCATAATGGATTCAATCCACCCAACACCCAATTCTCAACAACACCGAGCTGCAACAACGCTATCCACTGTGCCCTTCGTTGAAAGACGTCTCCATTCAGCGTTATAGAAAGAGACAATAAAATGTTTACATATTTTAATATGCTTTCATACTTACATGTGGTAATAAATCTATACATGATATTAAACACTCCCCTCCCATATTCAATGTCTTTTACTCTTTGTTCAATGCTACAGCATGGCAGGAAATACACGATTGCAGATAAAAATAAGACACTTTAGGTTTATGCAACATTTGATGACGTAGAACGCAGTTTATATGACGTATTTCACAAGCGTTTGACCAACGGCCAGGTACTATTGTTACATATCCCCAGATTCCCCGAATAAAACATGATTATTTAATACGTAAAAAGTCTAAAATGATAACGAAACTAACAACAAAATATTTATAATCTCATAAAAATTTTGATTTGAAGTGTATCGCGCTATGAATATATAATGGGTTTTATAATGAAATGTATGAACATAACTCTTGCCATAACTTATATATTGCTGTATAAAATATGAGACAAATTCTCAGATCTCACTGCTCCTTTCACCACACACGTCTCAAAACGTCACTCTCCGTGCAACACCCATTCTTAAAATATGCACTACTTATATTGCAAGGCACAACTCCCAGGAATTACAACACTGAGCACCAATTCCTTGTTACAAAGCACACTATTGGTCTCCACGCGTAACGAGGATTCTGATTGGACGCACTAAGCCGATGGCAGGGATTCGTCAGATCTCGATCAATCTTTTCAAACACGGTGACCCTGACCTGAAGTTATGCAGCGTGGTCAAAGATCGCACAAGAAGATCCCTGGGGTAAATAAAATTTGGAAGCTACTGGTTTATGGTCCGTTTGCACTAATGGAATGGTTCATTTAAATCTTGTCGGGGTACTAGGTGTTGTTGGTGTCTTTGGTGTTGACGGAAGTCGTCTCGTGCGCACCATAGACTTCGTAGGTGTAACACTTCCGGGTCGCTGAGGCGTGGACGATGAACGAGGGGAAAACGTCGTGGGGGTGGTCGGTCTCGACCTGGGTCGCGTTGACCCGAAGGCAACTGTAGGTGTGGGTGTGGTTGATCTGGGCGTGCCGTACACGCCAGAATGTCTGCGGTTACTGGGTGTTTGCCCGGGTGTGGGAGTGCGCGTGCTTCGTCCACCACCCTGGTTGGATGCTATACTAGAAGATGAAGTACTGAGACGTTTCGAACGACTTAGACTCCCCGTTGAACCTGAAACAGAAAAAAACCGTGTACGTTTCCATCACCACTGAGGGAGCTTGTCTGTCAAAGAGGGATGTTCAATACAAATTCATTAGTGCATATTTTAGTGTCCAAATGAAACCTATAATTCATTCAGTAATAAGTTATAACAAGCAGTTCTAATTCAATTTAATATGTGTGATATTTACGTAATTATCTAATATAAGTTAAACCATATACAAACATGTGGACTTTTCAACTTAAATGATGTTTGTTGACACATGTACAATTCAACAGCTCTATGCCAAATGGTTAATACACATATGGACACACTAGCATTTTTTAGTAATTGCTGTTTCTATGACGAATCACTAAAACTGCAAGTGGATTTCTAATCACAGGAAACACGTGAACACACACACATGAATGTGAAACTTTGAAACTGAAACAATGCGAACAGCTGCGAGTAAAGGTTACTGCATGAACTAGATTCTACAGGCAACGATCATTGTTCAATATTTGTTACTTCTCTCTCATCCGGGTTAGTCACAGGCTAACATTTTCAGTAAAGAGTTCTTTTCATCATAGAGCAAAACCTTGCTAACTCCACAACTGTATTTGCACCAGCTGGTGAATACCACGATTCATTAACTGCCGTCATCAAAGTTTGAATATTGTACAACGCCGTTTAACAGCATTATTCCAGCTATCCCATGGCGGTCAGTCAAAATAGTCAAGGTGGGGTCAGGTATTCAAACATCATGAACATCGATTTATACAAGTAGGATACGATGACATGCATCAGCCTGGACATAAGAGCACTTCAGTATTGTGTTGGCTTTGTGGCAGGCGACCCCGTATGGAGTGAGTGAGCGAGTTGAAGTTTACGCCCCACTCAGCAATATTCCAGCTATATGGCGGCAGCCTGTAAATAATCGACTCTGGACCAGACAATCCTGTGATCAACAGCATGCGCATCGATCTACGCAACAGGTATACGATGACATGTGTCAACCAAGTCAGCGAGCCTGACTACCCGATCCTGGGCCCCGTTTGGACCACAAGGTACATGTATAACAACTGTACATTGCTCGTCGTGAACTACTGCCAACATACTTCCAACAGTATCGCTGACAATAAGCTTACGTTGGTGAGACAAGATGTCTTTTACAGATATAGGTGTGTGCATGATGAAGTTTGGAAGGAATAAACATTTACTCTTTAAACGGACAATAATCGCTGCCACGAACGACACAGTTCTATACTACTCAAACCTACCAAACTCTGGGTTTTTGTTAAGAGAACCATTAGCATTAGATAGGTTCACCATAGAGGAAGTAATTCTACTGCGCCGCAAGGACGAATCTGCTGAACTTCCGGCTGAAAGAGCAATTGTGAACACACGTGACAATGTGACGTCATTAACAAACACGTGTGAGCCATGTTAGAAGTCCCCCTACCCCTACATAACTCACTTGTATCAAAGGGCCCTGAAACAAATTGCATAGATATTCATGCGTATTTATATACAAGCTTGTATATTGGGATAATAGGATATATTGAATCGCTTTACAGGGTAGATCAACAATTGGATGTAATATAAGCATGCTATATTTATCGTTATTACATTGCTGATTGTATTGTATGTATATCAGAGTTAGTAAACACACTGGACATGCTTGTTAAGGATGCTATAATAATGATAATAATGCATATATTATTCAGATTAACCAATATGATATAAGTAGGCATGGACATGAGTAAATATTTGTTATTCGTAGACCCGAAACTCATCCAGATTTCACCATATTATCGGAGATCCGCTACCGAAAATGCTATGGTTTAAAGACCAAATCACACGTATGGAAAATTCACAGCAACCACTGAGTACGCATGCTCAGCACCAGCCAATCACACTTCGTGTACCTGACGAATTCGATGACGCATATCCTGTGTCGTTTTGGCGTCGCCTCACCCCTGTGGGGAAGGGTGAAATGCTCCGCCCGGGGGTGCTACCCCTCCGGCCGTAAGTGTTAGGAGTTGACCCGTCAGGAAGTAATAGGGTGTCCCTGAGATCATAATTTGAACGCCCCCTCACTGTGGAAGTAACCAGATTAGTCACGTGATGAAAAATAAACCAGGACGAAAAAAGCATAAAACCCGGATGTATTAAGCAGACATTGCCAACACACACGAAGCAACACAATATCTAACATTTACCCAATTATACAAGTTCAGCCAATGAGTATTAGCATGATGCGTTCCAACGCATTAAAGCAACATTAAATTAATACACATGTGAGTAAAAAAGGTAAAACGAGTTAGCTCCCGACAAAAATATAAAAAAAGGAATATTTGTTATCTTCTTGTTAGGGATGGACAAGCTCATACATGCAAACATATTGGACTGACTAAGATTCATGGACCCACTACAGTGTCACTTGAATCGAGTATGTTTAAATAAATAATGGCCGTTTCAAATCAGAATGCACGTTTTACAAACTGTGCTCCGATCGGTCACTAATCTATGTTAACTTATCATGCAAACGGTAATAAGGTGTGAATAAAAGTTAAAGCTGTACAACATGTTAAATATACAAATATTGATCATGCTCTGTAAATAATTCATAGAACAATAATCACAATGATTTTTATAGCGTTTTCTAACTGAATGACACCGATATAATCAATGAATGCACTATTAATGGCACATGCGATATCGCAAATTATATAAAACGTAAATTAACAATAATTATCACGATTTTCACTGCCTCCTTGTACTCGTGTTAATTTGAGGGAAGGAGTGGATCTGGTTGGGAAGGAGAGAGTAATCAACCAAGGGCCGACAACTCGGTGATACTTACACCGACAGGGGTCGTTCTGCTCCAGGAACTCCTCCAGCGTGACCCAGCCTCCTCCTACTCTCACCATCACGCAGCTGTTGAGGAACCGAACCAATCGGATTTTCTCTGTCTCACCGAACTGAAACACGGGACGGCTCTAAGATGAACCTCAACGACAGCAACCGCTGACGGGATCTATCTTGCCCTCAACGTATTTTAACTATTTATCGTTCCAAGGCTTCCCATGCATGATACAAAATTTTACTAACACATTAAGCATGCAGTTTTATTGGTTGGAATCGACCGACGTTTTTACCCATTATTCCAGCGTATAACCCGACTTATATCAAACTACAATATGAGGTCTGCCTACAGCTTGATCTAGACACCCAGAGATGTAAATTGGCCCGTTGCATATTGTATTTCTATGAAGCACCATGCTACGTATGAAATGTACTACAAAGCCGAATGTCTGCCGAATCTAGACCTATTTCGCACATGCAAGCAGAAAGTCGGATCGGTAGAAAGATTAACTGCATCAAAAGACAAAATATGCACATGACCTCAAAAGACTTTAAAACTCCACAAACCCCATTGTGTTCAAACATCGTATTTGTGGGATATAGATATTCCCAAGGGCGATAAAATTCTGTACCACACCAAGCAAGTTCAACAATATTCGTGTTTTATCATATCAACAAGCGCAGGAAAGTAAACAGAGAAACATCACCACAGACAAAATGGCCCTTTCTAAAAAGTCAACATGTGAACTCAAACAAGTCAACATGTGAATAGTGAACAAGTAAACAAAACTCGTGATGGAACCACTCAATCTCACCCGACGTTTTCGTGAGTCTCCAAACTGAAAAATTTGAATTAAAATATAAATCAAATTTTTACAAACGAAAGATCAACAAAATTAGTGCTCACAACGAAACATCCCTCAATGGTGAAAGTTTGGAGACAAGAGTTATCTACCTTGTATTTGCCTTCGTCCACGAATTCGGCCCGGAACTGATGCCGACATTGACACGCCGACACTTCCCGCTCTATCTCATCATGGATCATCTCCACGTCAGACTTGGACCTGTTCGCAGCCTTCGCTCGGGCGGATTTATTCTGGGGATGGAAAGTCACATTTTACAAAGATGGATGATTATCTGACAGAGATGAACACATCAGTGCATGACTTCGGATTAAGAAATAGGCCAGACAGGTACGTCTGCAGTTCTATTAATCAATCACACTCTGTAACTACTTTACCATCACTGCAAGGATGGCGGGAGAATATAAGTCCCTCTAATACCGCAAGAATTATGGTACAAACTACCCATATGTGAACGAAAATGATACTACATAAAAGTCTGTTTGGTTCCTGTATGTTTTAGATATTTTAGCCTACACTAACACAAGGTTCTACAGCTCACCTTTTCTGGTTTAAGCGCATCAATAAACTCCTTGTATTCCATGTAATTCCTTCTATCAAATATGTCAAACACTGCATTCAGTTCCGTCTTGTTGGTCGGGAATTCTGCAAAAGAGGAGTCCATGTTCATAAAGATAAAAATATAACGTAGGGTAACTGAGTTTCCGAGGGAGAATCATCTGTTTGGAACAAGTGTTGGGCCAGAACCAAGTGAAGGAATACATACTTGATTTCAACATTCCTGTGACGAACTCCTCCCGCGTCACACACCCATCGCAGTCTCTATCCTGCCGCCGGAAGAAGTCCGTGATTCGGAACTTCTTTGCCTGGATCCAGTTCAGGTATCGCTGTCTCCAGAGGTCAAAGTTGAAATTCTTAAAGCTCTCCAACTGTAATTAAGAATAGATTGATATTTTGATATGATCCCACGATGCAGTACTTGTAACCATGTTATCGTTATTAATATCTCATAATACATCATGTTCAGATAGTTATCGGAATGTTACCTCTAGAAGTGTGTCGTGCGCATCTTGTAGTTTCTTCTTCCGGTCCACTGACATCCGCCATACTGTCCGCCATTTGCTCTGTAGTGCTGCCACTCGCGGGTTATAGCCATCGACTTCGTTCAGCCGCATATTGCTGTAAGTAAGGGGAGAGAATTCAGTGGGGACAGGTGCAACTCATTTTCAAATTTAACAACTACATTTAATAGTTGTTTTAAATACCAATAAGCATTATCCGTTTCATTTCATCGAAAATATGAACATAAATTGTTGTCAATGTGCTCAACGTAAGAAGGATCCTTTGATTAACGTACTCTATCGACTTTGACATTCTACAGCTTCTGATATTCAGAGATGTTGAATAAAAGCACAATAGTTTTTAAAATCTGACTTAGTATCTCCAACAACCATCTGATGTTTACTACTATATTCTCAGCACCATAGGAGAAGCGTGGACTGGAGTAAATAGTAAATAATTTCTCCTGACAATGTTGGTTACCTTCCAAACTGCCTGTTCGCTTTTGATTCACTGTTCACCAATTTGGTCAGTCTCTCAGCATCAGCGTTTTTACTGGTAACTTCTTCGTGGAACTCCTGCAGAACAGAATGGTTGAAAGACTGACCAAGGCTCACTTCAAATGTTTCCACAACCTTGTACTGTCCCATATCAGAGTCCAAGTATAATTTAATTGATCGGTTTGGGATTACATAAAAGCGGTTTACATGTGCATTATGTGTTGGCTATATGGAAGCAAAGCAGAGTCCCAATTTATGGATATTTTGATATCTATGGATATAGATATAACTTTAAATATGTTCATATGAGAGTTACACTGACAATGTGCTTGGCAACGAAACCATTTTGGATTTCTTGTTACCTTAATTGGTCAGGAGAATATACAAAATCTTTATTGCAAACAGTGATTAATTCATTGCTGGTTCCTCGATTACACCCAATGATTTTGGTTTTGGTGGATAATACATCTATATTTTCACGTGCTTATATCTTCCAACTTACCAGGTGCTCCTTCAGCAGTGTCTCGACAACCTTGAGATCATCAGGGATAGGGTCCCTCTCCTTAGTGGACAACAGGGCCTGGGCGTCGGTCAGCCAGGCCAGGAGCTCCTCCAGGAGTGCAGCGTTACCTTGGATGTTCCTTAGGGCGTCTTGCAGTCTCTGTGCTCGACTCTTGGCACGCTGCAGCAACTGTAACCGGAACAGTCACCAATACATTTCATCAACACACGAACCCTTCATAGCTAAATATATACCAAGTTGCGTTCACTATTAACATTTGTATTGGAAAACCAACAGTAAATAAATTAGCTGATAAGGGATAATTCATTTGTAAAAGATTTGACTAAAAACAATAGAAAATCAGATGAGTGTATGAAAACAGTGCTCTTGTGTGTGTCATGTCATGGAATTGGTGCTATCACTCACCTGGTCCCATCTTGTCTGAGTGATAGTGAGGTAGTACTTGACAAATCGGACAGCATTTGGATGACAGGCCTGAAGGATCTCCTCAGCGAGGGCCTTGATCTTGTCCACTGTATCCTGGTGGTTCCGCAGCTCCTCCTGGAACTTCTACAACAACAACACACATCGGTAACCTGATGAGCAAACATAATAATGGACAGGACATAGAGAGCTCGCTATACTGTCTGGTGTGCTTGATTTCAGCTTTGTTAATACTTCTCATCTACTGTGCTAATGTTCGCAATTTAGTGTGCTTATGTTCATCATCTACAGTGCTTATGTTCATCAGCTATGCTTATGTTCATCATCTACAGTGCTTATTTCAAGCATACATTGTGCTTTGGTTCATCTACTGAGATCATATCGAGCATGCTCTGTGAGGCTATGGCGTCTATATTCAGTATTTGATCGTCACCTACCTCGTGCTTTTCAATCAGCTGTATGATGGCCACCTCGTCTTCAGGTAATGCTCTGAATTTCAAAGCCGATTCAGCCTGTGGTAGAAACTCTCGCATCGTCGTGACCACGTCCTGGAACTCTTCGGCCTACAATAGCAATAATGTACTGATGCACAAACAAATCAAACCGTAACACCAGGAGGAGGAATACAGCTTGTATTTTGAGCAATGAAGTCAGAATTCAAATATCAAGTTCTCTATTAGTTTCTTGTGTAAATGAAGGTAAACCCATTACACCTGATAACCCATGGACAACACTCTCCAAGCTTATCATAAACGACTACACCTTCTACAATTGTCTTGAATGGTACTGGCGACTGGTTGTACTGACAAAGTGAAAGCCTACCAGTTTGAGAGCGTCCCTCAGTTTGTTGTCTCGGACGTCGCTGAGGTAGTTAACCCTCTCCCACAACTCGGCCAGCTCGTCAGCCTGCGACCTGGGGATGTTGCCCGCCGTCTTCATCGTCGTCACTGTCGTCTCCCGGGCCGCCAGCTCCTGCTGGATCGCCTACAAAACACATTGGAATTACAGAAAACAACATAGATATATATCACCCTTTAGATGAACACAAAATCGACAGCCATTACACAAATAGTTTGAACGAAAATTGTATCAAACACAAACGATAACGTTTACTTGCTAAATTGAGCCGGACGGATCATGCAATACAATAATGATGTGTGATATTTGTGTCACCTCACAGATCATGGCGAGGACAGAGTGAATGTTGTCTCCAAGCAGCAGTATTCCAGCCGTATCAGGTCCAACCCTCTTCAGAGGTAGATCCTAGATTCTACTCAAACAGTTGTGACTTACCCGATGCTGTTCATACAGCATGTGGACGGTGTCCAAGTCTCCTAGGACTTGCTGCTCGTCGGAGATTGTGGCCTCTGCTTTCTGCAGCCATTCCAGCAGGGACTGGATGGCGTCAGACACGCGGCCTGATGTCAGCAGTGCCTCGTCCAGCTTGTTCTGACTGTAACAGAAGACAGACGTGTTAGTCGTGTAGAAGTGCAATCAGTACATACACTCATAAAATACTCTGAAGAACCCAGAGAAGTACCTTCACAAACTCGTATAAAGGCTTCTGTAACATGTCTGCTGGTGCGTGCAATCGCCTGCTGTTGTGAGTGCTCATAATATCGCCTGCTGTTGTGATTGTTTATAACAGCGTCTGCTTTTGGGACGCTCATAACAGCATCTCCTATTGTGGTCGTCTACCGTTGCGATTGTTTCTAACATCGTCTGCCGTTGCGATTGTTTCTATATATATCGTCTACCGTTGCGATTGTTTCTTACATCGTCTGCCGTTGCGATTGTTTCTAACATCGTCTGCCGTTGCGATTGTTTCTAACATCGTCTGCCGTTGCGATTGTTTATAACATCGTCTGCCGTTGCGATTGTTTCTTACATCGTCTGCCGTTGCGATTGTTTCTAACATCGTCTGCCGTTGCGATTGTTTCTTGCATCGTCTGCCGTTACGATCGTTTCTAACTGCGCGTTGCGTTTATGACACTGCTGTTGGGATTATTTATGAGATCGTTAATAAAAGCAGCGTCTACTGCTGTCCACAACAACGCCTGAAAGACAGCCCATGACAGTGTCTGCAGTTGTTGCGATTGGTGACACGTTTATGTCTGCTGACGTGCCCGCCAGTGCGCAAAACATGTGTTAACAAAATGTCTCATCAAGTGTAAAGCACTTCTGATGAAGAAAACCATATTCGATCAGAGCGTCACACAAACTGTGAATCAGCCATATGCAATTACAATCCGATTCGACATTTAAAACAACAAAGCATCGTACCCAATCGACATGTGCGCAGTTATATACATATAAACGCCAAAGACAGCTGTTGTCGCGGTACATCACGATCCACGCAGAACTACAAAATCGGAATATTCAAACAAGACATCATCCTATTTCAACATAATTTATCGTCATCTCGCCATACCGTCAAAAGCACAAGGTGGACAATTTCTGGAAATAACTTCTTTAGCAATTGTGACTACTTTTTGACATGCAACTTCTAAAATTGCCGATCAAAAAGTTCTTCCTTAAAATATCGATCCGACACATCAACACCTATAATCATTATTCATCAATGGGTTATGTCCTGAAACAACGGAGGGGCCGTAACTCTCACCAATCATTCTGTTCAGTCTTTATCCTAAACAGGTCTTTTCGCAGGAGCAGTTTACTTGTGGTGGTCGTCATAATTACTGCGTTCTACCATCTGCTACAACTTGTTCTGACCGCCAGAGCCCTGCATCCCTTACATACTGTTGCCTATCCCCGACGACTGGTGAGTGGTCGTCAAACTTACAACAACACAAGCATCGAGCACCCTGCTGGGTTGATTGTGTCATGCACGAGAATTACCTGCACGTGTACACAATAGACACGTTCCTTTGTTGTAAAACATGCGGCGTTTTTTAAGACGACAGATCTATTGTGTGACCCTGTGTTGTTTTGACGGCAGTTTGACCCCAGACAGGTAGTAGCTGTTCTTATAGGATTAACTACTAATCCGTAAGTCCTTACGTAAACGATAAGTAGTAAACACACGATTGTAAACAATGCAAAATCTGTTTTACATTGTTAAATTTTATCAACTCTAAAACATTGTCACGTGTCAGATTTGCTCGCGTAAAAATCGTGGAAGGAAGCGGTTTAGGCGCCTATGGTGAATCTCAGCCTTGACGTCCTGTGAAAGTCGTGAGATTCCCACGGTTAATGATTGAAGTGGGACAGAAGGCTGCGCTTTGTCACAAACTTGTTTTTCATCCGGAAAATGATTCAATGAATCCGTTTTATGGTCACAGAATCATGAAAACATAATTGCTGATGTTTTGGTTAACGTCCAGTCTAAAATAGCATGTAATTCCTGATTGAAATGTCAATCGGGGGGCTCATAACGGCAAAGAGGAGATAACTCCTATCGACATAGTCATCACATGGAAGGAAAACCTCTTAGTTGTCCAGAATTAAGGTTGGAACATTAAGCATAAATACAATATGACATGCATATTCACAAAAGTCAGTATGACACACTTCATAACTTTTATCAAAATATACCCTCACTAACGATTATTTTATATAAACAATATACAATTTAATTTATTTTCTCGTATTTTTTTCTGAATTATTATAAGGTAATTGCCTAAGGTTTCCTGTTTGTCCAAAAGATTTAGGAAAAAATGCCACAATGTTCTTTATAAAGAAAACAATCTTGAAAAAGGCACATTTTTGGGCCACGACAGACAGTCAACGTCGATCGTGCTTGACGTAAACGTTACCAGGATATTTACATGACATGATAGCAAATCCTCTATGTCATTAGGGATCTGAAGAAGTATCTTCATTGACGGTAAATGTCCTAGAAACTGAAACGATCTGAAAGTGGGAAAGGACATACCACCTACCACGAGGCACGCATTTGTCGGGAAGGTTGTAATCACCATTAAGCCCCTGGCTGCCTTAGCCTCGTGAAAGTCAACATTAACCTCAGTTGACGTCCACATAAGTCAATAAGGAGAGCAGTGAAACTAACTTCACTACGTTAGGCCTGTATCTGAATCGCGAACCGATGTCTACAGGTTGCACACAAAACTATGCTCAACATACACGGAGCAGCCACGACATACAGGGAGTCCCCAGCATCGCGGGCAGCTCAGTACGACGTTCAGGATGCCCCCCCCCCCCCCCTTTGCATAGCAGTAGCTCAGTACGACGTTCAGGATGCCCCCTTGCATAGAAGTAGCTCAGTACGACGTCCAGGATGCCCCACCCCCCTTACATAGCAGTAGCTCAGTAAGGAAACCGAAAAGCTTTGCCTTGAGTAGAAAATATTTTGATGATAGCTACGGTGACAACACAGCCCAAAAAGTCAGACAGTCTGGGAAATTTAACAGTTACACAAAAGTTGTTTGAATTTCCCACATCACTTAACAAAGTATATTATTTGCAGCGATAACACACAGCCAAGAAAACGAGTACTGAAAACCAAAAATGAAAGATTTGTGATCATATCAAAGCCTCATTTGAGGTTTTGGAATTTATCGCTTTATCTCTGTGTCAGATAATGTGTACGCCGAGATTCCTATAGGTTAATGTATGATGGTGGTTGGAAGAGAAACTTGCTTACTCGGCATTTTAATGTAGTGCGACAACCTGGCCCTAGCGTACGTACAAACAACGCCGATATGCCCGGAGAAGTGGTCAGCCTTAGCAACGTATACACGGGTATGTAGAGCACTGGCCATGCGGCACGTCCACCCCAATGAGGACACCTAATCATATCATCAACAAACACTGGGTACATGCATGTGAGACTACCTGGCACTACAGGCTTTGTCGGTATGTAAGACAGCCTGAACACTAGCCATGAACGCCATTCCCAGATTACCCTGTCACGAAACCCCAATAAAATAATCTAAATAATAACGATAATAATAATAATAATATTTATATGCATTTGCATGATTTCAGAAAATAAACAGTAAAGGAGCTCCCTTTTCTAAAAAAATATTGAAGAAAATTATCATTTTGTAAGGAATGAATTTATGGATGGAAGGCAATCCTGTCTCGTTGGTTTGCTGGTGGATCGCGACAATCAGTGAAATGGAACCGTGTCTACTGCAAGGAATGTCCACCATGGCCTCGCGTATTGTACTCATAAGTACCCCGTGTGTGTCCTGAAACCCGACCCCACACCCGCTACCCATGATAGATGACGCTCTTTGACTGTTGGGTCGGGTGGTGGATTTGCCAGGTACCCCCGGGGTTAAGATGTATTGGTTGTGGATCGTTTGTAGATCTTTTCCCAAAACCCATGTTGGCTAGTTCAGATTTTGTCAGATAGGGATATTCCTACAGTATTGGTTACTGTACGTACAAAGATAAACCGTGTGAGTTTGGGTAATACAGTATTTCAGATGAATCACGGCGTGGCAGTTTGATGAGGGAGGAACGCTTGTGGGGATGCGGGTCTTGGATGTCAACCTAGCTGCTGAAACTCCTCACTGGATGTCGACAATCCTAGAAAAGTCATCAGGAGTAAGAGAGTGAGTTTTACGCCGCTTTGAACAATATTCCAGAAATATCACGGCGATGGACACCAGAAATGGGCTTCACACGTTGTAGCCATGTGGGGAATCGAACCCTTGTAATCGGCGTGACGAGCGTAGCCTTAACCACTCGGCTACCCCACCCCTTCATCAGGACGAACCGGATTTGAATAAACGACCATTGGTGCTTGGGAAGCCTGAGGGATGCAACTCTGGAGTCGGGGCGCCACCTGTGCTCAAAACAAACTACACCAAGCTGTGGCATCAGACCAAACAGTATCGAGAAGCGAGGGAGGGAGCTGGATTTAACGCCAGTATTCAAGTTATATTACGACCTTTTCACGTAATGATGAAGGAATGCCGGAAGTGATGCGCGGGACCCGGAAGTATACCAACATGGTGAAGCCCTAGCGAACCGATGCGGTGCTGACAAACCTAGACAAATATATATGTATATACAATATGTATATGTAATCGGGGGAACCGGGGTTGGAACCGACAATGATAGGTTCCTAAAGCGCCAAAGGGACGCAATTCTGCTCAGAGAATTGTGTTGTCTCCAAGCGTCGAGAAGCATTTGAGTTCTTGTAAATCGTTTCCCCTTGAATATCTCATAGTTAAGGCACAACATAGAGAGGTTAGATTGAGCTGTCTATGATCAAGTGTCGCTGACAGTCACATCAGACACATTAATGGTTACATTCTTTCCACACTACTAAACATGAGGTATCCTGTGTCTAATACCCAAGGTCCGCATTTAATTGTCCGTTTCACTTCAAACATTGCTTTGTGCGGATTCTCCCTTACCACGTATTCACCACCAGGACAGAGAACACAATTTCCCTGAACATTCTGTTCTCTTGGTCTTCACGAATCAGCCTGCATCACCAAGTTCACAACTTCATCGTCGCCGTATAGTTCAGTCGTGTAATACATTATTGAACAGAGACTTCTGAAACCTAATCACCCCATTCCATTCCGAGAGGGAGGGAGCCGACGCCAGTTCTATGCTAATTTGTCTTTGTTCAAGGTGGCGGAAATTAATAGGTGTTTAGCATGTGCAGGTTCTCCCCAATGTATTAATCAGAGAAGACTGGATCACTGAGCGAGACAGGTCTATGTCATGAGTGTGTTCACCCCAATACAACACATGTCAAGGCATGTGTCATGCGGGCGGTGACCGAGAAAGGACCACTTCTCTACCTGGCGATACCTGTAATTAGGGAGGAACTTCATGTCCCTCTCACTGACTACAACCAAGACGCAGGTCAACCACTGAATCAAAACAAAGAAACCCCACCCAGATCGGATCACGTGCTTGATAACGGTGTTAGAACCGACACCGACACGTCGCTCTCCCTGTAATACAGAAGTTGTTCATCCATAGATTGTTATCCTTCCTTCGTCGTGAGGTGAACGTCATACAAATGTACCGTTAAAGCTCGAACCGTTTATGTGTATGATTAATCATAACTTGGCCATAGAAAGTATGTTTAGTTGTTGTTTAATGCCGCAGTCAGCAATGCCTGTATGAAGGCATAAAGGCAAGAATTTACGGATGTCAACTTCTTTATTACGTTTCGGAGTATATTCTTAATCCTTTACCCATTTCTGGTGTCCCCCGCCGTGATGTTGCTGGAATATTGCTAAAAGCGGCGTAAAACCAAACTCAGTCAGTCAGTCTTACTCCTTTATAAGGCGACTTCCATAAATTCTCGCCTTTATAAATGCCGTTCAAAACTCCCTATGAAGACAGTCTGTACACAATATCTAACCATACAATCCAGTGATTGAAATGATCGATCTACGCGATTGGGATACGATGTCAGTCACAAACGAACTGTTACTCGTCTTACACTTATGGATTGCCGAAGATCTATTCTATCCCGGATCTGCAAGGGTACTAAAGAAAATATTTCGATACCATTAAACATATGATTTAATTTACCCAGACTACAAGCAACACGATTTGAATTACTGTCGTGTTATATAGTTAGAAACTTGAGAGATTTTCTTGTGTTCAGGAAACAAAACCAAAGAAATGCACTTCGTAAGAAGTATGTTATGTGTTTATTATTCTTGAAATATTATGCTAACATTCACAATGTCTTCCAAAGCTTTCCATTTCCACGTTTACCAAGTCAGTGACCTTCCATGGTGAACACTACAACCCATTTATCTGACTCAGCAGTTTGTCAGTTCATAAAGGACATTTACAACCTAGCAATAAAAAAGTGAGAACGTGAAATATGCAGTAGACTAGACCCCGGGTCCAATACCTACATATATAATGTCTTATTGTGACAGTCGGGACAAGTCTACCACAGCCCTTCCTCTGTGCACGTGTCAGGAGACTACAAGATCTGACACAAGGGTCTGTGTTGTGTTTCAGTTCACACCTTAAGTATTATATATCTCCTTGTATAAGTAGGTTTATACACTAGCTTATATACACCATCAATGGGTGTCTTAACTACACCGTCGGTCAATACAATGTACAAGTCGGGTATGCTAAACACGGACTGTGGTGCACTACATAGGATATAGTCCCCGTGGACAATGAGAGGGGACGCTTGTCATCTATTCGTATCATGCTCCGTGTCATGTGTACGTGCGCTCCATACCTCAACACAAAAGGTCTGTTTTATTTATGCATAATGTCAACTCGCATGTTGATGTGGAGACGGATTTCCATACTACACATCTACATGTCTTTCCGGGAGGGTGGTTGACAGACTGGAAGAAGAATTTCAAAGTATCCAAAACGTCTTCGTAAATAAATCAACAATAACCACTCTCGATTATCCGGTCATATATATTCCATTGGCGTATGGGGTAAACTAGCGATGCAGTTATATGAATGGATCAATGAAAATAAATGATGGCACCAGGTGTAAGGTAAGGGTAAGCATGTCCCCAATCTGAAACAAGGGGGCGGTGGGGTAGCCCAGTTGTTAACACGTTCGCTCGTCACGCCGAAAACCCGGGTTCGATTCCCCACTTGTGTACAATGTACAAAGCCCATTTCTGGTGTCCCCCGCCGTGATATTGCTGGAATATTGCTAAAAGCGGCGTAAAAATAAACTCACTCGATCTGAAACAAATCCCAGGGTGTTAAACGTACTGATTACCCCAGAAGGAGCACCTGCGTTAAGTATGTGAGATATCTTTCTCATTGATCATGTACATACAATGTTACGATGCTATTTACGGTGTTCACGCTGAATATAACAGATTGTCTGTCCCATCATTGTCGTGGAAGGATTCATCTTGTTATGACCATTGTCTCTACGAATGTTGATGGGGGTGATGTATTGCTAGGCACTCACCCATAGGGACAGATGATGTCCCTTAACATCTGTCCCTTAACACACAGAACTAGATCACCAAGGATCAACATCTCTCCTTCACTGAATCTAACTGAACTGACAATTATTATTAAGATTACCATTAACTGCTTGACTGATATGCACATAATAATAAAAATACACTTTGCCTGGAATTAATACACTCATGCGTCCCGAGTCCCGCTCCACTAAGTCCTCCTTTAATATCCATAGCGCCGAAAGGACCGGTTATATTCCTAGATCTATCACAATTCCTTTCCTAACTAATTAAATGTTTTATCAGCTTTTTAGTAAACGGTGTATATTTCGTCTTAATGAATGAAACCCCTTGTGTAGATATTTACATCTTTTAATACGTCTCTCAGAAGGAATTACCGCTATATAAATATTATTATTTAGCCAGATTATGGGCTAAGCAGCTGAACCGCGTTCACAATAGTACAAAGAAGCATAGTTTGTAATGGCGAGAGATTACCTCCGTGTATATACTCCCTGTGGAGTTGGTGTATGTTGTAGCACTACCAGGAATGCGTGTCTGGGGACTATAAACTCCATGGCTTATTCAACATAACGACGGGTGCAGCAGGGGTCGAATATTTATCTATTAGCATCTATATTATCCTATGATCAACAGATTACTGGTGGTAACAGCCAACTCGTAACTGTGATGGTATAGGGCGGTGTTGGTCGACTAAGGTGGTGGGAAGGTGCCCACTGTTCACATGGTATTGTTGTCAGTAGATTCGTCAACCTATATCATCAGAGGGGATAGGACTGGTTTGGGGTGGGGTGGGAAAGGGAGGGATGGCGTTTGGAAGGGGTGAGGTTGCGTGAGAGGACAGGCGTTTGTGTGTAGTAGTAGTAGTAGTAGTAGTAGTAGTGGTGGTGGTGAGTGGTGGAGGTGGTAGTAGTAGTAGTAGTAGTAGTGATGGTTAGTGGTGGAGGTGGTGGTAGTAGTAGTAGTAGTAGTAGTGGTGGTTAGTGGTGGAGGTGGTAGTAGTAGTAGTAGTAGTGATGGTTAGTGGTGGTGGTAGTAGTAGTAGTAGTAGTGATGGTTAGTGGTGGTGGTAGTAGTAGTAGTGATGGTTAGTGGTGGAGGTGGTAGTAGTAGTAGTAGTGAGGTTAGTGGTGGTAGTAGTAGTAGTAGTAGAGTGGTGGAGGTGGTAGTAGTAGTGATGGTTACGTAGTAGTGATGTAGTAGTAGTAGTAGTAGTAGTAGTGATGGTTAGTGGTGGTAGTAGTAGTAGTAGTAGTGATGGTTAGTGGTGGAGGTGGTAGTAGTAGTGTAGTACTGATGGAGGTGGTAGTAGTAGTAGTAGTAGTAGTAGTAGTAGTAGTAGTAGTCAGGGCAATGGGAAACGTGGGGGAAAACATAACCGATCAATCATATGCAACAATATGTATTGCAAAGTGACAGTTAATGTTACCTAAACGTATTATTAAATAAGATTGAAGCACTAATACTCAGCATCATACAGTTTAACAATTTGGGTCCGAACACAGAACACCGCCCTTCAGCCCAACACACCCTGGCTTTACATGGTCATGTGTGGTGAGTGATGTCTTCACAGACAGTGTATTGTGGCTACAAAACATTCAGTACGCTGTGAACCACATGTCAAGGTAAATAAGAAGACCCTTCTGGATTCATAAGAGATATTTCCAACAGCAGAGGGGCGGTGGGGTAGCCTAGTGGTTAAGGCGTTCGCTCGTCACGCCGAAGACCCGGGTTCGATTCCCCACATGGGTACAATGTGTTAAGCCCATTTCTGGTGTCCCCCGCCGTGATATTGCTGGAATATTGCTAACAGCGGCGTAAAACCAAACTCACTCACTCTAACAGCAGAGTCAGCTGTAGTTTACAATTCTTTACAAAAGTGTATAAAATCACGAACATGTGTTTATTAATCTATATTACATAGCAATGATATCAGGAGTTCGCGAGAGGGTAGGCGTATCTTGTCCCGACGGTTGAAGAATTACGCCAGACCTGGCATATTGAACATCCTCACATGATTTGGCAAGGTAGAACTTTATTACAAGTCGTCATACTGATAGCAACATGTATATGTGGTCCTATATTCCAAGCCTTAACGATCAATATCCTGACAACGTTACCCAAACACACCAGTCAATAAACATCTAGTGCATACTGGTGAACATCACCTGTCTATATGACATAAGTCGGCCATGTTGGTTCGGGTCACTGCCTATGATAAACTGTGTGCCAACCGTGCTTGGGGGTGTTTACACACAGATTATAGAAGATAATATTTATGAAAATGCCCTGAAACGTCAAGAGGGGATAAATACGTATTTAAACACCAACGCATACACAGCCATTAATGCTTGCATGTATTGGGAAGGACGTATTTGTCTCCGGACTGACATGGGCATGGATCTGGGTTATTCATATTGTTTCAATAAATATGTGATTGTTCGATCCATTCTCGCCATCTGCTACAAGGTAATTGATTGTGAATGCTAAACTTAATCTTTCTTTGGTTTGCAGTGACACGTGGTTGAATATATTTCCTTGCCGCACATGGTACTGTGTTTTGATCGTATTAGCGTGAATAGCATGGTCGTTACTGTAGCCAAACATTAAGGTTTTAATAGCAGTGTACTGTGCCTCTGGCAGCTCTCAGAGGAAACGTTTTAAACCAGATAATTACTATGCTTGAATTTCAGAATGTTAGAAATACTCTAAGGGGCGGGTATTGAATTTACCATTGTTTGATAATCACGTGGGTATCTAATGTGATATTGACATTGTAATTCATCAAATGAAATAACAGGTAAATCGATGAACATATTAAAATAATGCAAATGTCCTACACCTAGTGATACCCAGCGAATATGTACAGTCTTACCATGGCTATAAAAAGAATCACCATAATCACCATCGCTGGTAATAATTCAATCCGTAGGCAAATATTTGTGGCATGCCTAAGGATTATTTAAGACTGGTCATGTCTGAGGTCTGAATCGGTGCCCGATCAAACTTGAATAAATAGGACATAACAATCAGTAGCTGAATAAATGATCTTTTTCTCATGCAAACGTGGCTCTGCAACTGTCGAATACACGTCAAATGTCCCTGATCAATGTCACTTCTAGGCTTTTCGTTGCGAGACCCAGCTAGTATCTGAATTTGGAGCAAACACGTCACGTATCAGAATGTAAATTTGTTCAGCAAATTTTGAACATCATCTGAACCCCTGAGCATGAGCAAACATTTCAATTAAACAACTCCACGTCGTAGTGAATGGGAGCGGCACACCGGGGACAGTCACCTGCATGTGACACAACCAACTCTACAGTACTACATCACATGGCTGACTTTAAACAAATGCTTAATTCATGGATTAAAATTCCTGGTTGCAAAAAGCTTTACTGTTTTTGTCAGTTCATTGTTTAGCGAGTAAATATTCAACAATATTCAAAGATTTAACATTCTCAGTCATTACGAAACCCTAAAACACATCAAAGGCATTCCTGAGACACCTCAAAGAGACCATTCACCCAACCAGCATGATTTGATATGTCACAATTTCAAAACTGATATCTGTTAAGTAATATAAGTGGTTAACAAGGGTCTATTAAACTGAAGCAAACTTGCTTAGTCAGCATATTAATAATTGCCAACAGTACGTTATTGCTTCAGGGATGGGTTGCATACATATATCACTTACACGAAGAAAATCAATATCAACAAGGTTTCGTACAATATACATATATATAATACTTTGATACATTTCAGTTGTATCATTAGAAATGTAATGTGCCATGACGAGAAACGAGGCCAATTAGGAACGCACATATAATATTGTTTTCCAGGAATTCCTAGTTTAATGATGTCACAAATTCCTTAAATGATGTCAACAGTCCTATCAATCACCACAACAAATGACAATGTGACAACCGGTCCAAGTCAATATGAAAGGATTGGAATTGTTACACAATAAACAAAGCTAACGATTGATTTTAGCATTTATGTATTCTGACATGATGTCATGTCGATGGTCATGCTTCAGTGAGCGTGATCCAGCCATGAACAGCAACCGACATGGCCACGGGGTGTAAGGTGTCGTACTAGTAATCAGTTTCAGTGTGGCATATATTTGTCTGCCCTGTTTCTTGTCACATCTTTTGTACTTAAATAGGCCAGGTTAGTTTGGTACTTGAATGAAACATCAGGTTTAGTCCAGATAAAACATGTCAGCAAGTCCTCTGGATTAATGGCTGCAGTGTATTATTTGTGTTTCCTGTGATGTGTTTCATCGAAGCGGAATACTACACATACGTCAATAGCAGCTCACATCGATAATAACTGTGCTAGTTGTTACGCTCGGATAAATTCACACTTCGGTTACATTCATTTATCATTGTATTGCGATCGGGTCATGCCGTTGGTATTGCAACATTGTATATGTATACAAAGCCAGTTCAATAACTGCAATGCCCTATCAAATCATATGGTAGAAATGTAGTAGAGATTTAACGTAAATGTTGCAGTAAAACGTCCAGATCTTAGAAGTAAGAATACAATGCCAGCAAAGGGCAAACTGTTATGGCAGGAGGTAAACAAACATTTGAACAACAAGGACAGTTAAAGACCTGTCTCTCCACTTGCAAGAATGCTTAATATCTCACTGGTCTAGTCTGTGGGAGCAATGAATGTGTGTAGAAGTATGCCTCTGAACTGACATGATTCTAACATCACTGTGGCAACAGGGTAGGGCTTAGTGGGAATGTATATAATCTTACTTTCTTTAGCCTTGACCAGGAGGTCTCTCCAGTGTATTTGGACAGGCAGCGGTAGGCAAATATTCCACTCTCAGCATCGAGACGAAAGTTGGACAATTTCCCTAAATAGAACAGGTCTCAGCATACACCCCTGTCTCACACAAACTCTAATGTGTCAGATAGTGTGATACACACACGCGCGTTTTGTTACTACTGGAATCTCAGATTAGGATACAACTGACATATTTTCTTTTCGCATTATAGTGTCTGGGACAAATCACAGTAGGGGCATGCCCTAATTATCAAAAGCCGCTTACCACCTGCCTAAGAAAACTGACGTATATAAGTAGTGGTAAACGCAACGGGACTCCAGATCAAGCCGCGTTTAGAGCTTACTTTAATATATATGCCTTGAAAGTGTGAACGAATTTCAATACAAGGATGAACCAAGGAAGCTTGTTTATGGCGAACCGTCCGACCTAGGCGGCCATGTTTAAAGTAGGCCAAAGGCAATCAACTTACCTGGGTGACAGGTATGCAGGTAGCGGGAAGAACCTTTCAGGTTCATCATAATCATGATCATAATCATCACTGCCGGCACTCATTGTATTGGCATTCTTACGTAAATCCAGACACACATTGTCAACGTTCTGTCCAAGTTGAGACGCTACCGAGTTTCGGTATCCAGTGAAGCGTTCACTCTCACGAGGTACGGCTCGAATTGTACCTGTTGCTCTGATTCGACTGCACCTGACACAGGTAGAATTATGTGTCCTGTCACACCCTGTGTTTTAGCGTTCCTGAAAACCGACCCCCCGGGATTTCCCATACACCCGAGTGTTCATCAACAGGTGCTATTCTTATCAGCTACACCCCCACTGACCTGGGATGGTTTCACATCACGGTTGCCATATTTGGATGGCCGCCATCTTGTGTGTGTGTCGTTTTCCCGCGAGCGTTGTATCGATTACGGGGGACAGGTGAGAGTGAGGGCCTGGGGTTTACCTGCGATGGCTGGTCTTTGAAGTCAGCAATGCAAACTCATAGGCCCCGGGTATTAACTATTTGGACATGTTACTAGCTCTGTCATCGCATAAAGTATGATATCTGTCTGTGAACGGCATATTGTTTCCATTACTTATGCAAAACCGGATGGTGTCACGGTACTGCTCCAAATGTGCCGGATCATAACAACAGCTTAATTAGAGATACTCGCCGCAGGTAAACGCATAATGAATTAATGAATATAGGGTTAATTATTTTAGTCTTACTCTTCAAATGGCTTCACATCATATGGGGCATGACTCAGGAGCCTGCTATCAATGTGACATCATCAAGCGTTCATACTCAGTGATATACACGTGTATCCGTCATTGATTTACCTCCGTCTCAATATACCCAGTATAGCAACATAGGAAACCTCTTTAAATCGGAACTCCATTACTTCGCTATGTTCGTTTATTGCATGATCCACACTAAGCATTTGTTTACCCTTAATACAGGTCAACACATAGTTTATCTCGAACTGCCCTTAAGTCTAGATTCCGCTGGCCCAAAATCTGCCCAAACATTTATCACGTGGAATATGAACCAAAACAGCATGTACTAATCTAGGTGACTAACCAAGCCGTAAGGTATAAAGTGACACACGATAATCTCTCGTAGATTATATGTTTTGGTTCTGACAGTTTCATAGCTACTCTGATCGAGCTTATCGTGAACACCCAATCAATCCCATATTTCCATACATATTTCTTGTACTTGTACCACATGTCATTGTCTGTTTTCAAGTAAATAATTGACTTGCCTTTGCATGTGTGTTGCGACGGATGTCACCAGTTGGGTTGACCGGTTCGCGAAAAACTATCACTGTCTTATTATGATTCATAAACATGATTACGATAAAACTGAATCGTAGAATAGACCTTGCCTTTAGGATAGATCTTTTTATGATAATTGAAATCATGAATCACTTCTACACTCACATGGGGAGGTGTAATCGACATAAGTTATCAGTACCAAAAGGAATAATGATTTCATATGTGAGTCATCAACCGGTTAATGCCTTGTGCATTAGAGGGCATCTGGAGTGATTGAGTGAGTTTAGTTTTACGCCGCTTTTAGCAATATTCCAGCAATATCGAAAGGGGGGACACAATAAATGGGCTTCACATATTAAACCCGGACCTTCGGCGTGACGAGCGAACGCTTTAACCACTAGACTTACCCACCGTCCCAGAGAGCATCTGGACTTTCTCTGTGATACACTACCAATCGACACTACCAATTTTTCGGGCGTTAAAAACGCAATGCATATTTTTTATCTTGGGAGAGAAGTTTCAGCATTATCTTCCTAGAGGTAAATATACACCCAACAAACAACAAACACAACAACTGGAACACTGAGCAAGCAGCTGTAATAAACAGAGCCGAAACGTTCAAATTTGTCCACACCTTACACGACTTCCCAGACAACTACAAAATAGTGTTTGGCAGTCCTTTATGGGGCAGGGGCCTCTTAGAAGGTCCGTTCACAGATAATTAGAGTCTGGTAAAGCCAGGACGTTAGAGTTAATACCGGAGATTTATAGTAAGTAGGTTTCAGATAGGCAGATAGCTTGTGTAAACATGTAACTCCCAGTATACTGGATAGGAAGAATCGTTGCATACCTAATAGATTGTAGGGTTTCGTACTGACAGTGTGTGAGGTTTTCACTGCTTTTAGCAATATTCAAGCAGTATCACGGCGGAAAATATCAGAAATGGGTCCGAAATTTGTACCTGGGCGGGGATCGAACACAGACCTTTGACTTGACGAACGCTTTGACCACAACGCTACTTAAGCGCCCCTTTAGTGCTGAGGAACCTACAACGTTGAAGGTATTGTTTTGATAAAGGCAATTCCGGTATGAAATATGGCACATAAAATGCACATTATAGTAAAGTATGGTTATAAAAAATTCAAAAGGACCACTGATTTTAGTTCGTTATAAACGAAGTTCGTCATAGGCATTTCGACTGATATATACAGCAAGTGGCAAGACAAAAGAAAACACTTCGTTATATCCGTCTGTTCGATCTAAGCGTAGTTCACTGATTATTCATATATTTATCACGATTTTATTTTTCTCTTTTATATCTCAAGTGGCAGCTACCTTCGTGTAAAAAGGTTACCTTGTAATTGTTTTAAAAGTTAAATACCTGAAAGCAACCAGTCTCGATTATCAACGAATACTCATTCTATTTGGAAGAAATTGCAAAACAGCGGTCAAATTTATATGATAATATCACTAATCTGTGATTCCACCAGGTGGTTGTGAAACGGATAAGCATGCCTAACTTCTCATGAATGAATGTATCTAAATGACCTCAATGTATTCTCAGCCACGAGGTTTTTAATTTGGCATAAATGTATCTAACCCGAGAAGATCCGAGTTAGAATTGACCTTCAGCAGCCCACGCTTGTCGTAAGAGGCGACTATCGGAGTCGAGTGGTCAGGCTCGCTGACTGGGTTGACACATGTCATCGTATCCCAATTGCGTAGATCGATGTTCATGCTGTTGATCACTGGATTGTCTGGTCCAGACTCGATTCGTTACAGACCGCCACTATACAGCAGCAACATTGCTAAGTGCGGCGTAAAACTAAACTCACTCACTCCACGTTAGATCGAAAATACCCAGAAAATATGGAATACTATGGCAGCCACACTGATGATTGGAATTTAATTTAAAACAGATATTAAATGTAATTGCTTTTATCATATATTTAACACAAAGGCATTTCGAGAAGCAAGTATACGGTGTATAGATGTGGTTAGTTCATCATCGCAGCTGGGCCAATGATATCATTGACAATGAGAGGGACAAAGGTTATTGCTTCAAGCTAATCTGGTGATGTCTTGTACTTTAGTCAAGGTACATCTCCATTATGTCTATCCTCCGCACTGCCACGTATAATGATTGTGTAATACTATACACAGCACACTTGCTTATATATTGACGCTTCACGACTCGCCACGTTCATACATCAGTTTCTATGAATATTGTGTTAACAGTTACAGTACTCAGAGAACTACAGAAACGCGGACTTTAGCGGTGCGTTCAAGATTATTGCTCTCACGTGTGCATGCTCGTGCTTGTACTCGTCTTTATACCGGTTTTATTGGGAGTGAGTGAGTCATTATGGTTTTACGCCGCTTATAGCAATATTCCAGCAATGGCACCGCGGGAACACCAGAAATGGTCTTCGCGCATTGTAGCCACGGTTTTATTGTGATAGAATACTGAGATACACTGCAGCTTTCACAGGGTTTCATCCTTCACAATTACAATACTTACTCCTACTTGGTCGGTACTTCTTTTATCCCCTTGACGTCGAGTCCAAGGCAGGGTAACAAAAAGTACCATTTCAACGTGAATGGTTTGATGGGGCCAGATCGAAACCTAGGCCTCACCCTCTCCGAGCACACGCTTTGTCCAGTAACATCCCTAAGTTTTGTCCTTAAGCTTTGTCCAGTAGACCACGACGGTGTTTAAGGAAGGCAGGTATCATAGCAACGGTGTGACTTGAAGATTAACACCTACATCTCAACACGAGTTACAACATAACCCTTCCTACAAACAGTCTATTCACCAAACCAAAATGTCTTCAACACGCAGTCTTTGTCGAGCTAGATCCCTGTTATCGGAAGAGGCTAACAAAGCTCCAGGCAGCTCATTAGTAATGTCACTCACTTATGACATAATCTTGACAACCTGTCAATCAAATGACGTCATGTGTATGCAGTTAAACTAAATGGACCGGCAACGTGACTGGGACACCGTCTTTGGCAGAACTAATGAATATTGAAGGTGTTGGTGTCACACGAATTGTAGATTTTACTGTAGGAAATGTACATATGCTAGAAGGTTATAGGTCACGTTTATGTTATGTAACAGGATGAATGGGAACTGTTACGACAGTCCTTTTCCATGGACCAAACTCTGCCAATAGGTATATATGCACAGCTGTGGCTATGTACATCCCGCTTAAGATGGAGGGCACTAAAAACCAACACTCAACACTTCAGATATTTGTGCTCTATTTTGTCAAAACAGAATCCCGATAGACAACTTTGAATAACGTTTCAACCGACGAAAAGAGCGAAAATAACGTTTTTTCAACTAAAACGAAAAAGTAAAATCCTGTTTTTTTCAAACGATTAACTGTCTATATTTAACCTGCGCCACATAAAACTTAAACTATAAATACATGTGTTTTTTTATATAATGGCATTTTAAATACAGCGTCGTCACGTCCACAACACCGTTCTGCTGCACGGTAACAGTGGTAGAATCATTACCCCGTCAAAAGTACAAGTTCGTGTTCGAAATTATCATTTATCTCGAATATGAATAATTATGAAAAACTGTAAAACAAATAGTAGAAATGATAAGAGAAGTATGATGTACGAGAATGTACTAGTTTCGGTAGTTAGAAATTCTTGGATTCTGAATGTGTCCGAAGAATTTTTACGGTGAGGACGAATCAATAAAGTATTTCTTGAGAGAGAGGATGTACTGCCTGTCCTTGACCGTGTTTAATTGACCTTTTCTCTGACCACTGTCCGACAACACACTGACCATGAGCAAACTGACAATAACGACATGCAGATTTATCGGCTCTCATTAAAACAGAAGAAGTTTGGCTGTTAAAAAAAGAATGTCTGAATAAATTCTATATTATATAATATTCATATTTTATATCAGATAAATTATATTTTCAAATTTAAATGTCGAAACGGACAAAATTCAACACGTATATTTAATTGCCATCGCTGTTACCTGCAGTGGACATCTAGACCAAGGGAGATAATCAGGCAGGTGGGGAGGTTACTTGGCGTCACAGTGCAGTTAAATGTGAATGTGGAATAGTAATTACTCCAACGTCAATGTGACACTGTGGATAACCAGCTTTAATTTATCTGTATTACAATCGGTGACGTAATACACAATCTTAACCCACAGATAACTTACATTCGCTAGATGTTTATCCAATGACCTCAACAAATCTCGAGTGTTGTGGCAATGATAACCAGTGTCTTTAATTTGACAGTGGATGTTAAAAACAAATTGAACTGAATGGATAACTGAAATCAATCACGACACCAGGTGTCCGCGCGCCATCATTTCATGCTCCACCCATAGCACCATTTGAATGACACCGTAGTGGGGCTTGAACCATTTGTGGCACCAATTGCAAAAACAGTACCACGAGATTTGGCCCCGATTTCTCGAAACAAACTTAAGTCTGAGTTTTGACTTAAGTTAGAGTTTTTACTCAAATTTGAGAAAACGCATTTCCAAGAATGAACTCAAATCGATATTAAATTCATACATAGTAGATAATTTGAGTTTGGTGAATAGAATACTGAAGTTGTTTGGGCTTTTTTTATTTTAAAAATGCTGCTGAGTTAAAATTCAGCTGTTTCAAATAGTCAAACTCAGTTTGAAATCTGAGTAAAAACTTAAGTTTGTTTCGAGAAATCAGGGCCTGAATTGCTCTTCAGCAAACCATGCTTGTCGTAATAGGCGACTAATGCCATTAGGTGGTCAGACTGCTGACATGGTTGATTCTTGTCATGGAGTCCCAACTGGTAGATGGTCATGCTGTCAATAACTTGATTGTCTCACACAACATTTGTATGAACAGCTGTCATAAAAGTGGAATATTGTTTAACATGCAAAGATTGTATCTCATGGTTGGCTCATGCTGTCATGCTGTCAATGACTTGATTGTCTCACACAACATATTTATGAACCGCTGTCATAAAAGTTGAATATTGTTTAACATGCAAAGGTTGTATCTCGTGGTTGGCTGGGTTGGTTGAGGTGGAGTTATTTCCCTTGCATAAGCATCACACATTGTGTCTCGGATATTGGGATGAACATCTGATAGTATGCATGGTGACTGGGCTAATTTTGTGTCTGTCCCGATGCTGTCAGCCAGTTGGGTGGCAATGGGTGCCTGGCTAGCACTCAATGTATTCACAAACCGATGCGATAAAGCTGCGTATAGATTGTCAAGCATGACATAAAACATACCTTCACTCACTCTGATAGCAGATCTGAACATTGTAAGCTGTTACCCACTGTTATTTTAGGACAAGAGTTCGGTTCACGAGGTGCCAGAATGATGCGTTCTCCTACCTACATAAAACAACATTCACTCACTCACTCAGACGTGCAGCCGGAACACTTAATGTAGTAATATGTACTGTTATATTCTACACAGTTACCATGTGACAGGGTAAAGGGCTCCTACCTTTTTGATACCACCGATCGGACCGAGTTCCATCTATTCTTCAGCTCATCCAGCATCCCCTGGAGCACCTCCCTCTCCGTGTCTGTCTTGGTGCACCGGTCCTTCAGGTTCCGACCCAGTCGGGTGGTGCTGTAGAACTGAGGGTGCTTCGACGTCAACTGGTGCTGGAATTTCTGCAAATAAAAGAACCAATTTCGAAATGTCCCTTGGAAATAATGATAAAAACATCACATTTCTATTAATCTTACACTGCACTCAATACATACACGGTAAGTTGATATGCCATTAGAAATGCCAAGTTATAGGTATTTTCGGAGAATCTGAAATTTTGGAAAGCATTGAAACCTTACGGCGCCATGTCAATTTTTCAGTCTGGACCATACAATCTAGGGATTGATATCATGAGCAACGATTCAGCCTGATCCATTATTTCTCCTATTACGACAACATAATCATAATTCAGGGAACATGGATCCCTTGCTGTCAAATATACATTGCTTCAGTCATGATACAACCATATCCGAGTGTATCAAGATCAAGCTTCCTATGCCTCTTGACTGGGTTCTGTTGCCGACTTTAACCAAACTATAAACTGATCTCAGATTGGAGTAGGTTATTGGTTCATTTCAGTTGTAGAAACGTGTCGTCTTCGTGTGAGATGTGAAACCCAGGGGTGAAGGTACGGCGTTGGCACATTAATGATCATACATTGACAAATCTGGGATTCGAACCTACGGTTAGCGGGTCATAGGAAATGTAGCTGTACCACTAACTACTGGACTAAGGTGACCCTGTCCACTGTGTTTGGATGTCAAGAATCATTGCCTGGTACTGCTTAATGTGCTAAAATCAACAAACTCCATTTTCTCTGTTATGTGAAATAGTTGTGTAACATACTGGGAGCGAGTTATCACTGCACGATATTATGATCAAGCAATCGGCATGTCGGAACTGGCTTGAAACTATTGCCGACTAACAGCCATATTTCCGGAGTTTACCGATGTTGTTTGAATGTGTGGGAAGAGCATATTTGTCCACCGAGTAGACCAACACAGCAGCAACAGTGACCTTGAATGTGGATATCGGACAGGAGGGGTATTGATGACGTGGGTGGGAGGCGGTGACGGGATGCTGGGGATGTTTGGGTACAGGGTTATCAGTATATTGTCACGTATTTCAAAACTGTCAGTGTATGTTCGCTATGCACTTGGACAATACCGTACATGGTTGAAATTTAATACAAATCTTACTTGATGATTAACAGAACAAGATCATAATGTTGGTTCAGGTGAACCGCCTTATCACCCTGTTCTTTGCTGACACTTGATTAACTATTGACTGAGGGTATAAACCTATAGAGTATGGTGCCACATTACAAATCGTCCGTGAGTTACAATCAACAAGAAATATTTCGGAATCCGTCCACAAGCTGGAACCTAGTTTTCGATACACAAAGCATGTATACAAATAGTGATTCCAAACATCTCGATGCAAGCACACTGTGGTTAAAACTGCCAAAATGTGCATCAGCAGATTTGCAGCTATTTTACTTAAAATTGATACAGTAGATCATTCCATCTGTCTAATCGCAGAAGGATATGCAATTACAGTCAGCAGGATGAATAATCTTAAATTCAAAAGGCCAATGCTAGAGAAAAACAGGTCTCAATACCGGTTGAAACATATTCAACAAGGCGTTAGAGGCAGAAAAACAGTGATGAAAATTGTATGAATGGATACTGGAAATGAGAAACTCCCATCAAGATGATGGACTTCATCACAACATCAGTACTCATTGATACAGCCCAGTCAATGAGGAAGAAAGGCTCAGCAAGATCTCCCACACAGACAAGTGATCACCAGGACCTATTTAGCGTGACGATAGCAGCAGGATGTCAAGTTTGTGACGTGTACGCTACTTCAGGTGTGACAGTCTCATACACGGCCTTAGGTCCCGGCTTATTAATCCGTGAGAGTGAAAAGTTCACACACACCATGTTGAATGTCTGGAACAAACGACCACGGTTACTTAATGCTCAGAGATACAGATCTGGGGTATTGGCCAGAAGGGATGATTAATCTGCCAACAATGTAGGTCAATGAGTGCAGCAAGGAGATGTTCTTTGCCCATATGTTTTGATATTTAGCATGCAAAAACATGAATCGTGCATCTCATGCCTACTTAATTACAACACATGTGTATGTATTATACAAAATTACCAACATTATAGTATATGAAAGCATTCCAAGTCTAAAATTCAACGTAAAGAATCTCTTCCCGCATAAATACAGCACAACGTCACGTTTCTGGGTTCCCAAAATATATGTCAAATACTTCTTTCAAAAAAGGAAGCTATAATTTAACCACAATACTAATTTCAATTATTCATTATTTACAATAATCGTACTTTTTGAATGAATGGACCAAAACCATTTGAACTATAGGTCAGACTTAACAAGTACTAGAGAGCATTGATGGAAACCAATCATTGTCCTACCCTTAGATTCACCAGCCTGTCAAGATTGCATGGTATACTCATTCATGTGGAACAGGAACTGACATTCCTCCACTCGGAGCATAAAGGGTGCATTTTGAAGATTATTGAGTTTACGAGAATATTCCGCTCTGATACTTTGTAGAGAAAACGAGAATTAACATAGTGTTTTATAGTTGCTCAATGTTCTAGATGTTCCAGTGAAACAGTACTAGTTCTCATCTCAAGAAGTTACATATGACCACATTTGAATTTGGAATATTCCTAGGTGCTGCATATTATATGACGTTTGCACGTTTGCAACTTATTAATTTAAAGACAAAGCATTGAAATACTGCACAGTTTTTCACAAACTACTCCTGAAATGGCAAGACGTGGTCAGTTACGACCATCAGGGGCTAGTACATTTTGTATTGAGCATCAGTTGGTTAAAGGGCATCGGGATAAGAACAGAAAATGAAATGTCTACACCACGCCTTTAAGGATATAAGACATCAAAGATGCTGAACCACCTATTTTCTAAAGGCACAGGGCACGTTTCTGCAGTACAAAGAGATATAACACCTCCGACCCTGAATATAAGGTCCTCGCGTCTGGAGATATCAGATCCGATTCAGCACATTAATCCGTTCTCTGCATTCACACGTACAAGTTCCAAATGAAAACATCGCCGTTTAAAGAAGTGTATCCATGCAGGGTCTGTCACTGACGGCCATATTTTCTCTGACTCTACCTTTATGCTTAACGCATCCTCGGTGATAAATCCTTATTTACACACAGGCATCGTTCCCAGCACAATAGCCAGAGGGACTTGTGGAATGTCGTTCACAAAAGAGCAAAGGACTCCTCTCCCATATAATGTGACACCCTTTTTCTGGAGTAAACACTCAGGTATGAACAACCCAGACCGTATGTCACAGATTTGAAAGATGGTGAGCAGACGACACGGGCAAATGTCGTGAAACTGAAGCAGACGACAGAAAATAGCTGAACTGAAAGAAAATTCGGGGTCATACCTTTTGCAGACAGCGTTAATCCAAAGTTTGAGATCTCCGAGATGTTGTGTTTACTGTGTGTGGAGCCGGCCACAGTGACTTTGCTACATGTCGCCCTAGCCTGAAGCGACAGCAGGTTACCTGGCTCATCCTAAGCGGCTCGATGGATAAACCCGATAAAAATGTCACCCACTACTGGGCATGCGTATCATGAATCTGAGAAAGACTGGGAGGCCTTAAACATTATATAAGGTTACCGTTTACAGTCTGTGTCATTTGAACTGTCAACTATGATAGTTGGTTTATGTAATTGATCGCTGTTCGCTGAAGTGGAAAGGGTAGATAATATCCGCTTTGTTCACTGAGGATGATACCACTTGATGAAACAAATGAAATAATTGAGAGATTACTCTTTGACATAGAATATGTTCTTTCTATGAAATATACTACAACACACTCCTTATCGACTACAATAGACAAGAGAATAGTCTGAAAAGAGCCCAGGTTGATTTTATCCATCTTGCCGTTCAGTGACGACAGCTGATGCGGACGTCGCGCTCACGAGCACCCAGCTCAATCTCGCATATAATACCACCGCTATTTCACATTTTAAGAGGAATTTGTTACCTGGCAACACCTTTTATTCATTCAGGTGCTTTGACATAATATTTTTAAATGATTTGTTGCGGAACAAACTTGCCATTAGAACATCTCCTATCGTTGGGATATTTGTTCAAAGTCTCCACATAGCACCGCGATGCACCCTTTATGCAAATCATGTAACTGACAATGACTCTATTATACTCTCTGTTCACCGACCGTTGACCTTGGCGATATCAAGCGAAGTGACTGGTTTACATTTACACACTTCGTAAACTTATCTTCGTTTCACATGACTGACCATGGTTTAAAATGCAGGGACAAGAGGCGTTTCTTGAGGGACAGATTAGGGCATGCTCGACTGACCACCGAACTTCTCATATGGCCAATTTTCTGCTCCAACAATGTCTTTCTTCAGAAAGATTCAACTGACCCATGAAGCTTAACCGACCAGGAAAGATGATTTGGGAAAATTGCCTCAGAATTTATATGCGTGGGAGAATTTGTATTATTGTGGAAAATCGTACGTTAATGTACAGTTTGACAGTAAAACATACGTTACTGCATCCGTTCAGAACATTGATCAATCATGCGAGTGAGTGAGTGGGTTTTAACACTGTTTTGGAAGATATTTATGTTATGTTTGGATGAGTCAACTCGGATGAGGAAAGTTTTAAGTAGCGAAGGTCTTTGAGGTTCACCAAATTCGTGAAACCCAGGAACCAGTCTTTGGTGCTGGCACACATAGAAATTAGGACGAAACTTAAATGATCCGCTTGCATTTCTATGACTCATTTCTACAAAGTTTTAATTAATCTAAACAGACTTAAATGCTTGTTCACATATTTATTATCACCATGCGTTACCGCTTCCCAGTCTCCATCACAGCCCCTGAACCATATTATTTTCCTTCCCGCCTTTTCTTACTCTTAAACGGAGTTGTTTGCTTCTATCAAAATATATTTTGAGACAGTGAGGTTAGTCTGACCGTTTTAGAGATAACCAGGTGTTCAGACTGAGGTAGTGAGATTATGTGTGTGTTGGGAGGAGGATACCGGAGTGGGGAGACTGGTGAGAGGCGCACGAAAACCTCATCTTAAGTTACAGCTTCATGTAATGATATGTACACCGGTGTAGTCCGACATTGTTCCCCGCGTCTTACAGCGTCATGAGTGACAGGTACACATATCAAACTGTCTGTCACCGACGTGATATGGACATCCAGGATTAATGGACACGCAGAGGGCGATATAAGACATGCGTTCGACGAATACTGGCGCTAATAAGTCATACATACCTGTAATGTTCCTCGAACAGCCGTGTTTAAAGGTACCAACACACATTTATTGTGATCATGATAAATCATTATTTTCGCGTGGGCAGTACAAGCACAGAGGAACCTGATACTGGATCATTACATTATATGGAACACTGCCAACAAACACCGGGATCCAAGGACCAGACTATCCATGGAACGTAAGCAGTTATTACTGTGTGTGTTTAAACTGGCATGTTGTTGCCAAAGGGTTTATCAAAACCAACAAACCAATTCCAAAGATGTCTTGTGTGGGGCACCATCAAGTGGGATTATTATATGAGAATGTAGTCGTCTGTCACCTGTTCGACCATAGACATATTTTCTTTCACTGGACAGGAAAGCATCAGACCATGTATATTGTGACCTTGTCATGGTGACCTTTACCGTAACCTTCACTTACAAATGTCTGTCAAGTTCTGCCATCACTGATTTCCATCGATTGATTCATAGCATGGTCAAGGCTGTATTGCCTTTTTGGGCCTACAGAATGTGATTTTCTGATAATCAAGTCAGGTTATTTTGTGGCGTTTTTATGTCATATAGAATGTGTCGTTTTCTGTTTGAGTTCCGAAAATGAATTAACCAAATATGCCATTTTGACGTTACATACTATGCTGTATACTCAAATGGCGTCTTTCTAAGGCAAGAAAGATGTCCCGGGTAGTTGGATGCTTCATAAAGTGAGTGAGTGAGTGAGTGAGACTATGATTTTACGCCGCTTTTAGCAATATTCCAGCAATAACACGACAGGAGAAACCAGAAATGGGCTTCACACATTGTACCCATGTGGGGACTCGAACCCGTGACGAGGAAAAGCTTTAACCACTCGGCTACCCCACCGCCCCGCTTTATGAAGAACCAGACTCTTCCAGGTGACGTGTACCAGCATGTCTTACCTTGAGCTCATCGATGTCTGGACTTGGTTGCTGATGGATTCTTGGATGTGGCCATGAACTTATTCAACATCCGGGAACTGTCTTCAAGCCAGTCCAGCAAACTCCTCCAGGCATCGTGGAACTGCGAAACAAACACACCCACACCGCGTTACTGTGATACTCACTGAGTGAACGACTTTGTTTATTACTGATGCATGGTGGCCGGAAGATGACCACCAGAAGACTGATCAGTGGCCGAAACACTTCAAAATTTGAATCACCAAGATGGAACACAGAGGACATATTCGTAAACGAGTCCGACTTATCCAGCTCCTATTTTGACCTCTATCATCCACATAGGTCAGCGATATTCAAAATCATTTATATAACTGTTATTCTGAATGCAAAACAGGCTGTAATAGATATTATTTCAATCAAACCAGAATTAAGGAACCTATCTCTAACTCCAAAATATCAGAAATCATCATCGTTCATTCATTCCGATATTGCAAGATGGTCTGGTTTGATGCAACACTTGGGCTTAATGGTATTTCAAAAAGAGCGAATGTTGTTTTCTGTCAGTAGTATAACAGCTGCACCAAAGCTGCATGTTAGATAACATAGGGACCAGTTACGCCAGAGGTTTACAGGGAACACCTGGTCCACCGAGAAGGTGTGAGAACTCCATCTGAACAGGTGTCAGTTGCAACTTCTCTTTACCAACAATACCATAGTTTGCTCATATCATAAGAGATATTTAGAGCAGGCTTTGCTATAAAAACATTTTCCTTATATTTGACTCATTAATTAACAACGATAAAGAAAAGAAAACCGCCAACAACAACAAGCCGAAGCTCATACACAAAGACTGATAAATATAATATATTAAAACATCCACGACCTTGAAACCTGAATCTTGACACTATCCATTAACTATAGAGATACATATAAACTGACAACAGCTGCGCTCGGAATACATCGATGTACAACATTCAGAACATAGCATACACTGGTTCATGAAATAAGAATCTCGGTGCTGAGTACTTTATGAACCATTTTTGTTCAATTTATTCACATGCCACAAACATTTGTCATATTCATAACTCACTCAAAAACCAATACTTAATAATTCATCGTACAAATCCCAATAATTCATGTCGACACAATTATTTAATGATTCGCAGCGAAATAAGAACAATCCCATGCATAAACAACATAAAACATCAACAAAGGAGATGATTGAGAAGCTTTAAACAATGCTAGCTGACCATCACGAGTGACCATCCACATCGAGTGACCATCCACATCGAGTGACCACCGACACAGAGTGACCCGGCAGTTGAGCAAACACATGCATTCTTAACTCTTCACAAACTACACTATATACACTTAAATTCAACGTCATATGTCATCACGTGACCCACCCTCTTATCCTCTTTGTAAGCCTGCTGCAACAAGCGCCCTCTCTCGTCGGTTCGCCGCAGCAGTTTCTTCCATCTTAGACGGATTCCAACCAACAGGTTCTTGATGTAAATGGTGTCTTGTTTTCTACCAAAGTACTTGAGGTAGGTTCCAGTTCGGTCTAACGTCAGCATCTTCTCTGCCTGGGCTTCTAGGTCCGCCTTCAGTGCCTGGTGGAGAGGTCGGTCGGTACGTTGTATTGAGTGAGTGAATGAGTGAGTATGGCTTTGGGCCGCTTTTAGCAATAGTCTAGCAATACCGCGGCGGGGACACAGGAAATGGGCTTCCCTTAATCTAAACAAGTTGAGAAATATACCCGGGTCTTCAGCGTGACCAGCTACCTACCGCACCCGGTATATTTTAAGTATGCCGCCATTTAAGGAGGTATTAAAATAAAGTAACATAGTGGTATCTAGTCCCAACTATTCAACTATTATATGTGTATGCAAAGGAGACCATAAACGTAAAATCGGAGGATACAGTTCTTTTGTTTATTTATTGGTTAATTCTGCCTTCCAGCTGACGACGCTCTGAAAGTATTTCAGTCTGGACCAGACAATCCAGTGGTTTAAATCATGAGCATCGATCTACGCCATTGGGATACAGTGACATGTGTCAACCAAGTCAGGGAGCCTGACCACCCGATCCCGTTAGTCGTCTCTAACGACAAACATGGGTTGCAGAAACCCAGTGCCTACCCGGATCTTCTCAGGGGCCCGATGTCTAACGCCGTACTCGGCAGTATTCCAGCTATGTGACGGCGTTATGATAATATCGTATGTTGTATGATGATGTAATCTATAGTTAACATATCCATGCATTATCTAACATGTGAACAGCAACAACATCTTACTGAAATTTTCCACAACATCTGAGTGAAACAAGCACACAAAAAGAAAACTGAACGTGACCAGATCTTGGCTTTAAATGAATACTACACTCAACATACTTAAACACATGCTGTACTTTTAGATGTGTAGATGTAATGCTTACGTTATGGTCCTCGATTTGATGTGTGACCTTTTCCACGAGCTTGCTGGGATACTTGAAGCCTCGCATTGAGATCTCGGCATTATTCAGCCAATCAGTGAAGGCCTTGAGAGTATTGTTGAACTCTCCGACATTGCGGATATGCTCCTCCATTTTTTCCTGCAACAACAAGAAGGGTTAAGTTCTATACCGTTGTAGAAAGTTCGTATTTTAAATCAATACTACTTTGACATTCATTAACTATAAAACAGTTTTAATTGCCCTGTATTTCACAAAGTTCCTTACAAAATCAGTTGTGCCAATGTAGTGAGAATGTACCGCTGATCTCAGTTCAAAGAGATTTGTAAGTGTTTGTTTGTTGTTTAACGTCGCAATCAGCTATATGGCGGCGGTCTGTAAATAATCAAGTCTCCACTAGACAATCCAGTTATCAGCATCACGAACATCGATCTACGCAATTGGGATACGATGTCGTGTCAACTACGTCAGCGAGCCTGACCACCCAATTCCGTCAGTCTCCTCTTACGACAAGCATGGGTTGCTGAAGACCAATTCTAACCCGAATCCTCATGGGTTACGTAGAGTTTGTATTATCAATATTTTAAATTATTGACGAAAGTAGTGTTTATTTACTTTTTAACTTTCATTATGCACACATACCTTCCTCTTGCTGGCTCTGGTTTTCGTGTCCTGCCATCTATCTCTGAGTTTCTTCAGTTTTTCTGCAATGGCAGTGACATCTTCTGGACGGCACTTCTCCACCATGTCTTGACCATTTGTCAGCAGGTTCTGAACCGTCTTCTCGCGGCCGTCCATCTCACCGCAGCGCTCCTGGAAGACCATAGATGGTGTAAAAACTGACACAATGCGGTCGATTGGATTCCTATGCTTTGAAAATCTAATAGTCAATATTTGTAAATTTAACATTTCAGATTTGAGAGTTATCATATTTCATATACATCACTACTCTCAAACAGTCTGCTGAATATAAGTTCACTGTCTTGAAAGTTGTATAAATTGATTTAATTTCCGAAAACGCCTGCAGATTTTCGTGATGTTCAAAAACAAAACTATTTAAAGACAGGCTCCTACACAAGCATTAACAAGGAATAACAATCGCTGCTGATAACGCAACTCCGAAGCTTCAAGACCGTGCGTCCTTTTGAGCCTGTATTTACTGTTTTGAAATTATTTACAGATGACAGTAAAAACGTTTTTTCAAGTATTATTCCGTCTCTTCTATCCGGACGAATGCACCCAGTTCACAGACACTATAACTGACCAAGGATCTAAATAATTTCTATTACTTTAACGCCAATGTATTGAAAGGAACACATTATAAGACGGTACTTCTTCGTTTGTAGCCTGTGGCAGAGTTTCCACAATTTTTCATAACGTAATGCGTATATTCATCAAGAAACATCTGGCTATTTGAGGTTCAGTCATGATCGAGTTAAAAGCTGATGTAAGAAACACAATGTACATACTACAATTTGCATATGAAATCTTGATGGTGACTTTAAACAGATCGATGCATGTCAGATCCGACAAGCAGCTTTCAAAAGCTTAATATTTACCCCCAAATTGAATATTTAACTTGCAAACCTTCAAACAGACAGTAATCAATATAAAGGAAACATTGCATTGAAACAACAAATTTAAAGCCTCCCGAACACAACATTAGACCGGTTGTAGCAATGTTTGAAAAATCCAAACAAACATTTGATCTGAAAAAGATCACTATTATACATTTTTAAAACAGTGCCTCTCGAGCTGGCATTGACTGATCTTTCAAATACATTTGTATGAAATCAGTTGTAATGTATGAGTAAAACTCCTCCTTTCGTCAAGGAGCTACACGGCTTCATATCAGATCCTATGCTGTCATCTCTATTAGACAAGAAACCCGTACCAGGAACTTCTGGTACTGTTTTTCTGCTGTTTCCGGGAGAGCACCGAAGGGGGCATTTGTCTTCAACTCCGCTCGGAAATCATTCGTCCATTGAAGCATGTCGTCAAGGTTACCAAGATATTTCTTGACCTGCAACGCCAAGGATCAATGTTAGGACTTTCTTCATAATGCAAGGTCACATCATATTTCTTCAATGTATTAGATGTTCAATGTACCTTTGTAAACAATAGCAGTGATGATTTGGCTTTAGGTTTTACACCCAAATACAAAACGTAATTTTTAAGCATTAATAGTGATATAATTATGAATAATAGACTCGTCTAAGGGGTACCACCGTATGTTAGTGACTTCCTACCTGTCTTAGAGTTTCCTGTAGTTTATTTTCTTTGTCTTTAGCATTGGCTTGTGTGGCGCGAAGAAGCTCGTTCATGTCGTCACATTTGTGGGTCAAGGCCGTGTCACCGCCGTCTGTCCGTGCGACGATTTCATGAACTGCCTTGTTTAACTTTCGGCACGTCTTTTCTTGATTCCGTAGATCGGCTTGCAAAAGCTGGAACAAAAATGTTAGTAAGAAAAATGTCCAAGACATTTTGGTTATTGTCTTCGTTGCATGTCCATGATGACGTCTGGTTTAGGTGCATATGGTGTTAGAAGGTTATGCAAATTGATACACAGATCATATGAAAATATACATGTATTCAGCAGTCACGTTATCGGACACACACCTGTAGCTTGCGCATGTGTGTTTCCAAGTACTTGGGGTCTCCCTTAATGTGTTCCAGCGGTTCCAGATCCTGCTGAACTGCGTCTAAGGACGCCATGACACCAGACATGGCCTTGTCTACCTCTCCGACCTTGACCTGCATGTCGTTCAACTTGGCCTACATTGGGAAATTACATTGAAACCGTTAACAATGTAACTAAATGTGTACATAACTAAAGAAATGATGAACTAAATCAAATCTAAGAGTACCACATGCAATGAGCGTTTCTGAACAGCATCAGATTCACGAACGAACAATTGTTAATTGAGACCTAATCACACAATCACTTTTAACGCAGATGACATAAAAGGCATTCGTTGTCAGTGGATTGCTGCATCATGAACGACTGTAACGACTTACCTCTCTGTCACCAATGCCTCTGATGATGTCGTTCCACTTCTCATTCGCCTCTTGCACCGGCCGCAACAACGCCTCTGCTGCTACCGGGGACACGTCCTTGAGGGCAGCAAGCTGTTGGTTGAGCTGCTGCATGTCCACGATGTGAGGATGGGTCTGCGACTTGAACAACTACAAACAGGAAAACGGATGACACTATATTGAGACTGTTAGTGAGTCGGTATATGGTAATAGTGAAACAGCAGGTTGTGTTTTACGCGACCTTGCAATATCACGACAAGGGGTACCAAAATCGGGCTCCAGGCATTTCCGCATGTTCGGATTCGATCTCGGACCTTTGGCGTGACGACCGAAGGTTTAATCTACCTGGCTACCACAGAATTCCTTTTCAGCAACATTTAAGCCATATCAAGACGGTTGACAGTGAGTGCGTGAGTATAGGTTTACGCCGCTTTTAGCAATATGCCAGCCATATCGCGGTGAGGGACACCAGAAATGCGCTTCACACATTGTACCCATGTGGGGAATCGAACCCGGGTCTTCGGCGTGACGAGCGAACGCATTAACAACTAGGCTACCCCACCGCCCAAGGCAGTTCACAGATAACAATATGATGTCAACCCCAGCAATGCTTTCGACACTGATACGTCATCAACCACTATGAGACTAATGTCAATGCACTCCTCACCTTGAGTTCTTCAATCTGCTCAACAAGTGTTTTCGGGTCACTGGATGGCGACCTCATGCCCGCAAGCTTGTGTTCTGACAGCGGCAGCCATGACATCACCGACTACAACACAACAACAACATAGCAGTGGTAAGGCGAGTGACACATCGTATGTATAACCTATGTAATATGTATCGCTTTAAATCAGCGCGATGAGGATGCAACGAAATTAAAACTGCGTGTCAACGAGTTAATGGTTACCATGGAAAACCAAATAAAGAACGCCAAAGCACATTGTTACGTAAATATTATTCCCGCTCATATGTTAATTAAGCTTCCCTCGATAGATGTATAAAAAATGTTTTATGAACACCGATATTAATATTAAGGAAATAAAGAAAATTATTAAAAGCGTGGAAAAGACCGACATGACTTTGTAAATAACACGTTTACCCTTGTAAAATGATCAATAAGAAAAATAAGAAATAAAATAAAAATTGAACAACAAATAAGGTGCAATTGAGAACAGGGCAGTGATAAACCATAAGCACAAACATGTAATGCAAAACACTATCAACAAAATAAAGAGGAAACTATATAAACAAGCCATAACAAAGCTAATGGTTATCATCGCAAAAATATGCTATGGAGCCTACGGGAAACAAGGAAATAGGAATCTACTGACAACATGTTAAATATTATTTCATGGAGACAAATATTTAAACCCTCCATCACGAAGAAGGGAATTATGGACAAAGAAAGATAGACTAAACAGTCACGTGACGACACTTATACTTACTCTGTTATACTGGCGACAAAGTAAACACATTTAAAGGTTATTTAGGATCTATCTGATTTATATGTAGGAATTGAACGAAACATTACAGACACAATTATGGAGATAGATTTGCTTTGATGTATTCGTCTTGAGAGAAGTGGAATCCTGACAGCAAGAATATACATTTATACAACATATCAGACACGTACTTGTCATTGAACGAAATGTGAATCTGTGATAAGATAATAGTACAGTTTTGTATGTGAAAAATATAATAATGTTCATTTATGAAAACAATTAAATTATATAATCTTTTGCAGAAAATCATTGAAATATTTGTGAAATGCACACACGGTAGACTGGGAGAATATTAGTTAAAGCTTACGTCTAAGAGATGTGTGAATTTGTCTGCATGCTGGAAGGCGTGACGGAGTTCCTCGCCTCTGTCTTTGACCATGTCGTTGACGTCATCAGCCAGGTTGACCAGATCCTCCATCTGTTTCTGAACCTCAATCCGGCCAGGGTCTCCACACAGGGAACACAACTCGTCCCCGATCTGGGAACACTCTCCCATCAGTTCCCGGGCCTTCTCCATCTCCTTCTTAATGCCCTGAAGAACGAAGCAGCACCATATGTATAACGTGGCCATTTTATACAGAAACAGAGAGACGGTTTGCTGCTTTTGTGACATACTTCATGAAGACAAGGCCTTGCAGCTTTAAGACGACGCTCTAAAAGTATTTGATTCTGGACCAGACAATTCAGTGAATGACATCATGAGCATCGATCTACGCGATTGGAATACGATGACATGTATCAACCGTGTCAGCGAGCCTGACCACCCAATCCCGTTACTCGCCTCTTATGATAAGCATTGGTTGCTGAAGATTTTAGCCTGGATCTTCACGAGTTCTTCATCAGTGACATTCTATATAAATATTAGCCTATATTAATACTATACCGATTCTACCAAACTTCAAGTGTAAAGGGCATTTTAATTGTGAAAATGACAGCCTCTTTCTGAATTCTACAGTTGTGACTTGACTATTTATTACTCACTATATTCTCAGTCGCTTGCTCGCTTACTCACTCACAAATTGCCGCCTTGACTTACACTCAGTTCATTCTGTTGTTCTTTGATTGTAGCGGCGTCTACTCCTGGCGGCTCCTGAGAATACAAGCTGTCCTTGAGGTCGCGCAAACCGGACATAACGTCACTGCAGAGGTCATGGAACTTCTCTGAGGCATGGAGCGCCTTGGTAAGATTCTTGTCACGAGCTTGAGCTTCTTGCCCGACCTCCACAAACATACTGTTGATCTCAGCAACCTTGGCTTTCACATCTTCGACTAGACAAAAATGAAAAGAGAACAAGTATTAATAATGAGCACAACAGCAATTGTTTTGAAAGAAATCACATCATCCAGAGTTATTACATATTTTACCCGGTTTCAATTTCATAGATGTGCACACAACAACAACAGAATGGACACATCTCAACTCACTTTCTGAAGGATCCTCGATTCCATGGGCGGAGACATTCTTGGCGATCTCTTCAGCTTTTGCCTTATAAGGCTTTTGTCTCTCCAGATCTTCCAGCACAGCCTGAAACAAGGACACAGATAATATCACTATGGTAAAGGATAAGAATTCCATTATGGATGGGGACATCTGTGTCCACTAAATACTGCTACGGTATCATTAGTTTTACCTCTTTGAGATACAGGTCAAGGTCCCCATCCACAAAGAGTTCGTAACTTTACGACCTAGCATGACTCTATACTACACAATTGGCTTACGAATGACGTAACGCTACGAACGTTTTGTTGATAGGAACCATGGATATGAGGAGCATACATACCCTGTTCTCATCGATATCGTTCTTCAGTTTGTCGGGTGTGGCTGGGATGGGGTCAGCATTGGCTACAGAGCTCTTCAGGGCAGCCAGCTCCTCCACCAGGTTGTCCAGTGTGTCCGACACCTCCTGGGTCAGCTTCTTCTTGGAGTCGTTCAGCTCCCTGGCCTTCTGTCTGGCCTGGTTCTTCACGTTCTCATACCTCTCGTTGATGCTGAGGAGTTTATTATGGATGTCTGTGGCATCGCCATCACCACACAAGTCCATCAGCTCAAGACCGGTGGAGTTGAGGTCGTCAATGTAAGGCTTGTGGTCATCAATGATCTGCTGTGTACCCTGGGAACATAATTCATACTTTGCATAACTTAACATCTTGGGTTTATGTTGTTTAAAACTCTACCAGCAAGCATTCTTATTAATTGACTTAAAGACAATTGACTTTAACTTTTGCTTGTTTTTGGTTGTTGTTAAAGGCCGCATTGAACAAAATTCCAACGGTCTGTAAAATCATCGAGTCTGGACCAGACAATCCAGTGATCAACATCATGACCATCGATCTACGCATGGGATACGATCGCATGTTTCAACAAAGTCAGGGAGTTTGACCACCCGATCCCATTTGTCGCTTATGACAAGCATGAGTTGCTGAAGTCCAATCATAACCTGGATCTTCACGTATCTAACGAAATTGAATACATTTAAAGTAATTCGTAAGTGTTAGAACACAATGAAAGGCTACCTTTAAGTTTTCGTACTGCTTCCTAACTTGCTCCAGACTTTCTCCTGGCTTGCCTTGCGCTTTCAGTTCTGCTTCCATTTCGTCCAGCCATGCCTGGACCTCGTTTTGGTTCTCGCTGTAATGCGAGGCTAGAGGGTGGGCGGCCTCCAACTGCTGCAGCCTATCAGCGCTCAGCTGACACACGATGTCGGCCTGGGTTTTGATACTGTCCAGTCGACTTTTGATCTCATCTGTCTGTTCATTGGTCGTCTCCCGCAACATCCGGTTACATTTGTTGATGATGTCCTTGACTGCGTTACGCTTCTGCATCAAGTCATCGTTGAAGGCCTGCACGTGTGATAATAGCACGATTATTAATCATATATATATATATCCCTTATAATTCGTTCGGTCATACAGAACATAAAAACGTTGATGTACGTAGGTAAAAAACACACAGAAATAATTACTCTTTAAGAACAATGACATTTGTGATTAAGAACAATGAGATCATCCTTTACCCATGGCTGCTGATCTATCTGCACCCCACCACCCCCATATACAATATTTATTACAGATTGGGTTGATTTGTTACTAATTTTGTATTTTCTAACGCTGCAATACTCAAGCTATAGATGGTGGTCTGCTGAAAAAAAAATCGAGGCTGGTCCGGTGATCGATATCATGAACACACGCCTATGCAATTGGTAAACGATGACATGCAACAAGTAAGCAACAAGTAAGCCACCTAGGCTAACCCCCTGTTCCGCTTGTTGCCTCTGAAGACAAGGATGGGTTGTCCAAGACCACTTGTAATCTGATGCTGATTATCATGGTACTTGAAATAACGAGAAGAGTTCTATGGGTTCTGGAATACAACTTCTATTTTATTTATATGAGCGACGTTTCGGTGTAGCTACTAACACCATTATCACGCAATGGTGTTACAAGCAAGTGGAACGGAGTTAGTAGCTTCACCGAAACGTCGCTCATATTAAAAATATAGAAGTTGTATATCCAAAGAAATCTCCTCGTTGTTCAAAACACCAACTTATAAATGCCACTCAAAGACGTACCATAGCGTTTGATGATCCTTTGCAAGTAAGTGAGGGAACATTATGTCAGGATTATGAGTTAACATCGAAAGTTTGTAACAGAGATGGAATGTGACTTACATTGTGATCACGCAACTGAACACTAAGCGTCTCGGGGTCAACGCTGATTGGTTCGGCTGTATTAATCTCGTTCTCTGCTTTGTCCAGATACTTTAACATGCCGTCTATCTCCGAGAGAGCCTGAAAGGGAGACAACTCATGTTACACATAACAAACGATTTTACAAAACTGAGTAAATACCTTAACAGCAATGAAATACATGGTAAAACATTATACTTTAGGCAATTGTACCACGTGCCGACTAATAGCTAGGAACAGGTTGTGATCTTGCGAATAGCATTTGTTGCCAGAAACGATTGAAACATGTTCGTTTTTACACTCACCAATTTCCGTTCATCTCCATAAACAAATAAATCATTCAGCACACGTTTGGAGAAGGCGCTTCTAATAACACCATCAATATTATTACGGAACATTTTAAAACACTAAATATTCCAGGAACGTGCATTATTACTGATACAAATCTACACTCATCATGAACGCACATAGCACTAGTACGAGATGATCGATCAACTCTAGTGTACTCGGAGTTGGAAATACAAATCAATGGCCATTCTTTAGTTTGGTAATGGACTCTTCCCTTTAGGATAGTCAGTGAATGCAATTTATTGTCCCGTTATGACTTGTAATCGATTTGAAGAATAGTGTGGTTATTGATTAGGAATGCTTTGAATATGCATAACGCTTTGTAAGTATTTGTTGAAGCTAGCCGATTCCCCTGAAACGCAATGGTTCCATCGGCGCAACATATGCTGCCCGTTAGAGATTCTCCATTGGTATTAACAATCTTAGATATTTGTTGATAAAGGAATATAATAATAGTAAGTGTGATCACTTTGGCCTATATTAGACAGAATAACTGTGGAAGAGCCATCACTCTGTGAAAGGGACAGTCACTCAGGCATGTTGCGATTAAGTGAGTGAGTGAGTGACCTGGGTGCAGTCAACACCGCTTTTAACAGTATTCCAATTATTCTACAGCGTGTCGGTTTGCTCGAAGTGAAACAGATTCAAATGTTTATCATTAAAGTGAAACACTTGACCATGGTATGGTACTGACAAGTCTTCAAACATAATCATGTGTGGAGCCCATGTTTGGTGTCCTCCGCCGTGATATTGCTGGAATACTGCCGAAAACCGGATAAAACTAAACTCACAACTCAAACATAATCGGAGCGAACCGGGATTCGAAACCACATTCATAGGTTTCTGGCGTGGCCAAGGGACGCAACTCTGTAAGCGAATCGTGGGGCCTTACACACCTGAACCACATATACAATATATTTATACAAAGGCACATATAACAAAGAGCAGAGTTCATGCTCATTTATCACCTACCTCGAGGGAGACATGTTGCACGAGCAGCTCTGTGAGGTCATGCCACTTCGTCTCCACAGCGCCCAAACACTCCTTCATTGCGTACTCATCAGTGACTCTATCGTCATCCATCAGGCGTCTACAGGCATCTCTCAGTCCCTCCATCTCTTCCTCTCGCTCCTGCTTCTCCTTGTACAGGGCGTCGACCTTTGCCTTCATTGCCTTCTGTGTAGCTCCCTTTGGTTTATTTTTCAAGGACATAATTGACTCGTCCAGCCAGTAGTCAATGTCAGACATCTTGTTCTCGAAGTCATTTATTCCACTTGACACATCTTCCAGCTCTTGGGTCCTCATGTTAGCCTTCCTCTCCAGGTCTTCAATCCTGTCAGTCAGGTCCGACAGTTTCTCATCGGCTCCAGAAACATCATGAGCTTCTCTGGACAGACGGTCAATCAGACCCTTGTTGCTGCTGAGGTCGGCGTTCAGCAGTCTCTGATCTTGCAGCTGTTGTGCCAACTTGTCCTTGTTGAGACTTATTGGTTGACGAGTGTTAAGAATCCTCTCAGCATCAGCAATCAAATCCACAACACCATCCAGCCGACTCATCACATTCTGTTGCTGGGCAACAGCAGAGTCCAGCTGATGTTCCTTGTCTTGGATACACTCCAAGAGGGCAGCATGGTTCTCCTTCTGACCGTCCACTGTATCCAGAACATCCTTAGCCTCAGTCTTGAGACCAGCATCAGCCAACCCAGCAGCCAGTCTCTCTCCCGCTGCAGACAGATCCTTCAACTTTCTCTCCTGTCCAATAAGATCGGCCTTAATTGCCTTCAGATCTCCAAGATCCTTAGCATCTTTGGCAGGGTTCTTACCAAAGTCTTTATCCTCGATTTGCATCAGTTTTTCCTGAAGTGCCGGATAGACAGCAGTGAGTCTATCGTTGAGGTCATCGAAGGATTTCTTGTTCTTCATGAGAGAGGCAAGCCTGTCCATGTGCTTAGCACAGTCTCTGGATATGTCCTTGTATTTTGCCTCAATTGATTCAATCTCGTCATCAAGGATGCCATTTTCGGCCTCTTCGTTAATGGTAGGCAGGATCTGCAGTCGCTTTCTGTAGGCATCAACCTCGCGGTCGAAATCCTGGAAAAACAATAGAGGGACGGATTGAATGAATAGTTGTGTCAGCATGGATCTAACAGCTTTTACCAATTTTCGACCAATGGTACAGCTATAAGCGGAAGAAGTATAGCAGAGAGCAGCAATGAGGGAATCGAATCAGATAGAAAGACAGCAATTATCAGTCTCCTAACTGAACCTATACATTGTCCACATCGTGTGCGCTAAACACACGACATAATCTGAAATGTGAACATACACATTGCCCGTATGGATACATTCAATTTCAATATTACATCCAATGAGAAATATTCAGTCTGTTTCGTCTGTTTCCTTATAATAACAACACAAAAAAGTGTTTGTACAATTTCAATGATATATATCATTATTAGATATATGTGACTTTTATAAATAGAGTCCTTACAGTATCATTAACCACAAGTCATTTTCAGACAAGTTCATTGTAAGACACATTGACTTGTATGTTATTAACACCTAAGAAATACTCTATTCAGCTACCCTACTTTACAATGACGCAGCCTGAGGTTACTTCACTGTCGACACAAGCGTTAGTTCATTACAGGTATGTTTATAGAGGGGTTTGCCACCCCGATACCACAACGCCGTGAACAATGAAGGGTAGTGCACAATACCCTGCCACAGGGTGCTCGTCTATACCCCGTTCTCTTATATCACTCGCTCTATGTGAAGAAATCAGTTCTACTTTAACACGGCTGTTTACATTCAGGTAAATATGGTATTGGGGCCATATCCACTGTTATAGGAATCGGCTAACTGACACAGAGTCGTTGTGAAAGAGAATGTAAGTAATATTTGAGGTGGGGCAATATACAAAAAATGAATTGGGTGTGATGGATTTTCATTTCTCGGAAGATATTTGACAAGATTTCGGAATATATGTATATCGCGAACTGCTGTGTCGAATTTGAAGGGGCCTACGTAAAGAGTTCGAGTTATTTGAGGTTCGACATAACTGCAAAATGAAGAGGAATACGGAAAAAAGGAACACGCTGGAGCCAAACATCTGTTTCGTGATAGCAGTAAGTACGAATCATCTACGCTCGACACAACGTCACTTGTGTATCAGTATAAAGGCCGGGGACACCAGACACATGGCCATTGCAACCGGCGTATGACCACTAAACTACATTAGAACATCACAATGATCAGTATGATAGTGAAGTGACCTATTGCTTTACGCCTGCCTATATACTCGGAGATTTCCGTCGTCTATCAAAACCATTACACCATTCTATAAACAGCCCGTGAGCGAGTTAGAATAGAGTTGAGTTTACATTCTTATCATTACGTCACTTAAATGTGACGAATTACTGACCTGTTTGGTTGAATATTTTGGCATGCTTATAAAACACACGTAAAATGTATAATACTTTTACATGTGATAACAATACGAACTATGACAGTAGTTCAGATATACCGTCACACATGCTACTGTCAATGACAAAAAATGTTATTTCGCTAACATTTCATTTTAAGATCGATTCACGTGATGGAATGTTTACTGGTAAACTATCGCATCAACCAACTTTAAAAAGTCCAAACAAATTCTTGACAAAGGTGTGAAAACATAAATACCTCGGCCTCCTCGTCAAAATCCGACATGTTGATGTTAAGGTTGGCACCCTGTTATTTCCCGAATGAGTCGGGTTAAGCCGAGTGTATCAACGACCCCCAGACAATATCCACATAACATAGGTCCAGGTACCTCCTTCATGCTTACTGATGCATTCGATAGCATTAAGCCACTATAATGAGGCAATATGTCTCCCGTAGCGATAGTGACTGAGAAAGAAGTCATGCCTTATATCGAGGGAACTAAGTATCCCTTAACACTGGTGTAAATTATCTAACGGTTTGTTGATGTCAGTGTTCCCTTATAGCGAGTACATGTTTTTATGACGCGGACTTGATAGAAGACAACGGATGCACGAGCGGTGATTGGTCAAAATTGAATTGTCATTTTGAGTCAAACTGATTTCATTCACAAATCTGTTGTTGATAAAGGTATGTTGATTCTATACTGACAGATCGAAGAAGAACTAAACTTTGCAGTAGTTACAACATCAAAATATAAGAGTTCTTTCAAATATAGATGACGTTCTGTGATGCAAATGGACAGTTCGGTGTTCATCTTGTTTCAGGCAAATTAGGAAAATGCGTTTTTATTAGCTTCGTTCTTATTTACAATTGCTCATTAAGTTGATGATATGCTTATGATTTAACTGAAATCGTACAGTAGACACTACTCCTAGAAAATAGTTTTGAAACTTTAACAAGTGTTATGTCGCTCTTATTTTAAACACGATCGCCTCTAACGTGTGCTACTGCGATGTTTTAATCCTTCTTTCAGCCCCCGCCGTCACTACAACAATCTGAACTGTACCTGTGCCTCATCCCTGAAGCTGTCCGACAGCTTGGCGATATCAGCTAGGGCCTCCTCCTTCTCTTTCACCTCCTCCACGAAAGCCTGCAATAGGAACTGACGTTAAGACGATGCTGTTCGGGACATGGTGATGATGATGATGATGATGATGATGATGATGATGATATTTTACGAAACACAATGCAACTACTATTACTACTACTACTGCTGCTACTTTAAACAAAATACAGAAGACAATCGACGATTGAATTTCAACTTCTAAATAGTACACAAATACATTATAAATATTGTTTAATATAATGAATTAATATGCATTAATTCTATGTCGACATGTTTATGAATTACAATTTTATTGAGTACACACTTACTCAACTGATTGTTTAAATACCCAGTTAAGTGCAAATTCTGATAAGAAAGATTTACCTTGAAGGCGTTGAATTGTGCCTCCACGTCGCCCTTGGAACTCTGAAGGTCTTGGGTGCGTTCGATCGCACCGTCCATCCATTGATCCAGGTTCTCCAGCTTGCTATAGAACTGTTCTAACTCCTCGAACATACCATCCATGCGTTTGGTGCGGGTGGTGGTTTCATTCGACGCCTGAGATTAAACGTAGAAAATGAGGATTTTCTCAACATTTAACATTTAATACGCAGCCTCAAACATCACAATTCCGCAACGCGTCAAGCATTCGCAAATTAAAAATTATCTAGTATGCTTAACACTGGTTGACAAGATCTCCGAAGCAAGTGCTCGATAGGTAAAAATGACATAATTGTTAATGTACCGGCAAGCGCGAAATTTAACTGCGTTCTGACATCATTTGGTAACTGAATAAAATAGATATATGGGCAGTGAACTCTTCATATTCTGATCTGAAACATGTAAAACATTCAAATGCAGTTCGTTTTGTGATAAAACACATACTTACATGAAGGAAGTATCTTGTTCACATGAAAGACGAGCAGAAAGAAATGTACCGAAGTTCATAAAGTACTTACAGCATCGAACCTGACTTTGAGGTCAGCAGTGTTATAGCGGAGTTTCTTGATCTGTTGGTCTCCTTCATCTTTCTTGACACCTTTGTTGTTTTCAATGAGGTCTTCAGCCTGCTTAATGGCGGACCTTACTGCTGGCTCCCGCGTCTCGATGTCGGCCTTCACAACCTGGGGGAACGGAGTGAGGGGTGAATAAGTAAGGGGTAAAGTGAGTAGAGTGTTACGCCGCTTCTAGTTACATTCGTCATATGACACAGGGGACACCAAGAACGAGATTTATATATTTTACAAATTGAGGATTTGAACTCATTTGAACGAAACCTTAACCACTACACTAGTCTGTCTACAAGACCTAAGACAATAACTTAAATTATTTGGCAAGTAATAGCTCTCTAATTAAGTATTGCAGGGGTCAATTTGGATTTAGTTTGTAGATGCATACCTTTAGATAAGATAACTTTGTATCTGGAACACAATGGCACGTCTACAACTACACGACCCCAATACTAACTTGGGTAATAGGTGGGAGGGATGCGTACGTGACACAATAATTATCACAGACACCATGGCGGTCGTTTTGTTTGAATAGATATTCAAGTTTTCAAAGTTTGAATAATTTCCAACCATTATTTGTGTATAATTATAATAATCGGCAGCATTTGCTATTTTTTATATGAAACCAACGATACAAATGTCCATTCAATCAGGTCATGCCCACTTTTCCTGGGAACAAGTCGATTCAGCAAGCAGAATACTGAGATCAAGCTCATGTATCACCTGTGTACGAGAGCAGTGCATTGTACGAATCCATTACTTTCTTCTACGCCCATAGAATAGTATTACACACATTACATGACATGTATAACAGATAAGTTATGAGAGATACATGCCTATCATGGGTAGCAATGGCGTTAGATTTTCCTGGACGCTGACATTATTTCGAGACCGGCCAACATACAGGACATTTCTGTGTAGATAGGCTAGAAACCCTCCATGAGTAGTTTATAGGACATTAATCCGGGCGTAAGCCATCATTCAAAAGCACAGTGAACATTGCGATATGAAGTCAGGAGATATCCCAATTTAAGTGGAGAAGATAGGCCTATATTACTCGCATTGCAGCGTTAACTAGACACGGAAGACCCACCCTCAAGTGCAGTGACCTACTGAAGCTTACCCAAGTGCCCTAAGGTTACTTGTAGGTCTTTAATCATATGTTTGATGATAAATCACTCAATAACAAGTTTTAACTGCTAATTAGTCTCTTTCAACAGAAAGGTCTTACCTTAGTGTCTGTAGATTGCTTTTTCAATTTTTCAAGCCTCTCGCTTGGTTTCCCTTGACTACCAATTGTCTTTTCAACATCACTCAGCCAATCGGTGTTTTCCTTCACATCAACCAAAGCTCGCACAATTTCTTCATCTGACACCAAAAATAGTTCCCCAGTGGAAGGATCAAGTTTGACCTTTGATCCCATCGTCAGGAATCCATGGGCAAGGCCATCTCTCAAGGACATTCTAAGGTCATTCGGGGCAACAAATGTTGTTGATCTGGGATTAACTTTCCCGTTGTCGATAAGGTCTTTAAGCGTCGTAGATGTGTCAACATACTTCTCCGGCTCAATGCTTGGGGTTATCAGGCCACTGGCAATAGCCTGTTCAATGGTCATTGCTTGACCGGAAGCACTGCTGATCACCTTACCAGATTGAGGATCGAACTTCCCTCTGTCCATAAAGGACCCGAGACTGGTAACATTGCCAGTTTCATTGTCTACAAAGTACACATAATTAGGATTCCACACTCCGGAAGTCTGGGCAACATCGACAGGAATAGCTTCACGTGTATCTGCTTTCACAAATTTGCCTGATTTTGGATTTAAAGTTCCCGAACTTATGCTTTCCTGAAGCGAGAGTTTATCAAAAGCAGCAAAGATTGCAATAGCTGCTTCTGGTTCGACTTGGTCTCTCTTGACCGCCACCTGAAGTGGAATGTCCTCACTGACCTTTGAGTCTGCATAGGCCACAACGGGAATGTTAAGAACACCACAGGTTACAGCTTCTTCTATAGATAGCACCTCACTGGTAGTCGGGATCCTCACTCCCTTAATCTTAGTGTCCATTACACCACGGAGTTTGGAGATGGTCTCGGCGTGCTCGGCCATCTGACCGGGGTCAATATGGGCAAAGATCTGAGTAGCTTCAATAGCTTCACTCACAGATATCTCCTCTCCAGTTTCCCCCTTTACTATACAGCCTGTCTTGAGATTACATCTCCCAGCGGCAATGGCTGTCTGAAGACTCATCACCCTATTTGAGGGGACGTCATAGAAGAACGTTGTCTCCGGGTCGACGATTTTCTGAGACACTGCTGCCTGTAGAGTCAGGGTGAGGCCTGTTATGGGATCTGTAACTAATCCTGTGTCGGGGTCAAATTTACCTCCGTCTATCAACTCTCCCACACTGGCCTCTTGGTATGTCTTCAAGATTTCTTTTAGCACCGAGGGTTCAATGAGGCCTCTAGCAGTCGCTTCCTGTAATGGCATGATTTCACCGTCAAGAGTGTCATATTCTGCTGTAGCAAAATTGAGAATTCCCATTTCATATGCTTCATCTATTGATAGAGCTTTTTTGGTTTTGGGATCTCTGATACCTTTAGCACTGGTATCGATCTTGTCTCTGATCTTGCTGTAAAGAAGTTCGTTAGGGTCTATTTTAGCATTGGCAAGGTCCATTCCGTCTACATTGTCAAGATCTGCAGCTTGGAACTTCTGTCTCTTTACCTGAAGTTGTTGGTATTTCAGAACATCACCATCGTCCTTGTCTCGAGAAGGATCAAAAGGTCTTCCCTTAATGAAGCCTCGTTTGATAGCATCAGATATGGACATAACTTCCCCCGTTAAAGGATTCCGGTACACTCCGTTAGCAATGTCTATGACACCATCCTGTATTGCACGCTTGAGTGAGATTTCCTCTCCTGTAGCTGGGTCAATGATTCCTGAAATCTTATAGGAAACATCTGCCAGTTCCACAGACATGAACGCACTATACTCCTGGGCTCCTTCTGCGAAGAGGTCTGGGTCTGCCATCAGATACCCTGCCTTGATGGCATCTAGAATAGTCAGCTCCTCCCCTGTAACTGGATTTTTAAACTTGCCCGTCCTTGGGTCAAGAATTCCTGCAGCAATAGCTTCCTTAACACTGATCCATTCCCCAGTCCGAGGATCTATCACACCAGATATGTCAAATGTTTTCGTGTCAATAGAATTCTGCAGACCTGAAAATCCATTCTCGGCAATATCTCCGTTAACGAAATGATCCCTGTATTCTACAAGGATGTAGCCAAGATGGATGGCTTCTGGAATGGATATAGAATAGTCAGTGTCCGGATTATTGTATGTCCCTTGTTGCTGATTCAGGACGCCTTTAGACAGAGCCTGGAAGACACTCAACGTCTGCTTGTTGCGAGGATCTATCACTCCAGTGATCACAAATGTCTTCCTCTCCTCGAAGTACTCCGTAGTTTCTGAGAACTCCTCGTCTTGTGGTTTGTTTGATTTCTGTTCCTTCACACCGCGTCTTTTCCTAGGTGGCGCCACTGGCTTCTTGGACCTGTGTCGCTCGTGGATGTAGATCTCAGATCGGACAGTGGTCAGTCTGCTCTGCTTTGTAACATTGTCAATATCAATCACGGGCAGTGCTCTGCAACAGGAATAAAAAAAGGTCTGGTAAATGACATCGAATCAGAATGCTATCTTACTGTTTTTCTAATAAACTACCTGTACACATTAGAAAATTACAACGTGATATCAAAAATAATACTTCCCAATTAATAACGTGTCATATAATTTATAATTATCCATTTTCGCACCAGTTTTCAGAAGATAATTAGGACTCTGACGTTGATACTGTGTATTGAGAACCAAACTTCATGAGGTAAAATTTTATATTCCTGCTTTATGAGGTAAACGTCTTTGACAACATTAAAATGTGTGCATTATATTGACATGTGATCGTTAGTAAGATCAAATAATTGTTCACATGTAGATCTGTTATTCGGTATTAACTTACCTTTCAAAGTAGGCCTTGGAGGTGAAGGTTGGTGGGTTCTCCAGGTCTCTGACCACGAGGTGTTCTTCCTCCCGACGAGACCACACGTCTCTCTTGAACGTCCTCGTGTAGGTGAGCAGCTCCTGCAAGGGAGACAACTCGTGTTGGATTGCGCTCATGTGGGACTCATGTGCCGTTACTTAGTGTTTTTATTAATTTCATAAATCTGATACCAAATGCACTATAACTGATTTACAATATTTACATATGATTCTTTCAGTGAATTCACATTCCACGTTTGTCAGAATGTTTAACACGGGCATTGTCCAATTTATCAAAACGTAGTCCAATTTATCAAAAGGTATATTAATAGACTAATTTACTTGAACTCCCCACCCCTACCCCCAAAAAAAAAAAAAATAAATAAAATAAATAAATTGCTTTGCATATTGTAGACATACTTCAGTGTATATAAGGATGAATATTGGCATATCGGTATGTGGGAGCACATCATCAATATTTCAGCCGTAGTGTCACAAACTACATAATATGGTTGCAGAAAACTTACCGTATAAATTCGAAACGTCTTGTTTGTGGCGTTCCATTTATTAACCGTTCCATTCTTCAGGTCTTTTAGGCCTGAAACAAATGATCAAATTACATTATTGTTTAAAAGAAAACATATTAAAAGTATAGATGGTGTGATATAAAAGTGAAACGTGGCTATTTATATAACGACATACACATATGTGTGAGTGAGTGAGAGAGTGTACGGTCTTTTTGTTTAACGTCCCACACAGCAATATTCCAGATGTTGCGGTCCGTAAAAAAACAGACCAGACAACCGTGTGATCAACAACATGAGCATCGATCTACGCAATTGGGGTACGATGACATTGGTCAACCATGTCAGGGAGCCTCATCATCCGATCCCGTTAGTCGCCTCTTACCACAAGAAGACAAATTCAATACAGATCTTCACGAGTAAGCGAGCGAGTTCTCCTCCCCATCAAGGAGAAGTACGATCTTTGAGACGAAAGGCTGGACATAAGGCCGGGGAGCATTCCCAGAGGGGCTGACTCAGCACGTGAGTCAATACAGGGTTGTTTGCAATGACATTAGGTGTAATGTCCGAGTCGTGGTCAATATTATTGCACTCCCACATCAATGTGCGTGCACGTGTGTGGGACTGTAGAAGTTCCGGCATACATGTCGGTGTTAGAGTAACAGACCACTGAGATACCATGCCACAGTATAACATGGGTACCTGACTCTAATCTCACATCCCACTTCTATCCACTTATTGCTTGGCACCAGCCTGGGCAACAACAAATACCATCTTTTTACGTCTTTCGGAATGACCTGGCTGGACTGACAAACTATCCACTTCACAACGGAGGTCAGTTTCCAAATTAAGAAGAGATTATGAATTATGATTCAGAATTGAAGCCAATAATGGCTGCGGCGTACCTGGCTTAACACCGCTGATGACCTTTCGGATATTTGTCATCTGGTTTCGGAAAGCGATGTAATCCTGATCTTCATTGGTTGCAGGTCGCAGCAATTGTGTTGCTTCATTTAGCAACTTCATGTAAGCTGACTTCTGATTGGATGAGAGACTCTGGAACTGTTAAAATAAGAAATATTGCAAGTGACTGAAGTTTCGCTTGAAAGCTTTTTCCACTTCTGAATACATTTATTAATAAATTTGAAGAATTATGTTTGTTTTAAGGATACATGAATTTTGCTGGAGTTATACATACCTCTCGCGACTGTGTTTCCTTGGCAACAGCTGTCATAAACTGCACGAGCTGACGTCTGAGCGTTTGCACAGCTGTATCCCAGTGCACGTGCAGCTGACTTCGAAGTCTGTGAAACAATACAAATATCTGTCTTTATTTCCCTTCCTATTGTCAGTAAGATTATTATATATCTACCATGATAAAGATAATCATATTTTCCAAAGTTGCTGGCATTGTTTCCGTCATTATATATATTAAATTCTGTTAATATGGGTCCCGTGAAGGTCCGGGTTAGAATATTGATCTTCAGTAACCCATGTTTGTCGTAAGAGGCTACTAACGGGATCGGGTGGTCAGGCTCGCTGACTTGGTTGACACATGTCATCTGTTCCCAGTTGCGTAGATCGATGCTGATGATTACTGGATTGTCTGGTCCAGATTCGATTATTTACAGACCGCTGGAATATTGCTGAGTGCGGCGTAAAACTAAACTCACTCACTCACTGTTAATATGGCAGAGTTTACTTTGTAACAGTTTAATACTCCATTCACCATAGTCGCAAACGAAAGACTAAGGGAGGTAACTCTGACATGCTTCAAGTTACCCTTTAGTAAAAATGGGACGATACTCGAGATAAACAATGGATTCGAAACCTAGACCAGGCGACACTGGCACGACTTGAGAGACGAAGTGGAGCTTCAAGCAACTTGTGCATGTTCGGGTGAAAGGGCAAGGGAGATAACTTGGATATTCTTCAAGCAGATCATCGACATATGCACCGGAAACGTAATGTTAGGCACTGACCTCTGAGCTTCAATGAAGGACTTAGGGTCTGGAGGCGGGATGACAAGGATGATGGCGGGGACCTCGACCTCGTGGCCGGCGGACGTCTTCACCTACGACAAAAGGTCTAGTATGTACAAATCACCTTACTACACAAAGGGAGTAACCTTTAAAGGGAAAGGATACATCCAAGAAATTATCAGATAGTTCATCATCATCATCATCATCATCATCATCGACCGCGTACCTGCCATCTTTCTGGATCGGAGTTGTCAATCACTGTAATAGCCTCATCCTTCTCCAGCGAAATCTGAAAAAGCATATCATTACGGTATCAAGCTAATCTAAAACGGGACAGAAAACCGGAATGTCTAAATCTGTAATAACAGGGTCTTTTGTGAGCGTCTGTCAAGGTATTTATTAGACTTATAATTTGCATATAATGTGTACATTTTGTCATAGTAATATTACCAAAGATGAATTTCATTTAATATGTTTTAATGTCCTATTTTGGTGATTCAAAGACGTTAAGTTAACGTTCACAAATGTGTCAAAGAAGCTTTGTCTATACGTTCGTCATTATTATGATAGTATATCCTTCATTTGTGCAGCTTTCAAACCACCACCACGTTGTACGACTTATTGTTTGTCATGTAATTTACTTATACGGAACAAACCTCTTCTTCTGGTCCATCAAGATACATACCTGTTGATGTGTGTAGGTGACTAGGGACGTGGCTTTCAGGGGGTAGGGGGGCAGTTCTTTACGGAAGTAGATGGGGAACACAGACTTGCTCCTCTCACACAGGCGCTCCACACGGCCTTGGTAGTCCAGCAGCTGGTTTATAATCACCTGGAGGAAATACGGTAATTGTATAAAGAGGTGTGAAGCTTCCAGAGAAAATACGGTAATAAGTAATGTTTACTGACAAACCAGATATATGTTTTCGTTTCTATTTCCGGTACGTTTGCTGAATGCCATGCATGCAACATATTAATAACGTCCTAAACTAGAAGTGGCCGGTACAAAGCAACATTTTCTCCCATATTCATTAATCTGATATAAAAGTCAACATACGATTCCGAATACCTCATAAGCATGATGTAATTGGCATTAGTATGACGTAGTGATGTCTGATGATACGCGTTGTTCGCAAAAAGGTAAGCGTATCCTGCCATATTTTTGGAACAGTCACAAACACAATGCATGCAAAGCAAACACGCGAATTTGAGGACTGTGTCCAATTTTGTCTATGTCACCTGTAATTTATGTTGTAAGTATCATTGCAAGCCTTGCATATCTTACCCGGAAGTGGCTCGCCATTAGTTCTGGGTCACGTGTCTGCACCTGCTTCCGGAACACCTCTGTATTCAGCCACTGCAGGAATGTGTGCATGTCTTCATCCAGGTGCTTCACATCGTGATGGAACTGAGTAAATATAGGACACAGTTGTGTTGTACTAAGACCCAAATTGTTTCGAAAAGAAGACAGAAAGAAATAACCCTAAAATAAGCTTTGAATTTAATTTGACAGTTTCAGTATATTTGCGTGGACTTTTAGCAGTTTCATCCAGAGTTGTTGCCCCTACCTGGTGGAACTCTCCTGCGTTCTTGAGGTGCACCTCCATGCATTGTGTCAGGTTGGAGAGCCACGCCCAGCCTTGACGGAGGGCATACACGCAGTCCTGCAATAAACATACATGTTATTGATGTTTGATGGAACAACATGGCATGCATATACTGAGTTGGTCGCGACTAGTCTGAGAAATATGGTGATCCATAAAGAACTGGCATTTTCTGCATAAGTGAATATGGTATTACGCTGCTCTAACAACGTTCCACTATTGAGGACATGAGAAACGGATTTCATACACTGTACCCATGTAGAGAATAAACCCCGCCACTGGGAGTCCCAACCGCATCTTACATTGAGGTAAAAGTGTAGAGGGTACAATTTCCCAGTGTTTAAGCACCATTCATCAACAATACTACCAAAACTTGGGACCCAAGCTTCACACATTGGCCCCAAATTGGGAATCGACCCGGATATTATATCCATTGTATTATCATCTATTTTGCATTTGATGTGCTCTGTACTGAACCTTACTCTGTGCATACGTGACGCCTCCGCAATGTCTTCTCCTCTGTACACGCTCTCAAACACCTTCCGACGGTTACTGAGATACAGAGCTCGGTCCTCGAAATCAGCCTGGACATTCTGGTAAAATACACATGAATTAGATAACAAGTATGTCGGATACACTGCAAAAAATTCAAATGGTCGTGTTTGTTAACTTGCATTCTAGACATTCCTTCGTCTCTCTACTTTGATTTCTCGGGTTGTGAGTACTTTAACAGTGACGTATCGCGTATGATCGTGTTAGAAAATGTTCACGATGTTGTAAAGAACGACAACAGCAGATTATGGATGGATCAGCGGCCGTCAATGGACGTCATCCACACAGCACCCGTCATTGTAACACAGGAATTACCGGCGTCTGTTGAAGCTTCATGCACTGCCACTCAGCCGTGCAGGTTTCGCTAAGCGCCGTGTCGTGAAGTGGAGTGGTGTTTTAGGGTTGTACAATACATTGTAGAAACCTACACCTGACGGATCGGTCAGTGTATGGTCTGATGGATGGGTCAGTATCTGGTCTGTCAGTCTATAGAACTGGTCAGTCTAGCGTCTCAAATCTCTACATTCTTAGTATCTACTGTGTGTCTGTTCTGACAAAAGTATGCACTGAGCGTATTATTGGTGATATATTTTCTCACATGTGGGAATCTCACATATGTAAATACACGGTGGTCAAGATTTGTTATTAGGAAAACAGTTATCACATCTCCTCATTGAACGTATGGATGATGATGGTGATGATATATGAAGCCTTTATTTCTACCTTAAAGGAATTTCATTACATTCTCAACATAAGCATCCTAGCCTTTCAACTCTGTTTGTTTTTATCCTGCATAGGTTATGACTTAATGGCAGCGATCAGATTGACAAAGCTGACCCTTCGCTGCACGATCTCTCACGGAGTCAGTGGACCCCATGTCTTGTTCCAGCGTATATAATAGGGCCCATAAGTAGGTTACGGCACTTCGCGAGACCTTAGTATATCCGGTGACAAATAACGTTTCATACCTTTTCGAATGGTCTCGTGGTTGTCAGTTGACAGTAAGGAACCAATCACCTTTGCAGGAATAACATATCCCTAAATTAGCCAACTATTACGACTGTCAACAGTTGTGACATCATAGTTGTACACTTGACCCGTCTAGTCATATTTGGCGGTTCTTATATAGACGCTTGTCACTTGAATCGGGTTCACCGAATCGTAACCATAAGTAAGCTTAGTACTGGAAGTAGCACCTCGTGAGACTTACAGGCCTTATTGCCCTAAGTAACATTAGATATAGCGAATGTTTGAATCTTGCATTGATAGTGAATTAAACTTTCATGGATCAAGCGAATGGAGGAATCTTTCAAGGTCCGCATGAACACTGACAAGACAGCGAGTGAAGGACTCTGGCATAGATAGTGAATGCATACTGCATGGATCGAGCCAATGAAAGAATCTGACACAGATAGCGTAAATGCACTACACGCTACAGCGAGTGAATGAATGCACACTGTCCAGAGTGGTGAATATGTAGTTCTCCAGTTAACACGGTCTTTATATCTACCTGTCTCAACCGACAGAAATTCTGCAAGTGAGTCAGCCCTGTACTTTTGTAAATCTTCTCAAGGACTATACATATGATAAGTCTATTTAATATCAGTAATACCGGCGTATAGTGGACGAAATCGTATTGTGCTCAATGACTATAAATTAAATCCGATGCCTCTTTCCGATTTGTGTTTGCTCCACGGCGACGTGAAAGCGTCAAATTCAGAAAGGATGGTTACAACTGTCAGTACACACATAGTTCAAAATGATGGATTTAGCAGTCAGTCATTGACGGAACTGTCAATACATACAGCGACGTCAGGGAGAATCGCTCACGCTAAGAAAAGAACACTATTTAATGTTACTTCTATAATCTCCTCGCCATGAAAGGTGACGTGAGATAGCGGATCTAGGTCCCCATGACGAAATGAAACCCACGGCAAATATACCACATACAGTGGCATAAAGTATAAAAGGTATGTCTATCATATTGTTGTTACATTTATTCTGATGAATATATTTACTCTGAATTGTTAAACACGTTAACCATAAAATGTATGCGTAAACTTCAATACAAAATCTTCTGCGAATCTTTCCAAAAGCTGTGCACAAATTGTCACTCCCTTGGGTTAGAGAGCGAAAGTACGTTTACGAAACGTTGTATTTAAATGTATACACTTCTATAAAGTCTTTCGTCTCTTAAAATGATTGTGAGGAGTGTTCCAAATCTGAATTCACATAAAGCCTACTTTTAAAGCCTGGAGCCTATGACAAAGAGGTGAGGTGAGGTGAAATTGGGTTTAACGTCGTGCTTGAGAATATTTCGCTCATATGACGACGTGCATGCGTGTGTATGTGTATGTGCGGCTGCTTGTACTAGACCAGACTGAAGCTGGTTTTATAGTGCTAGCCCACTGAGATACCATGCCGCAGTGAAGCAAGAATACCCACTCACACACATTATACTGACTCCGAGCCGACCAGTCCTTGTTGTACCCATTAATGCTGAGCGCCAGACAGGGACCAACAAGTACCATGTTTTAACGTCTATTGGTATGACGCGGTCGGGGATCGAACCCGCGACCTTCCGCTCTCCGGGCGGACGCTCTAACCACTACACCACGGAGGCGGTCCTATGACAAAGAAACCGGCTGGATACATTTTGTCATTACACAGAAACTGTCGCATATTTACTATCATGATTTGTCCACTGTCTGCTTTGCATCAACGTGTATCCCGGAACACATATAGTGATATCAATGCACATATGACACTTAATGGGATTATCTCGGATAAATAGAAACTTTTGAAATGATCAATTTATTGTAGGCATGCCTTTAACGAGGTGTTTCGTGAGCAAACAGACACTTGCATTACAAACATATAAGACATGTTTGCATGTTTGTAATGGCGATGAACCTTAAGAATAAATCCTCCTTGTGAACATAAAGGAACGACATTATTGACTCCTGTTATGGTGTGCCATCGCTCTAAGAAGCTACATTTAGGAATTTATTAAGAGCAAAAGATTGCTTCATTTGGAAATCGAAACAGACCTTATGAGCCACTAGTGAACAATTATAGTACACGTGTCCTTGCCTTAAGGGTTAAAATGAGGAAGATTTTATTATGGCTATCTAAATGATTCACTGTAAAATAAATACGTGTTTACCTGAAATAGGTTCTCTACCTCACTGACGTATAAAAGTGTTTCCAGGCAACGTTTCCTTTGGTGTGCAGCATCCTGAAATAATAGAATAATTTTTATGACATTTTACGACAATCATACAGGGCAGATGAAGTATTTATGGCACCTTGGCACAGACAATGAGCGCCAGATGATTAGCGTGCTGTGACATCGAGTATATCTGCCAAGGATACTTACCTCTAATAGTAAATATTCATTGTCGGCAGTCTCAAAGTCTCGTGTATGACCCTGTGAATTAAGAAGTGAATGAGTGAGTGAAAGGTGTTTATGCATTTAATCAACAACGGACAAAAGGATTGAGTCTGAACAAGGCAAGATTGATAGAATGATACAAAATCACCAACGATCAAGGTTTTAATAAGGCAAACCAATGACCAATGTTCGATAGTTTGAATATCGACACCCAGTCATTGGAAACAATTATATACATCAGCCATGTTACGTTTTGAGTGACTGAGTGACGCCGCTTTTAGCAATATTCCAGCAATATCAAGTCGGGGGACAGCATAAATGGGCTTCACATATTGTATCCCTGTGGGGAATCGAACCCGGGTCTTCGGCGTGACGAGCCAACGCTTTAACCACTAGACTACCCCACCGCCCCTCCTACGGAGGAAATACGGTAAGTGTGTAAAGTGGCGTGAATCCTACAGAGGAAATGCGGTAAGTGTGTAAAGTTGCGTGAACGCTTTTACCACAAGGTTACCCTATCGCCCCTAAGAGGTTTGAGCTAGTCCATAATTCACCACCGTGATTATACTTTCTCGTTTTATTTTTTATGTTAGAGTATTAAGAAGTATAAATCGCCTTACCCGAGATTTCTTCACTTCATTTAGCTTTTCTCGAATTTCCTTGACGTCATCTGTTTGGCCTCTGAGGTCATCAAGTTCTTGTTGGATGGCGATGTAATTCTTGACAAAATGAGATTCACGGAGTCGTGTCTGCAACAAAGGGGAATGATGTACAATTATGTATGCAGTAATAAAATGATATGACAATAATGTAACGCTATGGCAATGATATTGTCATGACATGCAATGGCCGCGTACAATATACTGGAAGTAATGACATCTTTTCGTCTTTGTGTCCTGGTAAAGTAGGGAACAGTTTCACACGTTATATTTATTTATTTACAATTTTCTTGCACATCATTGGTCCTTAATTTGTATCAGCGGACAATTTTAGTCATGCTTACAGGCGGGACTGTCACTGGGTAAACGATTCTGACACAAAACATAATCATGCTCTCAACTGGACGTACACATGTACAGTAAGTAATATATATCTAAAGAACCGACGGGCTATAAGCACTTGTAGTATATTTTGTTCATGTTGAAAGTTTGGTGCATTTTCGTTTTGAAAGGAAATGATAAGAATGCATATCTTCGGAAAATATAGCGTTTAAGGAATTCATAAAACATATTTCACATACAAGTCAAATGTAAGACTTAAAACCTTTGTTTTGCTACAGAATAAAATATCTGTGAACAGATGGGCAGAATATCTTACGTAGAAAAATCGCAAAACCTAATCTGTGTAGGATAAATACCATCCGCGTTTTACTTCACTGCACAAAACAACACAGATAAACTTTATATCCCACAGTATATATGTATTAACGTAGATAAGCCGTATATTGTATCGTTGACAACGGCAGCGTGGTTTGCTCTTTTCGGCTTGTCAGTCCTGTCATAAACTGCACGTTCTGGTCTACCTCGGTTACACAGGTACTGTTTCAAACTACGTTTGGATAGTCGGGTTGTAGAATGGGCGTCATGGCACTCGTGCCCTGGTGCGTGGGGTTCGTATTGTACGACGTCATACGACACCAACGTTACCACAAAGGGGAAGGTCGTAGGGTGATCCTATATCAAACAGCTCCAGGAACACACATGCATATCGTCTAGGGTAGTACATATACAACCTCGCGACAGCTATAGTTTTATGGTCCACGGGACGTGGATTTATTTTCATGTATCTCACATCTTCAACAACCGTGTGTTATTATTGGTATAAAACGGGTATTCCAAGCGAAATTCAATTCAATATTTGGTGTAATCAGTAAAGCGTCATTCTTTGTGTGATGTGGAATGTGAATATAACTGTTGGGATGGTCAAACCGTTTGTCCATTGTGTAATATCCATTGGTTGTCATTCACGTAAATCAGAATATAATCAAACTTTACCTCTTCAAGCATAACCAGTGTGACAGATAGAGTTTGGTTTTACGCCGCTTTTAGCAATTTCCAGCAACATCATGGCGGGGGACACCAGAAATGGGCTTCACACATTGTACCAATGTGAGGATTCGAACCCGGGTCTTCGGCGTGATGAGCCAACGCTTTAACCACTAGGCTACCCCACCGCCCCATAACCAATGTGACCTTAGCCACAGAAGAAAATATTGCCTGTTGTGTGTCTTACTATCTGGACATACATTTCGTAGTAAGTGAGTTTGATTTTCGACAGCGAATGATTAAAGTTGATTGTATGTGACGTAGAACGTTGACGTGACCATTTTGGTGTGACCCATGAGCACGGATGTGGTACTGACCAACCGAGGGTCATAATCGTGTAGAATTGGGATTCGAACCGGCGAAGACCAGATCCTGGTGCTTCTAAGGAACGCAAACTGTGGCATCGTAGACAATTTTACAATAACCAGGCGATGTGGGTATCGCTAAACAGTGATTATACGAACATACACGTGGCCGAAATACGATAGGTACAAGGAGTTAATGTTTCATTTTACACACGTGTAGGTAATTAACACTAAACATGACTGAGCAGTATTGTAATGATATCACAGCGCGTCAGCGTGATGTAGAAAGAGATCTCTGATGCAGATGGCGCTTTCAACTCGGGTAAAACTGCGAGTACCGGCTTATTCTACTAAGCTCAAAATCACAATCTTGTGTTTGAACTCAAGACCACAGTATTCTGGCATACCTCCTATGATCATAGTGTTCTGTCACGCCCAAGGGACGCAACTCTACATTGTGAATTTTGAGGCGTTAAACGACTAGGACATTTGGGGCTCTTATTAGAATACACACATGACCCACAATGAGAAGAAGTGTTCTGTCACACCAAAGAAATAAATGAGGTTACATCTGGTTCGTTGGTGGTCAAAGGAAAGGAAATAAATGAGGTTACATCTGGTGTTGGTGGTCAATGGAAAGGAAGGGTGTGGCCACGCTGGGCGGGAGGGATAGTGATGTAGGCGGGGAGGATCTGTTACGCGTTGTGTCCTAACAATCAGATGTTTAAAGAGCCAATACAAGCAGATACTTAGGGCTATAAGATAAGATCTGACGTTGAAACAGAGTATAATACAGCGACCTCTTTAAGTGGGGTACAGATAAAATGATTACCGTCAGATGGAGATAGCCAGGGCGTCAGTTACACACAGACTGATCAATTATAACTATTCACGAACTGAGCCAACCGAATACACACTACCAGGTGACAAAGCATTGCAGTTTTACATCAAATATAACCTTTATGACCGTCAACACTACACGAAACTACCAAGACCAACATGACGACTTGACCTCCTGGTGTATGGGAAATGAATGGGCTCATATATCCTGTAGGGTGTGTCAGTGGCGGCCAAGTGACTGGACATTGTCAATATCATATGTGAACAGGCTCTAGGTAGAGTATGAGATTCATACACAGATACAGCAAACTTGAGGTGGTAAATCTGGTATACTAAAGTAGGTCATACCGAGCTGTGATGATTTACTGTTACAGACGATGATTTACTGTTATGGTGGATATTAATGGGGGTTTTAACATTTGATACTAGATACACAGATTTTTGGTAGGCCCTATGCTTTACATACATAAATAAGTAACAAAACACTTTGCATATTATTTCATATAAGATAAATGCGATAACGTCAAACATAGAATGTTTTTTTAATAATATCTACAAATATGTACATAGATAAAACTGACACATATATGACAGACAGTGCTAAAGGAAAAGGTACCATATGACAGTTGTTGTTAGCAGAGTACTGAAATATATTCGTTGTTTGACTTGGGAAAATATTGTAAAATAACCCTCTTGGTAACAGAAAATTAAACAAGAAATTTGGATATGCCCCAGTGACTTTAACAGCCATTTTGTAATCAAAATACACCCAGCTGTGATTTTATAGCAGCTGACATTCCAGAATGATGGATCGAGGTGGTGTATATTTCACAGCCTGAGCGCAGTGGTAGCTCTAAGAAATAGGATGACAATTAATTTATGTCCAAAGGCTTTTGAAAATACGGATTTCTTTTTCAAACATAAGGATAATTTTTAAAATTGAAATTTTATAACCCGCAGAAACGATTCATTACTGTCAATGTTGTTTATGAAAAGAATGAACACATCATTAAAAAATTATATATTGCACAACTCAGGAACTGTTCATTGAACCCTAAGTTTGATCACAACAAGTGTATGGCTTTAAACCTCTCCACCACCCATTACACAAACATAAAATTACGTTGTTAGTTAGATTTGAGTAGATCAACAAACTATTTTATGATCAGTACAGATTATAGAAGCGTTGAATATTATAAGACATAAAGACCGTCATAAATCATTTCAGAAAATACTTTGACTTTACAAATTGGGATAATAAGCAGTTACGCTTCCTTGGTAAATATTTGAGTAAGTTATTAATATGAATATGAAAGTCGAGTTAAATACTGAGTGAATGAAAGTCACTAAAAGAAATAGTGCATTAGCAAGAGGTGTATTGAAATAGCGAGAATAGCTCACTTAACAACCCACTATATGTCTCCCTTTATACCATCACGTAGACCAAATACTAGACGACGGCGTGTAGGATTATACCGGTTCCGCCATAGTGTTGGGAGCAAGAGGTCAAGGACCTTAAATATACATACTTATGAACGCCATACACTGCACTCCACAAAGGTGTGAGTGAGTTTTGTTTAACAGTGTTTCAGCAATATCATGGCGTGTCAGCAAGATGTGGAGGAAAGAAGAGCTGCAGGTCTTTTACCACTTTGGCGAAACCCAAGAGGACGAAAACATTATCAGGGCAAATCGTGGCTTGCAGGCCACGTTCACTGGTCTCGACACTTGTAGGTTACGCACGTCTTTACGTGGAAATCCGTCGTTAAACGACGGGGCCAACACGGTACACAGTGGTCTGCGGCAAGGTGGTATACTATATCCATGCCTTTCCTTTAAATATGCAGGAACATTTTATATCAGCTTGTTGCGTGTGTTTTTGTTATGATAAGGTCTTTAGTATTACAGTAGACAGTCTTGCTGTGCTGTTCTCATGAATATACAGGGGTATTAAACATTGAGACAAACTCATTGTCTGGTATATATTGAAAGGGTATATAAGGTGGTATGACATTTGCTGTGTGCTGTGGTCATAAGGCAATGAATACAGAAGCAACTTTGCACATGCAAAGACAAGATGCATGAAGTTTTATACATTTCCATTCAACGTTTTAAATCCTATTTGAACAATGGGACGGACGTGTAGAGTGATACTGAGTGTTGACAGGGATGTTACATAAACAGGACAATTAGAAGTAGAGAGGTGCTTGAGCACTTCATGTGTCAGGTGTTATCTCATCCATGCTAAGAAATGAATGTTGGGGTATGTGTCAGCCATTATGTCTCAGCAGATGATATCCCGGCTGAGAAAAAGGTAGGGTTGTGTTTCTCAAGCGGACAGCCTCACTACAGGAGTAGTTTGGGAATGACTCAGTGTTTGGTTGTCACACCGTTAGGCTATATGTAGCATTGTATGGGTTTGTTGAAGAGGTAGGGGTACCATGCTGATACACAGACACACGCACACAGATGCGTCAATATGTATATATATATATATATATATATATATATATATATATATATATATATATATATATATGTGTGTGTGTGTGTGTGTGTGTGTGTATGTGTGTATGCATGCATGCATGTGTGTGCGTTATATATCTATATTCACACACACTCTGTATTTGGTTGAGCATGCCATAAATTTCACATCCTCCTATAATTTATATTATCTCCCTACATTCCCCCCCTCCCCCATCCTTTCGTCCCACTCCTGTATCCCTACATCAACGTTATCCAAGATGTTGCCAATTCCAATTTACAAAGTTTCTTTCCTATAGTAACCAGATCCGCTTTTAAGTGTCAGTTTACACGCCTGACAAGAAGTATTGCCAAGTTATCGAACACCACTCACGACCACCTGTTGCGTAACTCGTCTATTGACAAATATAACCCTTTGTTCGGCTCCCGTACCTCATACAACGAGATAAAGAGGCACGAGCTGGCGACGCTAGCAAGGATCGGAATGTTAAAACTAAATATTTTCCAAAACGAATATATTAACGCTGGATGTTTTCTTGTGTTTTAGATTGACATGTATAATCCGCGACGTGCAATGTAAACGAGGTGAATGACTACAAAACACTTCCTCAATATACCTTGTACTTCTCTTTCCAAGAATGATACTATTTTAATGAAGGCTCATTCGAATGTATCTAGACTGATATTAATACATTTTCGCAGGATCATAAACACGTGTATGTATGTATGTACACATTGATTAGCTCGTAGATGTAAACCACAAATCGAAAATATACGTGTCTCAATATGTTTGCATTCTGTAAACACATTACCATTATTGTGTACGATTTCGACTACATCATAACTAACAGTTGTACCAGGTCTTCGCAGAAAGGTGCGGGTATCCTGTCCCAACATTGCACCAAGTCAGAAACACATGCAAAGACAAGGCAATTGTTCACTCGACAAAACACGAAAAATAAGTTTACCGTTACAAACAGAAAATTGCATCGGACATAATTTATCCTGTACGATATATATCCCTGCGATTTGTAGGGGTCAAGTAGAGCCGGGTTAATCCGAACTGTAGTGTTCTCATATGGGATCGTACATTTAAAGAACTTAGCGGATTAACGAATGATTAGTACATTATTTTATTAGTATTGTGGTTTTGATTATGCAAAGAGTTTCAAGGAAATAATCATGGGAAACATGGGTTTCGCAATACAAAGGGTCCAGATTAACGAAGTTACACAGTATTTCCACCCACACGAGCCGACGTGCACGTAGAGTGAAACCAGTTGAGCAATATATCAATACACGACCTTCAATACAAGCGGGGTTTAATATTAAGCTGAGATCGAAGTGAGATTTGTCAGTAATCCATGTCGCGAACTGCGTGTCACGTTCATATTGTGACATATGTCACGGGTTAATACGTCATGTCGTGGGTTTATCTTCCAGCAAACACTCATAAACAAACGTAACCCTTCGAATTAAACATTGATCGTGTGCGGAACTATAATGTCAATTGGGTGATATCGTCATATCGTGATGATATCAGTTTCCGTGTAAATTGCACGTTCGAGATTAAGTTATCACCTGACTTAAAGTGCAACCAAGAGACTCATACCATACTCTGATAGGCCTCCTACGGTCCTATTGTGCATGTGAACTAGGGAATATTTGTATACAAGGAACAACTTTGTTACTGGAACATAAGATAGGATGATTCTTCAACGTCTGGCACCGTGTTTGTGACTTAAAATGACATTTACGTTCAAGCATGTGGACAAACAGATTTGTCAGTGTCTTCAAATGTCATAAATAATCCAATAATAATATCTCACGCCACTGATCAACACAACTTATAATAAATTCTAAGTGAGTAGGATTTTGCGTCGTTTTGAGCAATATTCCTGCAAAACTAAGGCGGGAGACAACAGAATCGGTCTACACATACTGCACCCTTGTTGGGAATCGAACCCTGGCGTTGAGCACGATGGACGTACATTTTAAACACAAGGCTCAACAATTGCCCGTCGAAATTATCACCGCCCACAGACTTTATTCGCTGCAATACATCCGTGAAGTTCCGGGTAAGAATTGGTCTTCATCAACCGATGCTTGTCGTTAGAGGCGAATAACGGGATCGGGTGGTCAAGCTCGATTATTTACAGACCGCCGCTTGAATATTGCTGAGCGCAGCGTTTAACAACAAAAACTCTGCAATGCATTGGTGATGTAACATGTTGTGGCAATGAGTGTCCTGTTCTGAAGGTAGCACTTGCCTCATAGCAAGTCAATATTACTGACTGACTGAGTTTGGTTTTACGCCGCTTTTAGCAATATTCAAGCAACATCACGGCGGGGGACACCAGAAATGGGCTTCACACGTTGTACCCATGTGGGGATTCGAACCCGGGTCTTCGGCGTGACGAGCCAACGCTTTAACCACTGGGCTACCCCGCCGCCCCAAGTCAATATAATCAAACAGTTCTGAGGACGTCTAAAAGTACGTACAGCTGGATGCAAGGATATGTTCTTCGCTCTTATACTTACGAAACTTCTTGGATTCCAGTACATCCCTGAATACCGAGGATGGCGCTCCATTACTTACAGTAATACAAATATAAACACACAAATTGATTTCAGTTCAATTACTCCTCAGCAGGACGCAGTGTAAAAATGTCTGCATCTCTCCTGCATCAAAACTTTGCGCTGGCGAGATGTAAATTACGACATAATACTTACTGCAATCAATATTGACAACATATCGGCTATACGAACAGTGTTCTCCAGATACACATGAGACATACAGTTACGCCTTGTGTTGCGCAGTGCCCACCAACCACACGGCTCATGCCTTCCATAGAGCATATCGAGTGATCATTTCTTAGAATCAATACGGTAGTAGAGGAAACTGGCATTGATGAGGAGGAACAGACTGACCTTGGGATTGTTCAATTAGAAACGGTCACCTTGCTCTTGACTGGATTGAGTAATGGCGCCACCTTTGCTCAAGATGCAAGTCAAGCTGATCCGTCAAGAATGACTGCAAGGCAAGACATTAAGGAAATACTTGTTTCTCAAGGAGAAAAGTATTGTTTACATTATCCAGTTTCGAAGTAGCTTTTGATATTTTATATTGATCCCGTGAGTAAAAAAAATATAAAATAAAATTAATTAATTCGCATAATACGTCCAAACATGCAGTAGATTATATTGATCTGCAATTCATCAGCTGGAGGGACGGTGGGGTAGCCTAGTGGTTGAAGCGTTCGCACGTGACACCGAAGACATTCGAGTGTCACATTCGAGGGTTCGAATCCTTAAGTGCGTTCACTGCGTTACAGCCATTTCTGGTGTTCCCCGCCGTGCTATTGCCAAACCAGATTCACGAACTAGCTGGAGGGCGTTTAAGGACAGTTTCAGTTTCAAAGAGGCATGTTCCATTTACCTTTTAAGACAGAACCATATGAACGTGTTCTCTGTATTGTGTTGTTTAAGTACAGCAAAGCATTGTGTTCAGACTATTAGACATTTTCGGGCTACGTCCTGTGATCTTGTTTGGGTTCATTATACAGCTAATATTTCACTTAATATTTGTCTTGGTAATTGAACCAACAAAGTAACATATACCACTTGGATTCTAATTACAATATGTTTTCATAAGACACGTGTCAGCCGCTTCTAGTCCAGTGCCCTGTAGAGTTAATATACCTGTACATTGTGTTCATAAGAGAAGGTATTTGTCATGTCCCTCGACAATACCAATTATCTCCAACAAAGAACGCCCCTTCCCACGGTGTCTCAACGCGTGTGCAGTAGCCTGGTCAACACTATCAGGTTTGGACATAAACTGACCCTAACTGACCCTTTATACCACCCTTTGTGAGCCTACCTGCTTGGTCAAGTATGACCACAATAGATATGCTTGCATGTATACTATACAGATAGGTAAAAGCGAAGCCATTCCTGACAAAACGCTACCTCAACCGGAAGATTGGGTTAACCTTTTTAAAGGCAAGATTATTGCTTCTTGTTTAAAGTCGCATCCATCAAGGCATCCAAGGCTATTGGATGTCGGCCTGTATATGGTCGGATCTACATTTGACAATCCAATGATTGAGGTGAGGTGAGGTGAAATTGGGTTTAACGTCGTGCTTGAGAATATTTCGCTCATATGACGACGTGCATGCGTGTGTATGTGTATGCGCGGCTGCTTGTACTAGCCCAGACTTAAGCTGGTTTTTATAGTGCTAGCTCACTGAGATACCATGCCGCAATGAAGCATGAATACCCCACTCAGACACATTATACTGACTCCGAGCCGACCAGTCCTTGTTGTATCCATTAATGCCGAGCGCCAGGCAGGGACCAACAAGTACCATATTTTAACGTCTTTTGGTATGACGCGGTCGGGGATCGAACCCGCGACATTCCACTCTCCGGGCGGACGCTCTAACCACTACACCACGGAGGCGGCCCCAATGATTGATATTATGAACAACGACCAATAGAGTTGAACAGGTCAGCACTGACCACTCCATCCATTAAGACGCACCCTTCAGCTATTATGCGTTGCTGGGGCCTATTTTACAAGTTATCACAATGGGTGTAACGAAAAGAGGCCTTTGATGTCATTTGAATTTACATTTGATATGCATCTTCAATAGATTCCCACGAAAATAATATGTATCAATGTACACAATTGGTGTCAAATCGTCGCTACGTATACACTCTTTGTGACAGCAAGGGTTAACGGTAATCATAGCTATGTAAGCTAGTTTATAAGCCCCCGAGTCCTCCGATATAACAAAACACTAAATGGATACAAATCCCACCCGTATGTCGGGTACTCATCAAAGTACATTGTACCCGGGGTATTCAAGGTGGAGGTGATATGTGGTTTTATGTTGCAGTATAATACTACAGTTAAGTCCCATGGAATACGTGAATGTATTGTTGTAACCTGTAACAGACCGGACAAAGTACCGACATATTGGTTTGACAGACAGAAAACGCCCACATTGATTCAATTGCAGCGGGGTGCTCCAATAGGGGCTTACTCTGCTTGTCGAAATATTTAATTAAAACGAAGTGTGTATGAGTGTGTGTATGAAAGAGAGTGAGAATGGAGAGGCAGAGAGAGAGAGAGAGAGAGAGAGAGAGAGAGAGAGAGAGAGAGAGAGAGAGGGAGGGAGGGAGGAGGGGTCAGAGAGAGAGAGAGTCAGCACGAACCACCAAAGAGTTTACTCAAATTAATTTATAATTATAAATAAATTCAGATAATTGTATCAGTACGATTACATCTTTTTACGCATCGCATCCTGTTCCAGTCCTGGGACGCAACTCCGTATAGCACAGAAACATTAGACACTCAGTCGTATGGGATGGCAGACTTGATTAACACACCGATCACGCAATAAACCTGGAGTATGTCAAACCCATGCAGTATTCATTGCATGGAGTCGTCGAGTCGGAGCATCCGAACTACTCCCTGTATCTTATCGAAATCAAAAGTATCTTGTTTCCCTACCCAACAAATTGTGTACCAGTTCTCTTCCCCTCCCGTCTAGCCAAACTGACACAGCACCATGGGCACAAACAACCCCCCTTTGTGTGCAGTCACAGGGCCTCGCGCTCAGTCAATGTATCATTATTGCTGTCTTCCCGTAGTCTGAGCTGGTGGGGCAAGATGTTCAGCCCTCTCCCTGGGCAGTCAGTCAGAATCTAACTCTAACCTTGACCCAAGTCTGTTCACAACAAGCATACCTGTATGTGTAGAGACCATAACAGTATGCCAGCATCGAGATAAGATCCCTGGAGCTTTATGCATGGTATCGTGCAGTAACACGTCAAAACCACCTAGACCTGAATGTTTAACTCAATGGTTATTAATTGAATAGTGCCTATTGGGTTCATCATTTGAATATGTCTCCAGGACCGTTTCTAATTATAATGCACATTAACCAGATGTGCTGTATTGTGTTGCCATGGTAACATTTGATCATACTGAGACAGTTGACATATAAAACATAATACATAATACGTAATGTTCGTTCACGTCAAGGTCATTTTACTTGAAATCCACAAGACATGCTGTTCATGTTGTCTTCCCTTCAGTTTGAAGGACTATAACCCGCAACGGATGGGTTACTGCCTTAATGTGATGGGAACATATTATATACTAGCCGACAGAATGTTGTTGTTTACTTTTGTTGATGTTGATGACAGTTATACACAACTGTTATGTACTAAGAGTACCTACAGCTACAACTGTCATGTACTAAGGGTACCTATAGCCACAACTGTCATGTACTAAGGGTACCTATAGCCACAACTGTCATGTACTAAGGGTACCTATAGCCACAACTGTCATGTACTAAGGGTACCTATAGCCACAACTGTCATGTACTAAGGGTACCTATAGCCACAACTGTCATGTACTAAGGGTACCTATAGCCACAACTGTCATGTACTAAGGGTACCTATAGCCACAACTGTCATGTACTAAGGGTACCTATAGCCACAACCTGTAGCCACAACTGTCATGTACTAAGGGTACCTATAGCCACAACTGTAGCCACAACTGTCATGTACTAAGAGGTACCAATAGCCACAAATGTTATGCACTAAGGGTACCTATAGCCACAACTGTCGTGCACTAAGGGTATCTATAGCCACAACTGTTATGCACTAGGGGAACCAATAGCCACAACTGTTATGCACTAAAGGTACCAATAGCCACAACTGTCATGTACTAAAGGTACCAATAGCCACAACTGTTATGTACTAGGGGGACCAATAGCCACAACTGTTATGCATTAAAGGTACCTATAGCCACAACTGTTATGCACTAAAGGTACCAATAGCCACAACAGTTATGCATTAAAGGTACCTATAGCCACAACGGTAATGCACTAAAGGTACCAAACAGTTATGCACTAAAAGGTACCATAGCCAACTGTTATGCACTAAAGGTACCTAATAGCCACAACTGTTATGCACTAAAGGTACCTATAGCCACAACTGTTATGTACTAAAGGTACCTATAGCCACAACTGTTATGTTACTTAAGGTACCTATAGCCACAACTGTTATGGGTACCAATAGCCTAACTGTTATGGTACCAATAGCCACAACTGTTATGCACTAAAGGTACCTATAGCCACAACTGTTATGTACTAAAGGTACCAATAGCCACAACTGTCATGTACTAAGGGTACCTATAGCCACAACTGTCATGTACTACTAGGGGTACCATAGCCACAACTGTCATGTACAACCTATAGTTACAACTGTCATGTACTAAGGGTACCAATAGCCACAACTGTTATGCACTAAATGGTACCAATAGCCACAACTGTTATGCACTAAGGGTACCTATAGCCACAACTGTTATGCACTAAAGGTACCAATAGCCACAACTGTTATGCATTAAAGGTACCTATAGCCACAACTGTTATGCACTAAAGGTACCATATAGCCACAACTGTTATGCACTAAAGGTACCAATAGCCACAACTGTTATGCACTAAAGGTACCAATAGCCACAACTGTTATGCACTAAAGGTACCAATAGCCACAACTGTTATGCACTAAAGGTACCAATAGCCACAACTGTTATGCACTAAGGTACCAATAGCCACAACTGTTATGCACTAAAGGTACCAATAGCCACAACTGTTAAGCACTAAAGGTACCAATAGCCACAACTGTTAAGTATTAAAGGTACCAATAGCCACAATTGTTATGCATTATAGTTACCAATAGCCACAACTGTTATGCACTAAAGGTACCAATAGCCACAACTGTTATGCACTAAAGGTACCAATAGCCACAACTGTTATGCATTAAAGGTACCAATAGCCACAATTGTTATGCATTAAAGGTACCAATAGCCACAACTCTTAAGCACTAAAGGTACCAATAGCCACAACTGTTATGCATTAAAGGTACCTATAGCCACAACTGTTATGCATTAAAGGTACCAATAGCCACAATTGTTATGCACTAAAGGTATCAATAGCCACAACTGTTAAGCACTAAAGGTACCAATAGCCACAACTGTTAAGTATTAAAGGTACCAATAGCCACAATTGTTATGCATTATAGTTACCAATAGCCACAACTGTTATGCACTAAAGGTACCAGTAGCCACTACTCTTAAGCACTAAAGGTACCAATAGCCACAACTGTTATGCATTAAAGGTACCAATAGCCACAATTGTATTCATTAAAGGTACCAATAGCCACAACAGTTATGCACTAAAGGTACCAATAGCCACCACTGTTATGCACTAAAGGTACCAATAGCCACAATTGTTATGCACTAAAGGTACTAATAGTCACCGCTGTTATGCACTAAAGGTACCAATAGCCACAACTGTTAAGCACTAAAGGTACCAATAGCCACAACTGTTATGCACTAAAGGTACCAATTGCCACAACTGCCATGTATCATCCCGAATCTGCCCCTTGCTGGGCCAACTAGTTGAACTTCTTTCCCATTTACAACCAAACCTCATTTGTTAACTCTATATGACATTATATTCTGACAGTAACTATCCGTGCGACGGTTTAATAGAAGGAAGCGTTTAAGTTAATAAAAGTATTTTCAACACGCGAAATTACAACGACTCTCCAGAAAAGTCGTGATGGTCAGCAATGGCATAGGGTTACACACTATAATTTTAGAATATTCAGTCGTGTTGTCGTCCTCCTCTTTCGTTGCTAAAAACAATAAAAAGCTGATCTGGTTTAGTTAAAAGAACGTTGTTTACAGTAGCAGAGGACTCCATTCTTTTTGTCTGTTGTACGCTTAAACTGAATTGGCACTCAACTGCAGTTCTGACGTCCTGTTTGATTAAGGGTCTTACTACGACATTGGGCGTCGGATTACGTCAGTTTACGACATCCCTGTATCAGTTGCGGTAACGAGGTATTTATGTTAAGCTCTTTCGAATAAACGTGTATGAAATTAGCCACGGCAAAATAAGAACATCAAACAGACATGGTACAGTAGTTTAAGAGACACAGTGTTTAGACTGTTTGAAGATGCTCGAGCCTGTCAACATTGAATGTAATGTCGCATAGTTGTGGCTTAACGTGAAAGACGACCTGGTTGTATTAGCGACATCCTCCAGATTAACAGGAAACATAAAAAGTATATTCAACAAGCTTGCGGAACAAGTTGTCACGTGTCAGTAGCTGTATCACTGTGACCCAACATCATCAACATCTACGTCAAAATGTCAACATGTTCAATAGCTTTTGTTATTGAATTGAACTATTTCCCCATATCAATATCACAAACACTTTCATTGTATTTCACATGAAGTGGAACCGTTGCCCATTTCGTTTCAATACAGGTTTTGTTAATGCGAACGCCTGTAGCACTTGCAGTTGAATTGAACACACATCTGTCTGAACGGATGTATTGGTTGATCGACCTTTCATCGAGACGTTTGATTGATGGGATGTCGGGCACCTTATGACCCTGACGATGCCTGGTATGTCAATATCAGTTACATTAAATGATTCACCCATTCAAATAGTAGTAGGATACTGGCACGCCGTATACTTGATATAATCATAAGTAGGTCAGGTGATATATACAGCAATAGACGCCACCTGTCGCCCTGTCATTTACACAGCAGGCCAAGTATGAACCTGGTATTCGATCATAAATGATGGAATCGATTTCAACGTTTTATATATTTCGTCATATGGACGTAACATCATATTGTAACGAAATATTCGAAACTTTGCTATCATTGTGATGATAATGTACAGCATGATGACATTTCCTTCGACGGGTTGTACACTATGAATTAGAACCAACGCATGCTTTGATCAACATGGTTTCAACGATACAACGGATACAAGACACATTTGATGAATACGGTGAGGGTGAGAGTGAGAGTGAAGAAGTGGGATTGAAGACAGACTGACTGACTGACTTAGGTTTTACGCCGCTTTAAGCAATATTCCAGCAACATCACGGCGGGGGACACCAGAAATGGGCTTCACACATTGTACCCATGTGGGGATTCGAGCCCGGGTCTTCGGCTAGACGAGCCAACACTTTAACCACTAGGCTACCCCGCCGCCCCCTGGGATTGAAGAGGGGATGAGGGTGACGGTGACGGTGGATTGAGAAGGGTAGGAGGCAGGCGAAACACAGCATGGGCCCTCCACTTACACCAAACTGACAGAACCGAAAACGGTTCTGCTCTGTGGCTTCACGTACAAGGCTACCCAACGTCTGAGTGAGATGCCATTACATCAAGACCTAGCCTGAGAGGCGATGGGGAAGCCTACAGTTAAAGTGTTCGCCCGCCACGCCTAAGGTCCAGGTTCGATTCTCTAATCGGCGTAGTGTCAAGCCAATTTCTTGTGCCCACGCCTTGATATTACTGGAATATTGTCAAAAGCCGCGTAATACAATTTTCTCTTACTGCACACGGCGAATATAGGAAGGGTAACCTTTTTGATAAAGGTAAATATGAAACGTCACGGCTAGAATAACCAGTCTCGGTTTTCCAAAGATTCTGTTCGGCGTAAAAGGGGGGGGGGGGGGAAGGTGTAAGTCGGAGATGACACCTGGCCTCATTCGGGCAGCTACAGCACTATACCCTTCAGCCTATCATGGTCACGGCGTGACATAAGTTTGTCACGAATTGCTTGTGTTTCCCACGTTATTCTTTCACATACGTCACGTACAAGTATATATCTACAAACATATTTTACATTTTTTACGTACTGCAAGTGACAATATCACGACACAGCCTCAAGAAAAGGTGTCTGATACCCGTGTTGATGTGACGTGAGGTAGTCTATAGCCACATCCCTGACCTCATCCTGCTACCTCCCAGCATGATATCACGGCTTGACCTCTCGTGACACGGGATTTCACCCGTGTCCTAAAATGGAATGTTTCAAGTCGGAATCTAGGTCAAGTTGCATGCTTGTAAGTGTAAAACCCCTGGTGACATGAAAATTGCAGGTTGTCGTCAAACGTCTGTCTGAGACCTGAACGTACACCCCTGGGTTGAAAACGTCGGGAGAGCGAAGGGAGGGCGGGGGACACGTAACTTGGTCTCAGGGGAACGACAGAGCTAGTTATAGGGTTTAGAAGTGCCGTAACTGCGTCTCACGTAACTGTATCGGATCAAGAGGCGTAGGCGAAGGTTATGACGTCTGTGAAATACAGCTTTTTTGTCAACACAGAGTGGTTAAGATATAGAGCACTACTTATCTGGTTTGACGGCGCGTGTTGATATGTGTTAGCTATAATGATCATATTTACCATGACAGTTTTGCAGGATTAAATTGTAATTCTTAGCGATATTTTCATTGTAACATCTTATTAACATCACAAAGTTGTACACAATATTTCGATAGATGTGTTTGGTTCTATACAACTTCGAATTTCAGTAATATTAACCAGTTTGTCGGCTTGATCTGAAGAAACGTCGAGGTGAGGTGAAATTGGGTTTAACGTCGTGCTTGAGAATATTTCGCTCATATGACGACGTGCATGCGTGTGTATGTGTATGTGCGGCTGCTTGTACTAGCCCAGACTTAAGCTGGTTTTATAGTGCTAGCCCACTGAGATATCATGAAGCATGAATACCCCTCTCAGACACAGCATACTGACTCCGAACCGACCAGTCCTTGTTGTACCCATTAATGCCGAGCGCCAGGCAGGGACCAACAAGTACCATATTTTAACGTCTTTTGGTATGACGCGGTCGGGGATCGAACCCGCGACCTTCCGCTCTCCGGGCGGACGCTCTAACCACTACACCACGGAGGCGGTCGAAGAAACGTTGAACATGATGCACCACGATGGTGAAAACTTACATGCACGATTATGGTGTTGATATACCAACGTTCATAATCAGCTCGATCAATATCAGATTCGAACCCCGATCTCACCAACCAAAGGACAGAACTCTTCAAAGCGAAATGCAGAGCCCTTGACCTTGGCCACGGGTGTCTCGCCTCTGTCCAGAGAGTGTCACCAGCTGTGGTTGGAAAAGAACGTGTCGGGACGTAAAGATAACAAGCGAGTCGCTGGACACCGAACATGGCCCCGACTGACCGCTACAGTCGCCACATGGTATTAACATAACCAGCCAACTGTGGTATGTCCGTCTGGGCTGGGGTCAAGAGTGTCCTGACACTCTGGACCTAGATGAGACAGGACGGCAGTGGACATTCTGAACAACTCACATTTCATGACTGCTTGGTGTTAGGTGATCGATCTGAGCATAGACACGCAGGCGAGGTGTTGTGAAACATGACCCCCAAATGATTTACTGGACTAAATTGACCATGAGTTCTTTGAAGGACTGAAGGAGCACATACAACCCCGCTGTAGGTATACTAGACAAAAGAATATAAAGAACACAAGTGGAAATTGTTTGCTGAATGCTGCCTGCCATGACAGATTAACTTCAAATGAAAACATCGGACGGTCCTTTAACTTTTCAGTAAAATTTGGGGTGTTTCTTAAACATATTTTGTGAAGCATAAAACAACAGGCGAGCAAGATTATGGTTGAGAGGCGGACATTGTATCCATGTGGACAATCGAACCCGGGTCTGAGGCGAGATGAGCGATCATATAGGATCCTATGACCGTTGCACTAACACATTTTTCAATCGGTTCGCGTTAGGACGTCAATTGATCTACATGGGACTATCACGCTGATTCTTCGTAAATTGATGAGTCAGCTGTTTGCAACGTTCTGATGACGTCATCACGACACACCTGCCAGCTGGCTTCGCTCCTGACGTTAGGCTTGCTGCACGTGGATGATAAATAACTGATAACGGTTCCGCACATTTTAATATTGAATAGCAGAAATAATTACAGCCGTGCTCTCCATGGCATAGGGCACGGCTGTCAGATACACTGGAATAACGTTGTTAAGGGCAACCGTAGGAAACGGAATGTTTCTGTCATGGAAAGCTACACAACAAATTTAACTTTTACCGTTATCTCAACTCTCCGTCATAACGGTTGATGATGTATCTGATAAGATAGGACGAGTGATTGTCGGTCTCTAAATCAATCGTCAGTTTAATAGGTCATGTCAAAGATACAGATGGATATAAATTTGGATACAGATACGAATATACATGGAAACTCCCTGGTGTACATAGCTCGATATTGACATCTCAATGTCCCCACCCCGACAGCAGCCCCCTCTTGTGACAGCTCCCCTGGGGGTGAGATAACAGGCACGTCATACCCCTCACACCCCTTGCCTCTGATAACCCACATATAGATAACGGTATATAGTAGGAAACAGGTGTGCAGGAGGTTGATGACAAGGAGATCAAAGAAAACAGCTGTGACTGGCGTCCGCTGGAAACCGTTTTTTAACATGATTAAACACACATCAGGTTTATTATATCGACTGTTAGTGAGTACAGATTTACGCTGCTCAAAGTAATAATCCAGCTTTATCACGGCAGGGGACAAAACTCGACTTCACGTACGCTACACACGAGGGGAATCGAACCCGTTTTTCGGTTTCCGAGCAAAAGCATTAACCACTAGACTACTTCAACGACATGAATATGTTACACATGATGGATCTGTGAAGCTGATTTGCTGAAAATCCGAACCTAAAAAGGACTAGAACGGCAACAAATATTTCTAACCTTGTCTGTGTTTGTCGAATGTATAATTCTCTGGACTTACGCAAACTACACAATAAACAACCAAACGCAATAACAAACATCAAAAGCGACATCCCCGATTTGGAAAGGTCTCCAGATCTGCGCTTAAAGATGGCTGTTTGCTTCAGATAACTCTACCACAATATCCCAAACACCAAACGACATTGACAGATTTATTAAAGACTAACCATTTAACGTGTCTAAACAATGAAACATAACAGTATTTCTTCATAAAGACCAAGCATTTCCCTTCTGGACAAGCCATTCAGGAAACGCGGGTTCGGATTCTGAAAGGTATTCTCGTTGATCACAATAACAACCAGGACCACTACCCACTGCTGGTTACCTGTCCCGTACACGCAATGTTAATAATCAATACATTGGTAGAAATGAGAGTCCCAGGTGACTGTAACAGGGACGTTACCCTGTGCTTAGGCCTCAGTCAATACATCGACCGTGCGTCTTAATCAAGGATTAACAAAGCCAGCCGGCACCTGTGTGTTCCTGAGCCAGTCCTTTCAAAAGTCCTTTCCGAAACAAAAGACGAAATATTAGAAACCATAAAATAGCATTACTTCTCAGGCGATGTCAATGTTCCCAGTAAATTGGCTGAAGCAGATTGTGGGATTCTGTGTGCGAACATTTTGGCAGGAATTGGGTCAAATTGGGTTAATATTTGTCCAGGATATGACAAATATTTATAAGGAGCGCCATCTGACTTTGACTGACTGGTAACAGCCTGACCTTCTCTGTAAAGCGCACTGTCGTACAACGGTTCTTTACAATGTCCATTATTGCCATAGAAGCTAACACGTGCTTATTCCTTCTACTGGTCCAAACCTTTGTAGTTGCCTCTGGAGAGAATTGCCCAACGAGTTGTGAAAATTTATGATAATTCGATCGGCTTATTTCTTACAAAGAACGCAATTATTCGTGAAAAGTCGTATTATTTCATCGCGCACTATATCCCTAAAGCAAAGTCATCATCAAAAGGTATTTACCAACAAAATCGATGGAAATAAAAATTTACGAGTGTTTCCAGCCATGGTTGACATCGACCACGGAAGTTGCTGAATACAAGAAATAATGAGTCTCATTCACAATGACGTCGCACACACGGACTGTGAATCTCAGCTGTAGTTCAACATTAGTCGTCAAAACATCCTGTTAGCATCGCGCCTTGCCGCAAGTTGGCCACACTGTTACATTTCCGGCTTGTCGTAAACTGTTAGTGCAAAATGGTGATAGATCGAATCTCATGGTTTCAATGATTCATGTCAATGGGCGCGGTTTACTTGTCTGAATCATGACACATATATTTATTACAGTATGATTCACACTGCCCACGGTGTAAGTACGACTACCAAATCAATATCTTCTCAAACCCGCTTCTTCTTGTCTACATGTGCAAACTGCATCGGTATCATTGTTGACATTCAACTGAGGTTCGGGATCTTATAACTCCAAAATCCTTTATTACGATTTGGCGCCATGACACCTGAAAAATACCTGCAATATTGAATCAAACAAACACACAGACGACCTTTGTTATGAGCAAATTCGATCCAATATCCTTGTTTGACACAAACAAATCATTTATGACCTGTTCCTACGAGATCTCGCGTGATTGTGTTGAATAATGAAGAAGAACTCTAGGCTTGGTCCAAAATCCGATGTCTTGCTATGGAGTTGTTTTTGTCTGCATTCATTTACTCTTCCTTCTGAGGGTCCGCGTCAGAATTGTTCCTTCCAAATATATTGTACCATCTCAGACAGAGCTATTTTAATTACCAATAGTACGCTATGTCCATTTTAAGGTGTCCATTAATTGCTGTTATTTGCCCTCAAGGCCCGATGGAATCGGTTTGAGTGACTGAGTGAGTTTAGTTTTACGCCGCTCTCAGCAATATCCCCGCTATATGGTGGCGGTCTGTAAATAATCGAGTCTGGGCCAGAATATCCAGTGATCAACAGCATGAGCATACGCAATTGGGATACGATGACGTGTGTCAACCAAGTCAGCGAGCCTGGAATCAGTTTGAGGAGACATTCGGACCAGTTCTGTTCCAGCGTAGACGTTTGACGTTTACTAAAGTACTTATGATTAGCAATATCTCACTCGTCCCTGAACACTACCCTAACGTGTCACCCCTACTGGATGATCTACAACTCACACAAGTGCCATAAACAAAGTGTAATTACTTCTGTAGAAGGTATCAGACTCCTCATCTTGAGACGTCATCAACGTCAACAGCAGCGTCAAACATTACAAGTCAACGGTAAACACAGACAGGCTTTAATATTTGGCCTCGTAGATAAAGACACATTTGCTTTTTACTTATTCAGCATAAATCATCTCTGCCAAGCAGACGCTGGTAAATATTGACCAGCAGGTTTAAAGAAAACCCAGTGCCAACATAGTCGGAATAGTTGGCAGGTCAGTGTAAATATTGACTTCAGGAAAACAGTATTTTTATAATTCGTGACGTTAAATGTTTAGAAGATATCTTGAACGAATAGCTTGATTATAATTAGATTACTTATACGAACAAAACACTGGGATGATATCGAGGTCATTACGTGTCTATTTCAACATCTTACATGCCGTTTATACCATTCGTTGACCTGATCATGTCGTTAACGTTTAATACGGTTATTCATAAACTGTTTTCTCGACAGAGATGAAAAGGGTTTATGTCGGGGATGTTTAAGAAAGTAGTCTGTATAAGCCTTTGATGTTTTCAATGACCACTGGCGACGTGACTTTATGGGTCTTCTCCTTCACAACTAATATCCTACTTGATTACAACTAACTTTCTGTCGAGTGTTTGGCCGTGACTCCTGATGAAGGCTACGTGGTCTTCTGATCTCCTTAACACGACGTTAAGTGTAATATAGCTGAGATCCTAGAGAATCTTCCCTAAACAACCTTGCAGGACGGATTACCTATAAACAACCATTAATTGTAGGATTCTAGTGCTGAATAACGTTGTACTGTATGATTCTACTGATGAATAACCGTGTACTTTATGATTGTATTGATGAACAGCGGTGCATTGTAGAGTTTGGAAACAATATTGTACTGTAGGATGACAGTGATAAACAACGCTGTATTGTTGCAGTTAAACAACGCTGTAAGTAATGGCAGTCTTGTACCGTTGGATTCTGGTGATTGTACTTATTACCAACGTTGTTCTGTGGGATTCTACTGATGTATAGTCTTGTACCATACGAGTATCGTCATCCTACAGACGAACAACGATGTTGTTGATTCTAACGATGCACCACAAAGTTGTAGTGTGGATTCTACTGATGAACAGTGGTATACTGTAGGATTCCAGCAATGCATAACGTTGTACTGTATATTCTAATGATGAGCAAAGATGTACTGTAGGATTCTACTGATATGCATCGGTATACTGTAGGATTCCAGCAATGCATAACGTTGTACTGTATATTCTAATGATGAGCAAAGATGTACTGTAGGATTCTACTGATATGCATCGGTATACTGTAGGATTCCAGCAATGCATAACGTTGTATTGTATATTCTAATGATGAGCAAAGATGTACTGTAGGATTCTACTGATATGCATCGGTATACTGTAGGATTCCAGCAATGCACAGTATTGTACTGTAGGATTCCAGTGATGCACAACTGTGTACTGTATGATTCTAGAGATGACCAATGATGTACTGCAGGAATCTACTGATACACAACTGTATACTGTACCATTCTGTTGTTGCAAAACGTTCTACTGTAGGATTCTACTGATAAAAAACAGTGTGCTGTAGGATTCCAGTAATGCATAAAGTTATACTACAGGATTCCACTGCTGAACACCACTGTATGGATGTATATATCACACCGTGTAGAACACAACATCCACAACACACATCTACTGCAGCACGACCCAGTAGCCATAATGAGAACTATTTATAAAGGATTGGAATAAAATCCAGCCATCGGGTTGGCATGCTGCTCATAAATCACGTGGTCTGGTCCTGCCCTTCCGGCACGTGACAGCATGTTGAACCAGTGCAGCATGTTGGTATCTCGTAAATCTCCGCCATTGCTCCCAGAAAACATGTCAACCTTTTAAGTACACTTGCTTGTTTTCCTATTTCCCCACAATATTCACAGGTAATGCAAAAATATCAATTACATGCTCTAGTCATTCATCATATCAGACGCATAAGTGTCCAATAAAACATGTGTTATGTGATTCTTGTCCATCAATGTCAATTTCGGCGCAGCGCTTGTCTTTAATAGTGAAACGTGTTGCACTGTCAATCATGATAAAATGACACAAGCTACACGGAAAACGTAGGGGTAAATACATATAAAATCTCAGACCGGGGTTTATTGACCGTAGTTTGAAAATATTAAAGTGATCCCTATCGTTACCATTTGAGAATGTAAATGAGTGAATTAATTAACCTCACCATACAAGTATGCCCCCCTCTCTAATTCCACATCGGCACACACGTGTACACGTTTTGTCAGTATTACGATGACCCTCTTTCATGAAAGCCAAATACAATGACAAAATAGCCCTAAAAGTTTTATTAGAAAACGCCACATAAATGACAAGCATAAATAGGTCAAGGTCATTCCAGGGTGAAATACTATTAAGGTCAAGGATGCCGTGAATAAGCCTAAATGAATGTTTAGCGACATAGCTCATTGAGTACCTTGTTCTGACTGACATTCATGCCAAACGTACGGCTATTAAGCTGCGGTTTTATGAACAAGAGCTTTTTTATGGACGAAAGGTGTGACTGGTGTCTTTAGCGCCTCTGCACTACACAATTAATCCTCAGCCAAACAAAACCACCGTGTGTCTTTTCCACCAGGACCCTCCTTGAAGAGACTCGTTACCAAGGCTTGACCTGACACTCTTGTTCCTTTTCAGCTTTAGCATTCCCCTCCCGCTTGTCTTCAGCTTTCCTTCTGGTCAGTGCACTGTCCACGAGATTGTCCAGTCACGAATACGACATGACAGTGTGAAAGCGATGGTTAAGTGTTGCCAAACAAGACGTGACACTTGCAGTGTTCTGTGGGTGTGTCCGAAATGACCTGTATGTAGGTAGTCTGGACATCGGTAATATTTTACACCAACCCTCCTTGTCAGTAACGATAGCATGGTAGGAAATTCAAATATAAGAAACATCGAGATATCTTGTATTTATAGTAGTTTTCTCCGAGTCCAGTTTCAAATACAGCAAACACTCTAAGCTTAAGGGACCTGTGTAACTGCTTCGAGTTATGTAAAATAAAATTCGAAACGACCGCAAAGTAAAGACTAAATGAAGAACAAACAGGGACCGAGCTTCGAGACAACCATAAGTTCAATACAGTGTTTGACTATATTTAAACACGCGAAACGGCATCAGATTTCTTCTTACATATCGTATCCTGTAACGGTCATGGGATGCAACTCCATAAAGCATAAGTTTAAGCATATCACCAGGACACTGAGATCTATTTAGGATACTGATAATAAATTAGTGAGTGAGTGAGTTGAGTTTTACGCCGCACTCAGCAATATTCCAGATATATGGCGGCGGTCTGTAAATAATCGAGTCTGGACCAGACAATCCAGTGACCAACAGCATCAGCATCGATCTTCGCAATTGGGAACCGATGACATGTGTCAACCAAGTCAGCGTGTCTGACCACCCGATCCCGTTAGTCGCCACTTACAAGCATGGGTTACTGAAGATCAATATTCTCACCCGGACCTTCACGGGTATGATCATAAATTAAACCTGTGCACATCGAGCACGTCACTGTTTATGATCTGAAGTCAACACTGTGGAGTATCTGACCAATTCCAGTATAGAGAAGGCTCATGTTACTCTCAGTTATATATATACAGACAGAGAGGGAGGCGTAAAATTCGAAGAGTGAAACTGGAAGTGGAATTGTACCAATATAGAGATAAGTAGTTAAGTAACTAATATGTAAGGCCAGTGGGCATAAAAAGCATCATCTCAATGAATGGATAGATGAATTCGATAACACCCCTTGACGCACGTTCATGGCAGCATAAAGTAGGGTAAACACGCTTCACGGTCACCAATGTTTAATTAATTTAGGCCGCCCTGCTACGAACAGATTCAGCAAGTCAATGTCAAAGTATGAAATAATAATGATTCCCTTAGCCTACAACAGCTCCGCTGAGCTATACACTGTTTTGTAAGCAGAATGTCGTGCTTGGCGTTAAGGAAATGACGTTATTTGCAGTCAATATTCTGCGGGGTTGATTAACGCTGTTCCCGTTTATCTGTTTTATAAATACTGACGGGATGCCATACAAACCCTATACCCACCATGGAGTGATAACTCGTCATAAGACAATACTCGAAAACAAAACGAGTGTATAGACCTAGACTTAAGATGCACACTGTTTGGGATGATGCGTTACTTAAATACCACAGGTCTGCGTCTATTTCTTTAGCCGCGCTAAACCAACATTTTATGCCATGAAGACCTGTTAAGTCAATCCTTGTAATATCCGGGCATCACAGCCGTCAAAGAAACACCAAATCGGAGAATCCAAAAAACAAAAAATATCAAAATACCTGTGGGTGAAAATATCAACACGCGAGGTTTTGCGAGAACTCAACACGATTTAGCAAAGTTTTACAATTGCAAGAAAAAGTTGGATAAACATTTCAGCGTGTTCTTGTGTTAATTCTGGGGAGAGATTCCAATGTTTCCACAACGGCACCACGTACCATTGTTTGCAGCCAGCCAATAGTCAGGACAAGCGGGTCTCTCAGAGAACTATCATAAACAGACTACACACACACAAACGGTAAATATGTATAATGGTTCCAGACATTAGGCAACCAGATCATGTTACGCCAATGCCAACACGCTCGTTACCAAATTATAGCGCCTAAAATAGACGGCATGGGTATCCATGACAACTGGTTTGAGTCTATCCGTGCAACACTGCCTTCCTTCAATGACATTGCTCAAACATTAATCAAACAATTCATTTGATCATTCGATGAGGACTAATTAAAGGTATTAGATAACTGTCTCCTGTATTCGGAATTCAATGGCTTTGACACTGGATTATGTTTGAACGTGTTCAACAATATCAAAATATCAATGGTAAACTGTATTTTATAAAATTTGAAAACAATATGGTTTGTTGTAAAGTAAAATTCAGATAGGGTTTACAGCCACGTCCCCCATTCGTGCCACCGCCTACTGACGTGGGCTGACTACAGAACCAACACCGTATATATTCTGTTGTACTCGTTCACCCAGTGTTTACATGTGAATAAACGCTGTGTACAGTGTACAGTCAAACCTCTGCCACGGTACAAAACAGATAGTTATCAGACCCTCCCACGACACACAAAAATTGCATGAAACTATTTCAATCCAAAACACTAGTCGTGCCTCGGCATGATTGGTAAGAAAGAGACATTAAAGATTTCCTTACAATGTTGTGTTGTATCGGGACTACGAAAACATCAAACGTGTTCGACACATCAGTAACAAGGAGACGTCAGCGCCAGGGCCCCATGTAAAGCTGAGCTGTTATGAAACTAAAGCTGAATGCAAGTCGAAGATTGCATGTGTGTGTTGTAGATATACAGTGACAGTGTTGACCTCCTTTCAGGACTCCACAATGGTACAAGGCCTACGGTGGTACCACTAGTTGTAGACTCAGAGTTCATTTACCCTTTCAAGATGATGAACAACGAATCTCCTCAACTTGTACATACATTTGACGGCTGTTGAGTGTACGGTGAGACAGTTTGCCCATGTATAACAGTTGAGCGACCTAATCGTGTGACATGTGTTAGTATGTTGTTTCATATATTCAGTGTGTTATGTGGAAGGGCATCAGCTGTGGTTATATCTTCATATCTAACATGTCTAATGGATTAAACATTGGTTTCTCTTCCAGTCAGGTGAGAGTGAGTGAGTGAGTGAGTTTAGTTTTACGCCGAATTTAGCAATATTCCAACAATATTACTGCGTGGCACACCAGAAATGGGTTTCACACATTGTACCCATTTGGGGAATCGAACCCGGGTCTTCGGCGTGACGAGAGGACGCTTTAACCACTAGGCTACCCCACTGCCCCCAGTCAGGTGCACACGCACACAGTGATGACACCGGGAGTTTTGGAAAAGGATAACCGTGTCCTGTGCTATCTGCCACCCACATAATCTGGATAAAATAATAACTTTGGCATGCTTGTTTGTAGCTTAGCAACGATGTTAGATTAGGTATTAATGTGTGGCAATATAAAACAGTTGCTATGGTGACAATGCGTATAACTGACTGGGTCAGCGTGCTCCAGTCGAAATGCAGAAAGGTATCAGTGTTAGATAAAAGTATCGGTACTATGGGTTCAAGGATATCCGTGATTTCATGCCTTCCTAATACAATGTATACTCAAGTCATATATCGGCGAAGTACCAAACCCGCTGCTCTAAACTATAGTCTTTGTACATATCACTACTCTGTAATGAACACTCTGAAATAACATGCAATAGTCCAGCTATATAACAGAGCTACAGATAACTTTTGGGGCATTGAGTTATGTACTCGCTTGTGTTCATCTCAATTGGGTATTCTAATTTTCCTTTGAGTAACGTAATAAACTGTACCCACCTCACTGAAACTCAACTGGGTATTTTGCCATTTTCCATTAATTGTACAAAAATATAATAAAGTTTAAATATTGGTTTAAGTGTTTGTTATTTATATTTGATATTTAATATGAGAAACGATAAGAAAGAAGTTGCCAAGTTCATGTGTTGAAATAGTACCTCTCAGTATACCTCAGTTATTTCATCTATCCACCGGTACACTAAGCTAAGATTTGACTTTTGTGTGTACGCATATAAGATCAAATTTATTGAGTATTTACAAAAATTCAAGCGTACTTGTACGCGATAGACATAATAGGAATTGACTTTTCACATAAATATTTGCGTAATTTACGCAGATATTCAGCTTATCATTTCGAAACATTTTGTTTGGGGCTTCAGACATTAGGAACATGCGACATCACCAATATTCTGACACCGACACCATTCCACAGTGAGGACGCAGCGAAACCCTTTCAGGAATGGTGTTGATGACTGGTCCCGAAAGTCCCCGTGTCACTTGAGGTAAACTATTGACATACCCTTTTGTCATCATCCCCACATCAAAGAGCCGCAGCCTCAAACAACGCAGCCATCAAAGGACCCAGGTAAATATACTATGACATTTGAGAAAGGTGGAACCTGTACACTGAGAAACGATGAGCAAGTCGGACAGGTGACTTCGTCGTTTTTTGTTGACAATACCTGTCAATGTGTTAGTTGATGTATGTTGACAAATACGTCTTCCTATACATTCACTATTAACACGGACTCAGGAATCGATAAAATGTCTGTAATTAAGGCTTCTCATAATAATGATTATCATCATTTTGAGTTAAGAAAGGAGCAGTAATTGCCATACGGCTATCCTTGGTGGTATTCACAGACCTTTGAACCATGCAATAAAACTAGCTCCATAGAAATAACTTAAGAAACCTCTATTTGCCATGACATACGAAGCGTTGTGTATGTCAGTGATCCATACAAACGAAATTATGTTGTACCTTGAGATCAAATCTGGATCGTGCCATCTGACTTTTAATGGCCTGAGGTTTGACTACAGAAGTCAAAGGACACCATGCATGGTGTGCATGAATGAAATCAACTGACGTCTTCATCTTGAGCTCAAACACGTGGATGTAACGTCGGGCTAATACAACCAAAGAATGTTTACTGTCAACTCTATGTGTCTGAGCTATGGATCTGCTTCTTTGTGAATGAGGTTCAAAGCGGGTCTAAGCACCCACCCAAATCGTCATTCACTTGATGAGATGAAGACATGGTTGTTGAATGTCATCGTCTTTGTGAGAGCCATAACTGAGTGTGTTGACTTTACGCTGACATTAAGATACACATTCCAATACCATGACCTGTCTGCCAATAGGTTCAAAGGGTTCAAACACGCTCAGGCGTATCAAATCGCTATAATGGCCCTAGACAGCAAACTGCTACTTCAAGCCTGATATACAAATTAACCTACAAACATCAGGTGATATCAGCAGGAGATTCATCGTCCCGGATGCTGGTTTTGAATTTCAAAATTCATAAATTCAACAAAATTCTTTCTTAGAATATGATCTTCATGAAAAGTACACTAACGCAGGGCGTATTTGATAACTGTCATTTGTATGTCATTCACACCCGTTAAAGTTAAAATAAATTAATTATTGGTCTTCAGCAACCCATGTTTGTCGTAAGGGTTGACGTATAGGACCGAGCGGTCAGGCTCAAGCAACCCATAGGACCGAGTCATCAGGCTCAAACAACCCATGCTTGTCGTAAGGGTTGACGTATAGGACCGAGTGGTCAGGCGCACTGATTTGGTCAGTGTTCGTCATCGTGTTCCATTTCCGTGAAAGGATCTCATGATACCAATCACTGGATTGCCTGGTCCAGACTCGACTCCTAACACACTGTCGTCATGTAGCTGGAATATTGCTGAGTGAGGCTTTAATCAACAGATAAACATTTACTTCCTCCGTTCCATGAAATGATTGTATTGTATACACACGTGAGTGTATTTGATAACGGTAAACTTATAACGGTAGACATAAATCAATACACAATAACGCAGCTAACGTAGGCTTGATACATGTAGACAACGATGTACATCCAGACAATCATATGCATGCTGTGTAGGGATACGAGTTGTGTCATATATATATGCAATGTGTTATGACTCACAGACTGAACAAACACTGCATATATTGATTGACTAGTCCAGTAAACCTGGTGATATAAACATGGTGGCTGCTTATCTGGGTGAACGACATCGGATCTCCATTTATAGGCAGCCAGTGCAGCAAAGATATACACATGACCACACACAGGGGATCATCCAATAGTACAACCGAACACCCATACCAGAATGGTATTGTTAGTGTGTTTATTTTCATGGAAAATAATAATGATAACGATGATGATGATGATAACGATGACGATGATGATGATGATGATGATGATGATTGATCACACACTTGTCACAGGTCTGTATCGATTCCACGACTGAATGGTATTGTCAGTGATTTATTTATCATCATCATCACCATCATCATCATCATCATCATCATCATCACTGTCATCATTACACCTATTAAGGCCTGGACAGAGACACCTGGCCAGTCCGATGACACCACATGCACGTCAGTTATTAATTGAACTAACGTTTGCAATTATTGATAATAACGACGTTATCAGTTATCATAATGGCCAACGCTCAAGTAGCTCATATATGAAATTACATACAAGTACCTTAATCGTCCAGGGTCAATCTGACGCTGACAGAATAGAATATATATATACACATCTATCTACCTAAAACGCCCACATCACTTCAACTACAGTATCAAATATCAAAATATTTTTACAGGTGTGTTGCGTTTAATCGACTTGTGGCACAACTTTGTCATCGGTTTAATCTTAAAAAGTAATTGAATACAACGCGGAAATGGGAGTGCCCAATGTAAACATTGATCTGCGCGCGACGTCATCTTAAGAATGGTCCTGTTAAAGTGATAAAATAAACAAAAACGGCAAAACAAGTTTGGTTTTTATGTAGGCTGGATTTCTGTTAAATCTCTCCCAATGAAACAACTCCATCGTATACTACATCGTATACATTAACTACACATGTAGATTATCTAAAAGTTTCATGTTCTCGTTAGATCCGATCGTAAGATATATCATGTAGTTAAACGTGAGGATAGTGTACCTGGGAAAATTACGTTACACTACTTATAAACATGATTACATATCTAAACCAACAACATCATAGTAAAACACGCTAAACGACACACAAGTGGTCGTCGAACTATTTCAAATACAACCAGACAGACCATCAAACGCGCCGCTATGGTCAGGTGAGAGAGAAAGTTTGCATTTAGCCTGTGGAGTGTCAAATACACCGACCGACAACGCGATGAGGCCAGGTATGTCACAGGTGGGAACTCGTACAATCTCCCGCAGGAAAATTGTCAGTTGACAAATCGTTATTAAATATCCCGGTTCAAGCTTTTATCATTCAGGGCACATTCTTACAGCGAAATCGCGTTATTTAGAAGTAAAATTCCTCTTATAACGAGAGCTTTAAAAATGGTGTCAGACTCTGTGTTCACATCTGGGACGCCCTTGCTTTCTCTCACCTGGGCCGACACAACATCAAAGGACACAATGATATAGGTCACTTACCTGTTTTTCTCGTATATCCGACAGGCACTTATCCAATAACCCCGCGTCTCTCCGTGATCCCATTTTACCTGTTAAAACACGGAATGCAATATTTCAGTCATTGTCAACGGTACTCTCTCTGCACATGCGCACACAGTTGTACAGGTAACCGTCTTCCTCATCCCGAAACTCCGCACAGCACTTTGAGGGCTGTTGGGAGTTTAGTGGAAAGCCCAGGTAACTAGTTTGCCACACGGGGCGTTATTTCAGATGGTCTAGTGTAGCAGGTTGTTGTACAGATTATTAAAGATTATTTATGAGTGACCATCTCTATTGTTATTTTTCGCAAAATAGCAATATCTGAGAAATGAATAAATAATATATCTTTAAAAAAACAAGCTATTGAACGAAAAACACAAACACATGTTGAGTGTTTGAGCCCACATACGTGTACTTTTATTCATGGAGCTGAATAGCTTTTGAAAAATAATAAACTACTTAAATTGTTTTACGTTGCACATACACACATAAAACAACGTAAAAAAACACTATTATAAGAGTCGCAGTATAAGCCGTCAGTCCACTGACACACACTGAAAATGTATATTTTTGTTAGAAACGTTAAATATACATATGAAGGACATAGACATAGAGACGTGTGTTGGTCCAATCGTCTCTGGTCATTTATCGTTTGTCCATCATGCATTCACAATACGTGACAGTATTTTACGAAAACAAAGTTTGAAATAAAATCTACAACAACCAATCCCTGCACCCTACCTGTCTGTAAAATGCCTGCACGCATTTTAAGTATTTTATGCCTTAAATAACGCCTCCTCCGTCTATAGAATAACGTCCATACATGCCAGTAAAGGCATCCGGTATATCGTTTGATCAAATACGCAGCTACCACAACGAAGCTGTACATATTGGTCTGAGGGGTGCATGTTGGCTCTCTGACTGTGTACAGCAGGGGGTGAGATATATACCATCAACAGGAGCGTGGTTCTATGACAGGTTTACATAACACGGGCTATGTTTATGTCATATTAACGAAGGCCTGATTAACGCTAATCAGGAGTGGACTGTGGTATGTGTAAAACACGGCTGTCCTGATCAGGTCGTGCATGAGTGATTTCGTGTTGCACGGTCCAGGGAGTACGATATTTAAATTCAGTGAAAGGTCTTTCAGGTGGCACTACAATGGTGGCAGCCTTGAAGTTGATATCGACAGTGGAGAGGAGACTGGCTGATTACCTTAAGCGTTAGTCTTTGAACTGATTATTTCCCTTCTATTGTTCAGTTTCATTTCCCTCATATTCTGTTTCACATAATTTCTCATTTAGGTATGAAGTTTCATGATATTTATCATTATGGTTTCACATGATTCACATTTCAGAATAACGTTTCACATTTCTTATTCCAATATATTGTTTTCATATTTCTCATTTCAACGTGCAGTTTCACATAAATTCTTAATTTCAACATGCAGTTTCAAATAATTTCTCATTTCAGTATAATGTTTTACATCTCTTTCTTATTTCAATATACAGATTTACTATATTACATAATTTAATATACTGTTTCCCTTTATTTCCCATTTCAACATGAAAGTTTACATTATTTCTCATCCAACTATACAGTTTCATATGGCAGCTATTGCTCCTAATTGTATTTTGGACGATGAGATACGTGTATACTCATACAATCTGATCCGCTCATTACTGTAGCGTATAGTATTGATCTCTGAATATGTAGATATAGCAATAGTATAGAAGTATAGACAGCAATAACATGGAATATATAACAATATCGATATTACTTCTGTTGTCACCCTAATTAATAATATTTCAACATAGAACCATTAAGCACATGGGGACCTATTCACGGCGGGTCAGGTTTTTGTGGATGGAAGATCCGGAGTCATGCAGGTCCTAATATTGCTACATTGGTGAACAATTGTTTATTTGTTGAGCTGACAAGCCAGGAAAAAAACAAAATCAGCTGGGAAATGGAGTTCGAAACCCAAGGTGTTCCTGGTACACCCAAGGGACCCCACGTGGGGTAGCCTGGTGGTTAAAGCGTTCGCTCGTCACGCCGAAGACCCGGGTTCGATTCCCCACATGGGGTAGAATGTGTGAAGTCCATTTCTGGTGTCCCCGACGTGACATTGCAGGAATATTGCTAAAAGCAGCGTAAAACTCCCTCTACTCTTCCTTCCTCGTGGGCATAAATACCAGCAGCCAACACACAGAACAAAAATCTCATGAAATCTCATGATCGTCGATAAGCGATACTTAACCGCTTAGTTTGTGTTTTGATACGAAGCCAAGGCTATTACATTTGTACATAACCTACCAACACGCGTTCTGGTTACTTGTCCGTGGAATCGGATTGATCAGACATCTGTGTATGAGGCCTGTCAAAGATCCAACAAGGTACATGCCTGTATCAGACATAATGGCTTAGCCTATAATCCCGATTAAGATTATCGGGAAATTAGGTAATTACTGACACACCACACGTGGAGCGTTGACTTTAGGGATCTGTGACTTGGCTGTGTGGCCATTATCACAGCTTCCATGGTTAGTTTTGAAAATATTATTCTCTTCAGATTTGGTTTCAGATCTTCAGTGCTCATCACTGGTTGAATATGTTTCAACGTACTGATGTTACTTCATAACGAAAATATGCCTTTCGTTTAAGTCCACGTGTAGTACAACCCTTTAACTCAAAGTACTTGATCTTGAAATACTTGATCTCGTATATAGTTTTATCCTCTGACTCTTAGGCCAGTGCGAACTCCTTCTGCTTTCAAAGTAGGCAAAGACCTCTTATCGTCTTAATCTTTCAACGAGCATTGTATGCGCCATTAGCATACCATCGTTGTGGCTGACTGACTGAGTTTGGTTTTACGCCTCTTTTAGCAATATTCCAGCAACATCACGGCGGGGGACACCAGAAATGGGCTTCACACATTGTACCCATGTGGGGATTCGAACCCGAGTCTTCGGCATGACGAGCGGACGCTTTAACCACTAGGCTACCCCACCGCCCCACCATCGATGTGGAGTTTGGCGACATATAGTTGGACATGTATCCATTTTTATCATCATCATAATTATGACCACCATAAAAAAGCTTGAAGCGTTCAGAGCCACGGGTTAATTTGACATATTAGACCGTAACACTTTCGGAATCCTCTCTCCCGCTCTCTCCCTCCCGCTCTCTCTCTCGTTCTCTTTCCCTCTCTCTCTCACTGAGGTCAATACCGTCCGGATTAACGAAGTTTCGCTGTATTGACATTTACCTCGATGTCTTCCTGGTTTGTTATAGACGGAGTGGGCGTCACCTGGTTATGTATGCTCGTAACCATAAACTCTGTCATCTTGACACTAATGTCAACAGTTATTGCATGTTCAGCGCTTACTCTACGGGACTGCAGTGGGTGGCAGGTTTACCATCTATCTCTGATGGTAAACTGAACACGTAAGCATACACACACAACACTAGTACAGGTGGGCTTGATATAGGTGTCAATGACCCACTCTTCTACCCGATTGAGACATACAATGGACAGATGTCACATTCGGTATGCTCTTTAAGGGCTAAGCTCTTTATACAGCCTCGTGCTTTGACATACTGTCGTTAAAACGTTCGCGCCTCACGCAATAGACAGGGTTCGATTATCTCCTGGGGTGCACAATGTTACGCTCTCAAGTAACTCACTCACTCACTCACTCACTCACTGATTTCTTCATTCACTCACTTTACACCAGTGTTACATAAATTCTGCTGCATGAGAGCTGCACGGAGGACAGCGTCACTTCAGCGAATACGAGCCAGAGATAGCAGGCGGTTAGCCGTCTCGATACGGAAATAGAAACAACCTGTTCTAGTTTCATCTTGGCTGGGAAACTTCAACCATTAACTTGTCCACCGTACAATTATACCAACATTTTCCCCATTGTGAGGGGGACACTGGAAACTCACGAGCCACTATTCATCCCCTGATTAGGAAGCATCACTTGACAATGGGCACAATGGACACTTCATTATGGAGAGCTACAGCTTTTGTGTGGTATGGTCAAGTATGGCTAGCCGGTCCTTGGGGTCACGGTGACCTCCGGCGACATCTACCCCCTCCGGATACCCCCTGCCTTTCTGTTTAGTGCGACATTATGAAGAAGATGCTGATCGGTTATTAAGGTGTCACATGTAGTACTACCTGAAAGTGGTATCGGCGAGTGGGTGTGCGTGCAGTGCCCAGCAAACATAACACAACTCGTTTAAAAAGTTTAAATTATATGATTAACAAAAAATGCGAGATGCTTAAAATTGGCTGGTTGGTTTGTTGTTTAATGCCTAACAGCTATCCCAGCTGTATGGCGGCGGTCTGTAAATAATCGAGTCTGGACCAGACAATCCAATGATCAACAGCATGAGCATCGATCTACGCAATTGGGATTCGATGACATGTGTCAACCAAGTCAGCGAGCCTGACCACCCGATCCCGTTATTCGCCTTTTACGACAGGCATGTGTTGCTGAAGATCAATTCTAACCCGGATCTTCCGCTTATGACGCACTCATCCACCAAGCCCAATCTACTGTATAAACTCTGCTGTATAAACATCTCATTATTATTTGTACATCATTGGCTTCCACGCCTGTCCTTTGTCTACTCTCTGGCTTCATCAGCTTTCTGCCTAGCCAATTATGTTAATTATGTTGTTTTCTTTGTTACGAACATGTATAATGTAACAAACATTTGTACTTATTCTAGCACACTACCCACTCCCCATCTCAAACATTCCTGTCATGCGCAAACACAGTGTGTACTTGTGACATCCATTAATTCGCCAATTCATTCCTATTTAAATAGCATTCATTCACTATTGAGTAGGACTATCCCAGTTACAGAACCAATAGACGCATCCCTACTCACATACTCTCACACAATCACGTGTTGCCTGGGATGGTCAAGTATGGTCGATTGGTCACTCGGGTCGCGGTGACCCAAGGCTATGTCTACCCCTAAGGTTTCACACGCCTACTGGTCTACCGAGACGTTATGTAACAGATGACAGATAGACAGATCCTTCCAGGTAGATGGATCACTCAAGCGACCACTCGGTGTCTAGCTGAAGTCCACTGCCTGATTTAATGCACTGATATGTTGGTACGCCTCTGGGATCGCGGTATGCAATACCTGAAGCTGATGATGATGATGATAATGATGATGATGATGATGATGATGAAATCGTAGATCACCGACAGCGGTTTACATTATCAGCAGATGATGACGGTGACAATGCTGCTGATGATGATAAAGTCGTAGATCACTGGGCCAGCAGTGCCCTCCATGCATAGTCATCACTGATTTCCAACGCTCCATTCTAACTTTCTCACCATTATTTTGTCATAAACCCAATTTAGTTGAAGCGTAATGGAGACGTATTCTCTTTAGTAGACGTCTTGTATTTAGAACGGAGAGATACAGATTACAAGAGACAGAAGCTATGTATCTTAAACCTATCCCTAGCATTTCAGCAGAACCCACGAATCCGTTGGTATATGACCAGATGGTGGCTACATGAATACGTGCAAACACCTAGTTGCGGGTACAGCAACGTGCAGTGAACTTGGACAAAGTGCTGTGACTATGTGTCCCAGTTCACCCAGCTGTGAATGGGTACCTCGTAAGGATGAGAAAGCCACAATAACTCGGTGCGCCTAGTGGCTGCAAGAGTTGTATACTCCTCAGGGAGTTGAGATTGATAATACGATGTGCCATTGAGATTGGCATCCAATGATCGAGGGAAATATATCAGCGCCTTGAGCATGCACTAGTTGCCTGGATATGTGCGCTATATAAATATCTAATAATAATAATAATAATAATAATTTGTAATGCTAACCTAAAGATCCAGACTCAACAAATATCAACAGGTAATCATGTTTAAACGACTGAGTGTTGTTCTACGGCGCACTCAGCAATATTCTAGATACATCAAGATAGCATCAAAATAACCCAATATAGGTAAACCATGTGGTCGACAGCATGAACAGCGCCGCTGGGACACGATGACACACATTGTAACCAAGCGATCGGCATCAGTCTGTTGTCATAAAACTTATATGATTCCTAGTACGCATAATGCCCCGAACTCGTCACAGAACCCACAGTTCAACCATCCTGTTGATTAACTGCCTTATTTAAATTGTCGTCATTAATTTTGAAACTAATTTACCCACGAAGTTGATTATTAAAGTAATGAATTACGGTTCAATGAACCCTGCCAATAATGTAGGACACGGTTTTCTGGTTAAACTAGCAAGCGTAAAGCGTTTGACAAAACTTTACACAAGGATGACCTACTTTGGAAATACGTGGCAATAACTAGATGCTCTGTTTGCAATAAAACATGTCTGATAGAGATAAACACCTGTAAATCTTGTTCTGAAATAATTATTTTATAATTATAAGCGAGCTGCTTATCATGAAGGCTATTCGCAGAATATCGGTTTCCTGTTAAGAAAATACTCAAGATCTCAAGAGCCCCTTAACACCCACATATCTGTATAATAGAACGTACTCTTCTGTTAAAGCACATGTGAGCTGCAACGGCAAACGAACTCTACCCCACAGTCCCTGAACCACATTATTTTCAGTTCCGCATAAACATATATGCAATGCAAAGCCTTAAACGAAGAAAGTCTATATCTCAATGCTCGCTTGGGATCCTTTTCGCTATAAAATGAGTTACTTGTTTCCATCAAAATTATATAGTTTTCAGAGGCTAAGCGTTGGTGTTCGGTACATGTACCCATTGTTTTGAATATCCAGTTGGAGTGAAACAGGGGTATGTTCTGAGTCCGGTACTATTTTCGGTTGTAACAAAATATAACTGTGACTCAGGCAATAGTTATTTCGATGCATTCTAGATATCCACGACAACAGCCTTTCGCTCCACTTATCAACACGATCAGTTAGTTACACAACTATCTGGAAAAGAGCACAAGCTACGAATCATTAACATGTGAACAATTTATATTTGTACATGCGCATCACATCACTGTATCTCGCACATAAAACCATATATATCATACAATCTATAACATACCAGGCAGTATATATCTCCAGGCAGTACTTGCATATAACGGTAGTCAGTAGTGACACTCCAGGCAGTAGAGATAACCCTTGAATGGCATATGAGGGGAAGAACCCTTTAGAGCAAGAAGATATTTGCTTCTAGGTCTTATTAAAGAGTTCTTTAATTGCCAGGATAGTAATATATTGCATAACCTAAAATTACCCAGCTAAGGGGAACTGTGTTGAAAGGACAGGATGGAATCGAGGAATGAGGAAAACGATTAAATTCTTCTTAACGAAATATTTTATGACACTCTGCTGGTAAGTGGTGTATATCTCCGCGGAAATAATTGCTTACTAACAAAACACTGTGTGGCTCGCAACGATCCGTGTTAGAATTGGTCGTCAACAACTCATGCTTGTAAGAGACGACTATCAGGATCAGGTGGTCAGACTCGCTGACTTGGTTATAGGCATGTCATCGTGTTCCAATTACCTACACCGATGCTCATGATGTCAATCACTGGATTATCTTGTTCAGGCTCGAATCCTCACAGACCGGCGCTGTCATATAGCTGTGTATGAATTACGTAATAAGCTATATGAATGTTTATTTATTACAAAATTGACTTTCCGATGTTGTTTGACTTTTTAGGATGAGTATATATCTCCGCAAAACGTTTGCGTACGAGTATACAAGCATCCAAATGCTCTTGACATAATAGATATCTACATTGACCCAATTATTCCACTAAAGCCCGGGTAGTGACGTGAGGTAGCCTAGTGGGCAAAGTGTTCGCCTGATACACCCGGACTGGGTTCCTTCCTCACATGGGTTCAGTATGTGACGCCAGGTCCTCGTGTGATATTGCTGGAATATGGCTACAAGCACCACGAAACAACACACACACGACAAAGGTCAGCGGTTAAAGCGGTGGACAATCGTTTTGTTTTCTATTTATACTTCAGCGACATGTTTAGTGAGTTTTTAAATAGATGACCTGAGCTGGAGCACTAACTGTTACTAAAATCGTCATATTTCGTGACGAAAGCAATAGAACAGAGTTAATCGTTTACTTTGGGTTGTAAGTTAGTACCGCGAGGTTAAGTCCGGTGAAAGTGACACACTACATTCGTCACACCTAATAACCTCTGATCCGTACTTGAATCACAAAATTCTAAAAAACAATCACTTAATGAGATTTATGTGCATGTAGTCCCCCACGCTTTAGGCGTAGACTTAATCGAATTAAACTGAGTGATGGTTTTGTGGTTTTGTAAGCGTTTTGCCAAGGGCGAAAAAGATTTACAAAGCCCCAGCGTTTCATAACATGTTGTTGTTCTTCGGGAAGACGTAATGTTTTCACTTGTTTTATGGATATATCTAGCTGCACGAGGGGTCGCGGGTTTCACGTAATGATAAACTTCTGGACCATTTATGTGCTTAAGTCGACGTGTTCTGTATGTAAAGCGAGAAAACAGACAGGCGTACAGGGTCGTTCCAGCAAGTGTTGTTTACGGCAGATTACCATCTCTCTTCCACCATCACAACATGAATGTGTACCTTGTATGAATCTGTCACGTTTAGTTATTTAGATCATCACAGATGCGCACAGTTTCGTCACTTCATGTTTTAACAACACATGACGAGCTGAGGCACGAATATTGACTTCAAATGGAAATGGATAAGAGAACCCCAATGTATATTTTTTTATTCAGAAAACTATTGTTGAATATCAGATACGGTTAGAAAGGAAATGAGAGCGTAGATATAGAGACACATGTACACCTTCTATATAGTTCTGTCGTATGTTGAGAATCTATATAGTTCTGTCGTATGTTGAGAATCTATATAGTTCTGTCGTATCTCGAGAATGCAGGTGATTCTGTAATACATCAAGATATATTATATATTGGTAGTTCTGTCATATGTTGAGAATCTATATAGTTCTGTCGTATCTCGAGAATGCAGGTAATTCTGTTATACATCAAGATATATTATATACTGGTAGTTCTGTGACATGTCGAAAATCTACATAGTTTTGTCAGGGATGAAAAATCTTCATAGTTCTGACATATGTCGAGAAGGCTGTATAGTTCTGTCAGGGGTAAAGAATCTTCATAGTTCTGGCACATGTCGAGAAGGCTATATAGTTCTGTCAGGGGTAAAGAATCTTCATAGTTCTGGCACATGTCGAGAAGGCTATATAGTTCTGTTAGGGGTAAATAATCTTCATAGTTCTGACACATGTCGAGAAGTCTATATAGTTCTGTCAGGAGTAAAGAATCTTCTGTCACATGTCGAGAAGGCTATATAGTTCTGTCAGGGGTAGATAAACATATTTCTGACACATGTCGATAAGGCTATATAGTTCTGTCAGGAGTAAAGAATCTTCTGACACATGTCGAGAAAGCTATATAGTTCTGTTACGTGTGACGAATATAACGACAAAAACTAAGTTCGAGCGAGATGAGTGTCCCCAAGCGGCCGCTAGACAGCAGGTGTCAACATTATTTCAGAACAGCCTATCTCGTCATCTAGACGTCATGCATACATTTGTCAGACCCTCTTGGTTTCTGTCTGGAATAATCTCTACTCTAATTGCCGTATTATGCCTCTATCTATCAGCACCATCACACAGAGTCACGACAAATAGGTACAATGTATAACGCGCGCGGGGGGCTCGTAGGGAGTCTAACAGAAGGGGGGATCGTATCGCTACCTGTAAAACCAGTTACATACCATGTCTTCTTGTAGGCTTAGCCCCGGGACAGAATATCAATGAAGTAAAACTAACAAACGTATATCGTATTTTATCTTGAGAATCGCATGTTGGCAGGGGTCTGACCGAGTTTAGCTGTGTGCTCGTTAAAGCGACAAATATGTCTCAGCCCAAAGAGTTCATTGTACTGTTGTATGAGTGTGTGTTTATGAATCCCTATAAAAAGTAATACCAGCTGAAATGCATTGAGTGTTAACTTTTTATTTTCACCAAAACATAAAAATTCGGTTGATTCTCAATTACAGTAATTTTCATTGTTGACAATTAAAGGGACTAAACTCACTCACTGTTAAAGGGATGTTTGCGTGACTGTGTTGTCTAGGAGGAAGCAAATCTTTCACGGTGATCTGTTAATGTTCGAGTCTAGGCCATAATCAAGTGGTTAACATCATGAGCATCGATGCACTTCATGGTGAAATGACACGCATTTACACAAGTCACTCCCGGTCACTTAATCGTATGTGTAAAAATTATTCTTTTTATAAAATGCCAAGCCTGAATATGCATATACTTCATCGATGACTCAGGTGTACATTGATCAAACATACATTCCGATACATACCGTGTCTCACAGTCTAGACTGATACCTGTATGCAGTTACGTATTTGCCTATTTTGGAGGTGAGGATTTACTGCAAATATGGAGCCACTCCTCCTCCTCTAACTAGACCTTCCACATTCCTAGTTTTCGAGACAGCCATGTCAGTTTCGTGGTATTCATCCCACGTACTACGTAGGCACTCCGCAGTCGAACAAATATAGCACCTGGTTGGTTTATGGGATCAGCACACTCCAGCAAACATCCCCGTTCCTCCGATAATAAGACCATAACGCGTACCTATTTTAGAACACCTGTCATCACTAATTTTCAGTTATCCATTCTTACAAGTTTCATAATATACTGATGTGCAAAAGAAAGTACACACTTGGTGCTTTGAGACTATCAAAACAACGTAAATATTTTGCTAGCAATGTTCCAATTGGGTACGATATCTATGGTGTTATTGCAACACGTACACAATGTTTGTGACTTGTGACTGACTGACTGAGTTTGGTTTTACGCCGCTTTTAGCAATATTCCAGCAACATCACGGCGGGGGACACCAGAAATGGGCTTCAAACATTGTACCCATGTGGGGATTCGAACCCGGGTCTTCGGCGTGACGAGCCAACGCTTAACCACTAGGCTACCCCACCGCCCCTTGTGACTTGTGAGTCGGAATCAAAACACTTTTCTAAATATTACGCTGTTTTCAGGAAAACATTTTACCAACGCATCAGGTGTGTACTTTCTTTTGAACGTCAGTTTACTTTGTTTTGCATGCCCAGTGAAATCTGATTCGGAAGATCGTCCAGGCAGATTATCATCTTGTTTTGATGTTTTATGCTTATGTTCACATATACAAATCGTTTACATAATATCACACGGTATAACCTCTGACTGTTACGAATGTCTTCCATGCATACATCTCAGAACGAATACGTGGTTAAAGTCAGTCGTCACTTTTTTAACGTAACCCACAGGTTTAAGTCACAGGTTGGTGTTTTGGCTTCGGTTAGAGGCTGCTAGAAGTTTTTACACATATCGATGTGAATGCAAATTTATGCACTTTGCCCTGTTATTACCCCTATTATTAGTTTGAATATTGCTGAGTGCGACGTAAAACTAAACTCACTCACTATTATTTTGCATGTTGAACACCCTCCAACACACTTATCTGCCATAATGTTGCGTATAACCCATCTCAGTGAATACAGTTTTACGCCGCTATGGCAATATTCTAGCAATATCACGGCGGGGAAAAATGGGCTGTACAAATTGTACCCACATTGGGAGTCGAACTCAGGTAGTTGTCGTGACGTGCGAACGCATTAACCGCTGTGCTTCCCCATCCATTTAGTTTGAATGCAACTACAAAAAGATATGAAGGGAGTATCTTTGTTTGCAGTTATAACTAGTTCCATTATCGCAGAAAAACGCCTTTAACCTTTCATGCACAGGGTTTCAAATACTAGACTGTCGCTTATACGTGGAGAAAACATTCCGCTGTTTGAGTGTATATACATGTATATCTATTCATAAATCTACGTGCAATATCATCGGGGTTTAAACGGATCTTCATTGAGTGGATTGATGACATGCATATTGCTCGTATGAATCAAATATTTGAATAAACTTGCGTATTTTTCCACTCGAAATTCCGCGCATATTTAATCAGCCAAGCGGAACTGTACTGTCAATACAGTCAATGTAGAATCTAACGTAACGCGGAACAAAATGCGTGTAATCGCATGACCTACATATTCAACATTTATATTCAACATTTATATTCAACAATGAGTGTCAGTCGATGTAGTAAACCATGAGGTGAGACTCACCAAAGTTATTAGTATATGTTTTGGGAAATATGATTATGGGAATCGAACCCGGGTCTTCGGCGTGACGAGCGAACGCTTTAACCACCCCACCACCCCTATAAACATTCCTGGACCACACTATCCAGTGATTAGTAGCACGAGCAATAGGAGTACGAATCTACACTGACAGTCAAGTCAAGTCTGAACCCGATCCACAGAACAATCACAATGAGTTTTATAAACACAATCTGTAAAATGTATAGCATATGCAGCTGAGACATGAAAAGGCAAAAATGTAATAATGTTTTGCTCAACATGAACGGGAAATTATCGCTAAGGATATCAAATCATCTCTTTTGTCATTCACTTTGATACATTGGTCGCCATTATTTTGAACCACTGTGGATTTAGTTTCTTTGTTTGCTGTTAAACATCGCATTCAACAATTGTCAGCTATAAGAGGACGGTGTTGTAAGTAATCGAGCGTGGACCAGACAATCTAGTGATTAACATCATGAGCATCGATCTACGCAATTGGATAATATTACAGAACCTCTTAGGAAGTCCCGACAGACTGGACACCAATCTTGTATTTATTTCCATCAATAATTGATTTATGAAGAAAACATATGCACGCATGTCCCTTAATTCTCACAAAATTCATTCATTCTGAATATTGCAACAAAAACACACTATGGAATAAGTCACCTGGACTAAATACACATGCTTGACCGCCCAATGACCATTATGCAGAGCTGTATAAACACCAACCGTTGTCCACTACATATCCCACAGATATTATCATCAGAGAAATAGTATATGTGCGATTAACTTTATGATAATGGTATACGAGAATGTACACAGGGCTAACCGCGTGTATCCCACATCGACTGGCCCTTGTGACCACGGCGAGAGGCGATAAGCTATGAAGGGGTACGCAGCTCGAGTCACTGCCCGGCAGTCAAGCTTGTACGCCTGCAGTAGCTAGCGATCAAATTACACGTTTACAGTCTGTTCTGATGACAACAAATTCCTCTTTATTTATGTGTACTTGGCACGGCATTCCTAGATATTTAAACTGTGAATACACGAGTGACTATTCCCATGGTCTGATTAATGCAGAGCCAGTTTAATCATATGTTAAGAACCAACGATCACAATGCTCCACGCTCGTTCAACATACTTAACCCCTATTGTACCATCGTAATGCCCTACTAAATGTTCAGGAACCAGAATTATATTAATTGTCATTACGCTGAACTCATCCGTAAGATTTTAATCTTACTTTCATATATATTAATATTAAAGATAACATTCTCAACGATGTCAATATATTACTATGGGGGTGTTTGACTTTCATAATGTAAACATAGAGTAAGTATGTAATGTAAACATTATGAACTGCAGCACGTGTTGACCCTTAACCCCTCCTCTTTCAATCACCGATTGACAAATGCATTATTTTCTCACCTTGAGCGTCCAATATCCAATCTACGTCCAGGTAACACCACAGGTAAGTCTCAGTACATTCTGCTAACTATCCACTGAAGAGGCAGAATGCCTTTCCTTTTCCCCGAGACTAAATCCAGGTAGAAATGTAACTAAATCTCAGGTGCGCCAGGTAAAATCCAATCAACGATGCGTCCGCGCTCAGCATAAACCTGAGGTATTAGAGTGAGAGACGAAAACAGGCTACCATATAGAGACAGGTAGATGTGTGGTCACGTGACACGTGACGGCCATATAAGACAGGTCTTGTTTGACAAGCTACACCTGTAGAACAGCCTTTACCTGTGTATAGTGATACGAGAAACATTTGTGTATAGGCTCTTTCTGAAGTCTCGTGATAGACGTGACAAGTTATTGGACGTGCATGCAGCTGGAAATATGCCTCATTTGATCTTAACACGAAATTAATCTTAATCAGCAATGACTCAGGGATCAATTTATTTCACAAGAGTAGATAATCTGCTTTATGTAAAGTTCTAACGCGTTTGGATAGGGTGGTATGATATGTTTCCAGTCGTATTCTGATGGTTATCAGTTGCTATAGCATAGACAATAAGATAAATAAATATGTAACAGTTGATAATTGAATGATTATTACAGGTTATTGATTGGAGAGAGAGAGACAGACAGAGAGAGAGAGAGTATGAGAGAGAGAGAGACACATAGAGAGGGAGAGAGAGAGAGAGAGAGTATTCCGTAAGACTGAGAGAGCATATAAAGAGGGGTACATGTATACATATTACTTATTGCTTGTGATATGGTCGAAATATTACTTTTGTTTGCATTTGGAAATGTTTTTTCCCCATTTCATCCATCACAATAACAGTAACTACACCGAGTTCAGTGTATCCCCTGCTCATAAAAATAATAACGGTATTCTGACGGTTAGCAATGTTTTACTGGAATGTTTATATTCATATTTATTTGACATTCTTCCTCACATTAAACAGCAGAATATGTATTCAGAACAGCAGTAACATTTAATGAAGCATCGCATTAACATTTACTGCATATTTCCCCTGTGAGCCTGCCAGAATAGACCAGCTACAAGAACAATAGCGGCGTCTCTCTCTGCCCCCATTAACGTGGCACACCTTGTTTTACAGGGTTTCAAATCAAAATTAACATGTCCTGTGACCATTGACCTCATTGTAACCCCAACCCTTGTAATGACCCTGTGATTCGTGCAGCGAATGCTGGGAGAGTTACGCTCGGCGTTTGTAGGGGAGGTTACACACCTCCAGTAAGGGAGACATGGTTGGGGAAGAGTGGTCAGGGGGTCGGTCAAGCGTGGGTCGTTTGGGGACAGACTGGATCTAATACAGAGATTTATGTATGTTATTGTAACAGATGCCAATTGTGGTAAATAATAGGTTTGGACAGACACGTGGTCGAGTTTTACAGGCACTGCAAACGTATGCTGCCCTACGAGGGAGTGTTTTCACAGGGTTTCTGAAAATAACATGTCCCAAAACATCAGGTGACGAAACATCAAACATGTATTTATCCATGAAATACAAGACTGCAATCATTTGTCCAGCATTAGCAAGTTGACCTGATGATTGATCTCACGTGTCTCTAATTTTCATGCACCCCACAGCATGATCCTTATACCCCTTCCCCACCAAACAGTAAATGCCTACAAAATAGAAACACGATTTTCATGAACACCAATTCCCCTGTCTAAAAGAATCGTCCCTTAATGATGATCAATTGTTTGTATTTGAAAGAAGTAAGTGCAAGACTCAGCGACTTCATGCGTGGAACTCGTTTACCGTTGACAAGCATGATCTAAATTGACGAGACCCGGGAAGATCCGGGGAGAATAGGTCTTCATGCTTGCCACAAAGGCGACTATGCTTGTCGTAAGAGGCTACTAACGGGATCGGGTGGTCAGGCTCGCTGACTTGGTTGACACATGTCATCGGTTCCCAGATCGATGCTCATGCTGTTGATCACTGGATTGTCTGGTCCAGACTCGATTAGTTACAGACGATGGAATATTGCTGAGTGTGTGGCGTAAAACTAAACTCACTCACTCACTCACATGTTGTGGATATAATTTTTACTGGTGTTTGCTTGTTTGTCATTTAACGCCGCACTCAGTAATATTCCATTTATGACGGCTATATATCTGAAAGTAATCGAGGCTGAACTCGGCAATGCCGTGATTGATATCATGAGCATCGAACAATGCACGTGTGTGATACGATGACATGGGTCAACCAAGCCAGCGAGTCTGACCACCCCATCCCTTAACGACAGGCATAGGTTACTGAAGACCAATTCTAGCCCGGATCTTCACAGATCTATTTACAGGTGTACTAGATCCTTGAAACAAAATACACTAACAGGGATCTATACACTTGTATACCCTCGTGGTAGAAGTTGTGGAATTGTAATAGCAAACGGACAAACCACTATAAAATTGTCAGATGTCTTGAGGACAGAGGACTCTTCAAACTCTCCAAGTTGACGTCATCCGTCAGTGTCACCATTAGGCGGTGATAATGCAATCTGACCACGCAGATCAGTTCCCGGTGTTGCGTCACAGACATTCCCCTTGCAATCAGTCACTTCCTTGACGAGCTCCTGCTCCAGGCGAGGATTTGTCCAATCATTGAATAAGCCGGCGGTGTAGTAGCATTGTGTCAGAGAACATGATGTGGCTTTGTCTCCACAGAACAGAAGTATCATGATACCTAGTCTGTCTCACAGTTCCCGAACCACATTAATTTCCCTACTGCCAAGCCATCTCTGCAGTGCTAAAGCCCTAAATAAAGCAAGTTTAGATTTCCTCAGGTTCAGGTTCCTCTGAATCTCTGGTCTCCCTAGTGCTCCTTTTCAATATAAATGGGCTTGTTTGTTACTATCCAAATTATGTATATTCAGAGACTAAGCCTTAGTCTACCTGATACCCTACATTTGTAGTTCCATTGTATGGAAGTGTTATAAGTTGGGAAGAGAGCACGCTCTACCTCAGTATTAGTGAAGGATTAGTCTGACTTATCATATATTTGTGATTAAATTAAAATTCAAACCATGCGGGCAATAATTCAAACCATGTTGTAACGTGTAACATATGTTATGTTGGGATTGCACTTTTCAGTACAGTACCGATTCTAGTACTTTTGTTAGGTTTTGCGTTGGCTGAGTGGGTTAGATCGCTGACTTTGTGTGTTGACGATTAGGTACCTGACTTCAAGACTCAACCTAACAAAACTACTAGAATCTGTACCTTACTGAGAAAGTGTAGTCCGAAATATAACATTTGTTACACTTGATCATTTCCGAAATGACATTGTGTATTCATATTGTAACTGGATAATATATATGTATAGCAAGTAAAATTGTTGCCAAAGAACAATATATGTACAATCACTTGTAAGTATTAAATCACACTACTACGTCACACTTGGCGAATGACCAACACAATATAACATTAAACATTCCGGCTCTCGTCCCTGACCAAGATGAAGCTAACATTCTTAAGACCTTGAGGACTGACAGTATATCTTCTACATGCATGATAGCCAACAGGACTGATTCCATCCATCTTCACCTGCTGGGGGATTGTTTGATATTTTAAACATTGGCTAGCATTAACAAGCATCCTGCAAATACAACCTTTCCAGGAATACAGTCTATTGAATGAAGTGAACTAAGACACCCAGTAAATATAAGCTAGGAATGCATGCCTAAATATTTGCCCAAAAAATTGAAATACCTTTTCACAACCTTAATTCTTAATTTAATCTTTACTATATTGATACATAACAAACATAAAAACCAAATGTTGCATGAAAACTGTGTTTGATTCACAGACACGTTTCATGGAGTTATCCTGATCTAAAGATGCTTAATGACCCCCAAAAGGTTAATTATCGCACATTGTCCAAACCAACACTTGAATGACGTCATAGCATGTGCATCCCATACTGGCCATGACGACCTGGTAGAGACCATGACGACCTGGTAGAGGCCATGACGACCTGGTAGAGACCATGACGACCTGGTAGAGGCCATGACGACCTGGTAGAGACCATGACGACCTGGTAGAGGCCATGACGACCTGGTAGAGGCCATGACGACCTGGTAGAGGCCATGACGACCTGGTAGAGGCCATGACGACCTGATAGAATGGCGACCATGAGGCCATGGCGACCTGGTAGGGGCCATGAGGTTTCTACGGCAACTAAATGAGACGTATAAAGCATGGACAGACATCATTCCTAAGTATCACAGAAATATTGGTCCGACAACTCCGACAGTGGATACATGGCCATATTACCAGAACATCAATCTCAACTGCGAAAATAAAAATTCTCACTACTCTCGCACACGTGCTCTGTACAGTCTCCGCTGTAGTACCCACCGTCCTGGTATAGTGGATGGAGCGCCAGCCCGAAGAGCTGAAGGGTTTCGAGGTCCCAGGTCGCGTCATACCAAAACACGTTAGAAGATGGTACTTCCTGTTTCCCTGTCTGTCGCTCGGCATTATGGGTAAACCAAATATTGCCGGCTTGGAGTCAGTATGCTGTGTTTGAGTGGGGTATCTATGAGATTGTTAAAACTGGTTAAAACGGGCACTGTGTAAACAATAAAACTGTGTAAATAATCCGGTCAAGTAAAAAACACCCACGCGTTCATGCAGGGGCGGTGCGGTAGCCTAGTGGTTAAAGCGTTCGCTCGTCACGCCGAAGACCCGGGTTCCATTCCCCACATGTGCACAACGTGTGAAGCCCATTTCTGGGATTACCCGCCGTGATATTGCTTGAATATTGCTAAAAGCAGCGTAAAACTAAACTCACTCACGCATGCACACCCTTATATAAATGCAATAATACGACGTTCAACGCCATTTCATCTCACCTTGCCTCCGTCATTATGAAGGTAAATCACTTAACAAATCTGTATAAGCCCATGGTCCTGTAGTAAGACATGGCCTGTCGGAAGGATGATGTATGTTTTAATGTGATGGATCCACATCACCGACGGCAATGATGTTACCGATTAACACGCTGGCGTTCAACCACCGCCATTACTGTCAGACAACAGCAATATATGCATCATCACAACACAGAGATATCAGATAGTGGAGTCTTATGGCAAACAACCCGATGTGCTGTTCCTCTGAAACCCAGAAGAGGGGCATGGTGCTGATATTGTGATGTTTTGATGGGATGGCATAGTTCAGTTACGTCATGAAAATTTTCCAAACAAATGATGTTTGTGAACAAACACTAAAATATATAGTTATTCGATATTGCCGCCTTGCAAAGGGACGTTGAATAAAACATAGCTACTTGTTAAAACCGCCGCTCGTTATGCTAAAGACCTGGGTTCGAGTCCCATGACTGGTACAATATGTCTGAAGTCCAGCTGTCTTAGTATACGTGATATTCGCGCATATTGCAAATGTAAAACATCATCTACTTATTCAACAATACTTCTAAGGAATTAGTTCAAATTTAACCAGTTTCAACAAAGAAGAATACAAACGGGGCCGTTTTGGCCCACTAGTACTGTAGTTTGTTAGTAATTAATTATGTCTTATGCGCTTACTTTGATGACAATTTGGGGTGATGGTGGATTTGATAGCACCATACCCGTAGCCGTGGATTTCATCAAGTGGTAAACGTTTGAGACCCGTATTACTTCGGGCTTCCCTCCCACATATAGCAGACACGCCGTGATGTAACTGGAATAGTGTTCAAAGCGGCGTTAACTCCACCTAACTCACTCATGCTCTGTATGTAATATAACATTCCACCGATTCTATATCTCTTTGTGTGAAATGGAAACTAAACTTTGGAATCTTGATAACCAACTGATACAACAATCCTACGCCCAATGCTATTGCGTCAACAGTGACAGAACATAATTGATATTACCTGAGTACAGACTTGAGAGTTGTACGTGACACTGACAGGATTAGTAAGGTATGACGGATCGTCGAGGTCACTGACGATTTGTAACAGAGATCTCCCAATGACTGGCGATCTGTTACAGGGATCACCCTGGTCCGACAGCCTCGACATGGTTCTCGTGTGTCCGACCAGGGTCGCCATCTTGAACTACTTGTCTGACAAATATCATCACGGTTAGCGACGTAAAAGATGACGTGAGCGGACAAGGGAGGTCATCAAGATGATTGATGTACAAACACAGATTTCACCTGGGATATTCTATCGCCTCGTGTTGTCATGTTTATCACTGGACGTTCTGCATAATAGGGAAATCTACATGAAACGTCCAGACAGACTCCACCAACGACATGGTACTTTGTCGGGGATCACAATAGGAGAAAAGAATACAAGGAACTTCGTTTTCGCAAACACCTGGTGTCGTCAGTGAGTGAGTGAGTGAGTGAGTTGGGTTTTACAGCGCTATTAGCAATATTCCAGCAATACCACGGCGGTGGACACGAGAAATGGGCTTCACACACTGTACCCATATGGGGAATTGAACTCGTGACAAGCGAACGCTTTAACCACTAGGCTACCCCACCACGTGGTGTCATCACTGATTTCCTAGATATTTTCATATAATTTCCCACCCTGTGGAAGCTGTTCGTCAGATAATCGGGACTGATTACTTTTGTTGGCATTGGCGTTTTGAGATGTGAATGGGTTGAAATATACTACTCACACTTTGCTAAGGATCACAACAATTCGCAACTGTTCTTAAACGTAAATTTATATTTATAATTTGAAACTGTATTCGTTTAAAACTGGATAAATAATGATATGGTAACACATTTTTAGGAAAACAGCCACTTGATACTTATGTAACCATAAAAAGGTTTTCATGGCACCAATCAACCATTTTGAAAACCATGGCACGGGTCATTGACAAGTACATAACACCTGTCAATATCAGGTATGGGATCCACAAGATGCAGTGAGATACTGAAAACTTGGATCCATGCTTACAATAGGCTTAGATATTTAAACCTTTGACCCCACATCATAGTTTTCTGATGAATCAATGATTTGATCCTTAGCAAAGTGTGAATAGTATATATTAAGCCCTTGATAAAGTCAAAGTTCTCCAAAACTGTGGTGAGATTGTTTACCACTCTTTTTCCATAATAAGTAACCATAAATTTAATAAAAATATCAGTAATTAAAATCGTGATATCATAAATATGGTAACTGCACCCGAAACAACCATCGTGCTGCGATCTCGTACCTTCCTTAATGGTTAAATAATATATCTATTCATTTACCAATTCAGTTTGATGTAATGATAATAAAAGCATTGATCTAAAGGCGCATTTGAGGCATCGCACTATATACTTCGTGGTGTACAGGGTATATATTTTGTTTAGAATAGCCAAATGTTAAATTGAGTCCACTGAGAAACCTATGTGTGATGTCCGCTTATAACCCGAAGAACACACACGAAACACACAGATTGTACCCAATCTTCCAACATGTTCTTTTTCTGTTAGGCAAAGTCTGAATTTAAGCAAAAAAATGAAGTACTTCAAATTCCATGTTGCACGATCCTATGTTTGGCGAACGTGATGTGAAAAGGATGTGCATTGTTAGCATTCTGTAACGGATGCAGACACACAACATCAGCAGCCGGGAGGGATTGGTACTAGGGGGCACAAGCTCTCTCTAGTATATACATACAAACGTCAAAACCATTTCCATAATGATGGGAAATTCAGTGAATGAGTGAGTGAGTGAGTTGAGTTTTCTCTTTATATTAGAAGACAGTCAGAAGTTTATATAGGCCGTGGACGTTCCATGCGTTTAGTGAAACCCGCCTTCACAAATACTGTCGAGACTAGAAACATTATCGGAGCGAAATGAACGTTTAGGTTACTGAACCAATACAACCAATGCACCTGTGTGCACCTGGCCAATAAAATGAGTTGTCGTAATGTCGTTTATAGATTTCAAGCGTTAAAGATGAGAAAAAAGACATGGCATTGCGTCTTAACTGACTGACTGACTGACACCGAAAATGGGCTTCACACATTGTGCCCATGTCGGGATTCGAACCCGTGTCTTCGGCGTGACGAGCCAACGCTTTAACCATTAGGCTACCCCACCGCCCCTTGAGTCTTAACATGCTACTTGTACAGTGATATGATAGTTAGGTACAGATAGGTATATATATATACTACCCATCAAAAGTTTAGACTCACTAGTGTAAATGTAGCCACTTACTTGTCCACTGTTCTAAACTAGCTTTTTGCAAAATATTCCATACTGTTTAAAGGTACTGTTTAGTTATGAACTGGTGTATTGTAAAACATATTCGTAACATTGAAAAGATTATTGTCATGAGTTCAGTAAATGATTAAAATCTGTGAAAATTGGCGAATTCTTAACAAAACTTTACACCAAAACGAATCTGTTCACATGCACGACATTTGCTCATGCCTTTCGCAATTTGAAGCATCATCCTTGTGCAATTCATCTGCATAGCTATATAAACGTTAACAGATTTTAAAGGTTAGAAGTAATGGTTCATTACCCAACACATTGTGTTGGTGGATAGCTATATAAACGTTAACAGATCCAAGTGTTAAAGATTAGAAATAATGTCATTACGTTACATATACATAACATATAATAATTTGATATAAACGTGCTTTAAGTTACAACACATTGTAGGACCACTATTTGGCAACCGTCTCCGTGGTGTAGTGGTTAGATCCGTCCGGAGGTTAAACTTTTAATTTGGCAAAATAATGGTACTATATTTCAAATCTTAAAGGTAAGAAACAAAGATCATGACATTTCGTTTTAACACATTGTGCGATTCAACCATTGATAGTGGGCTTGATAGCTATAAACGTTTACAGAGTCCAAGTGTTAAAGATTAGAAATAATGTCATTACGTTACAACACATCGTTAGAGCACCTCACCTCACTATTTGGCAATAATTTGATAGCTATATAAACGTTTACAGATTCAAAGTGTTAAAGGTTAGAAATAATGTCATTACGTTACAACACATCGTAGAGCCACTATTTGGCAATAATTTGATAGCTATATAAACGTTTACAGATTCAAAGAGTTAAAGGTTAGAAATAATGTCATTACGTTACAACACACTGTAAAACCACCATTTGGCAATATTTTGATAGCTATGTAAATTTCATGCCTTTAATCAAAGTAAGTATATTATACTACTTTAAACTATATATATAGCATTATAATATAATACCTGGTAATATTCTGTTATAACACATGTTACCTAATTATTGATTAATGCACACATGCTTATGATATAGTCGTAATAGTAAACCTGACTTCAAATTTTCTAACCTTATAAATACTGATAAGTCAAACATTATTTGTTTACTTTTTACTATTAGTGGGTCTGTTTTGCGGACCAGGAAGGACCTATTATGCCCGAATCCCTATCTCAAGTTGAGTGGTGTAAGGTAAGCTGTCACCAACACGATGACTCACAGGTAAGTCGCCACCCATTTTCTGTTTACACTTTTTTGTTATTGGGTTAAAGTAGGCCCCAAATTGGTCCTGGTTTTGCAGCAACCATCTTTGCTAGGAGGTTTGACATTAACACAGGTCATACGAGCGCTGAGGTGAAGAGATAGATAAATGTTTAGGGTAATTACTAAAAGTGGAACTTCGGTGCGAAACAACGACAGCGATGATCGGTGTTGATCTTTCCGTCAGTCTTGTTAAGTTGTAAATATCAGTCAGCTGAGAGAAAAAACGTACGGTAATACATTCAACTGAGAATGGTAAATCACGTTAATAAGCGAGGGACAGGGTTACAGTGTAAACACTTCATGTCAATATTAGCTAACCTTGATATGTGAGAAAATAAGACCTTTAGAAATTCAAATAATTCATATTTGTTAAAGAAAGACTTAAGTAAGTAAATATGAATCGTTACACGAAAATATGTATAAATGTGTGAAAAGGGGTAACACATTTTTTGGACACCCTTAATGTAAATATACTATGCATCACCCGCTGTTGTTGTGTCAGTAAAGCACAAAATGAACACATTGTGTTATATGCAAATCAGTTTGTAACTGACGCAAATCGTGTTCATTTCAAATTCATTACATATTTAACTGAGAGACCGTATTAGTTTTGAAAGTTAAGTAACTATACGTTATTCGATGAAGAGTATTTAACATGTGATACATAAAGACTGTTGGCGAATGAAACTACCCGCCCATGTTTGATTGGGGTTAACAGTGAAGCGAACAAATAATGGTTTTTCTATGGTGATGTATTTCATGTGCTTATCATTGTTTAGGAGCTTAAGGTTCGGCAACTGTTTTCAGCCTAGTAACGTTTTACTAACGTTTTTAATGTTTTGGTCAACTTAAAGTATACTCTCCCAAAAAAGAAACGCATCATGAAAATAGCAATTTCGTGTAGCAATGAATGAAAACGTGATTCATTTTACAAAAGGTTTTGCTCTGTTTAGGAGTCCCATGGTGTTTATGTTTTGAAACATCACAACAAAACGCACCATCCGTAAAATACCCGTATTTAACAGCATGCTTTTCAATTTCGGCGTGTAGTGTCACAGAATACACAATTCACATGCAATGCACGTGAAAGTTGGGGATCAGATAGTCTCAATGATAGGTATAAAAGGTTGATCGTTGTCTGTCGATTATTCACTGTATTTGGAATATTGTTGACGAACGCAAAATGCCACGTCTAAGTGAAGCCAACCGTCATATCGCCATTGGTTTGCTTGAAGCTGGCCAGTCTCAACGTGCAGTTGCCCGACGCATGAATGTTCACCAAAGCACCATTTCACGGTTCTGGGAGAGATATCGCCGGCAGAATTCGGTAGCAGATGCCCCTTCGTAGTGGGCGACCTCGAGCGACCACTGCGGCGCAGGATCGCTACATCCGGGTACATCACCTGCGTCATCGAACAGCTACGGCGACCAGTACCGCTCGATAAATACCCGGATTGAAGAGGCTTTCTGCACAGACCGTCAGGAACAGATTGAGAGAGGCTGGTTTACGTGCCAGAAGACCTTATTTTGGTCCTGTGCTACGACAACAACATCGTCGACATCGAGTTCAATGGTGCACCAACGTTCAGGCCTGGAACCTACCGAATTGGCGTAGAATCTGGTTCAGTGATGAATCACGATTTCTATAGGAACGACGCGATGGAAGAATGCGGGTATACAGACGTCGATGTGAACGTTTCGCCGACGCTTGCGTTCCCCAGGTGGACATATTCGGCTGGGGAAGTGTTATGATGTGGGGAGCGATCACCTGCCGTAGGAGAAGTGATCTGGTGATGATCCAGGGCAACCCGGCAGCTCAACGGTACTGTGACGAAATCCTACGCCCACACCTCCTTCCAATCATTGATCACCAGAGGGAGTTGTTTCAACAGGACAATGTCAGGCCCCAAACAGCACATCACACTAGAGACTTCCTCCAGAACTACAACATCAATGTGCTTCCCTGGCCCTCAAGATCACCGGACTTAAACCCGATCGAACATCTGTGGGATGCCCTGGACAGACGGGTGCGACGCCGTAACCCTCAGCCCCAGACACTTCAGCAACTCGCACAGGCACTACAGACAGAGTGGGCTGCGATTGGGCAACACGAGATTCTGAGACTTATTCGTTCGATGCCGAGGCGATGCCGTGCAGTTCTGGATGCCCACGGTGGTCACACGAGGTATTGACCACCACGCGGCTCCATGTGACACTCAAACTGACTTTCCTCGAGTTGGTGCCAAAGACGGATAAGTCTGCATTCCCAGTGTGCAATTTCAAAATAAAAATAAAAATACAGTTGAAATTCCTATATGCGTTTCTTTTTTGGGAGAGTATATTTACTTTCTTTACTCCGGTAGTTCCTACTGGCATCGGGGGCGGTTAGGTAGCCTAGTGGTTATAGCGTTCGGTCGTCACGCCGAAGGCACGGGTTCGATTCCCCTCATGGGTACAATGTATAAAGCCCATTTCTGGTGTCTCCCGCCGTGATGTTGCTGGAATATTGCTAAAAGCGGCGTAAAACCATACTCACTCACTGGCGTCATTGACCAAAGCATATAACGTGCAATGCACACTTGCATCCATTTGTGTTGTGCAAATCAAAGTCAATATCATGTAGTTTTTTTTCTTTATATGGCGTCTTCAAGGATGGCAGTGATTGAGGAATGTCAGATACAGGTGCCTGCTGAGGTCCAGGCAGGTAGGCGGAGATAGGTAAGCGACAGGTGAGTCATTCAGGAACGCTGCCGTGACATGTAAAGAGCCGCTGTTGGAATAGATGGGTCAGATGTTGACGTTACACAACACCGTCATCGCCGCGAGGCCGGGGAGGGTGGGGCTGTCTGTGTTGCAACTATCCAGGTGCTGATGACTCACCTGTAGGTCATCACTGACACAGGTAGATAGCCAGATAAATGCAGCAGACATTTAATCGGTAACCTTTTCCTGTTCCAGGAATAGACCAAAATATCATAATGAAAATTCCTTTATTTGTACGCAAATGGAGTGCGTGGGGTATGTTCCCGGTAGGTTGGGACAAGCGAACATCTGGTGTCATCGCTGATTTTCAGTATTTAGATCATATGATTTAATTGCTAGTTTGACCCTTAAGTCCACTGCTTCTTTCCTCTAACCAGGTGAGATGGGCCCGCGTTTTTGCGCATCTGCTGTTTGTTTTGGCGGATAATCAAGACGGGTTATTTTGATTTCTGGTGTGACATTTTGTATTTCGCATTTTATGTTTTACACCATGTAGTGGACGGCAATATACCAAATCACAGAAATTCTTTATCGGGTGATTTGTATGTTGACTTCACATACTCATAATAAGCAGCGTTTCATATGCCAGGCAATTTTAAGACGAAGAATCCGAGCGCAAAGAAAACACTAAAACCGAAGGTTTTGTTTAAAAGAAGACAACACTGACCCAACCGTATCTATGTTCACTGTGTTGGTCACTGGATTACAATTTTGCCACCAAAAGTCAATAGCAATATGAATACCCAATGGACATTGTCGTTGATGGTACGATTGGTACTGTGAGTGACTTTAGTTTTACGCCGGTTTGTTGTTTAACGCCAAAATCAGCAATATTCCAGGTATATGGCGGCAGTCTGTAAATAATCGAGTCTGGACCAGACAATCCAGTGATCGACTGCATGACCATCGATCTACGCTACTTGGATACGATGACATGTGTCAACCAAGTCAGCGAGCCTGACCACCCGATCTCATTAGTCGCCTCTTACGACATAAGATTGGTAGAATTCTAATGTCAGAAAAACACCACCATGTCAACGACGCAAACATACCCTTGGTAAAGATACACGATCTACCATGGTATTATTATCAACATTTCATGGTTATTTAACTATGCTGATATATAGGTTATGCTTAGGTAAACCATCTCGATTGAATCACTCTCTCCCAATACGCCCAATGTGTCGCATGAAGGAAAGAACCAAAACCTTCAATGGGTATTTTTGTGTGGAAGGTTATTCCAATTGGAATAATGTGTTAATAATAGTCACGTGACAACCGTTTAATTCCAGACAAATCCGATATACGTAATACATGAATGCGAACTGGTAAAAATAGGTCATGTTAATGCTTTATATTTCTCACGAGTATTTCCGGATTGTTCCCGCCCATTACAGAGAGAACGTGCTTGTACGGCTGTGGTTACAATTCGTTTCTAATCTCATTACTCAGGTTGTATTTTTATAATGTAACTACATTTAAGTTCATTCTAAACTTGTCATCGTGTCCCAATTGCGCAGATAGATGCTCATGCTGTTGATCACTGGAGTATCTGGTCCAGACTCGATTATTTACAGACCGCCGCCATATAGCTGGAATATTGCTGAGTGCGGCGTAAAACTAAACTCTCATTCACTCATTCTAAACGTCTTATGACCGTGTTGCAGGTGTGCGTGACTGACCCGAACACTGAGGTATTAACCGTTAGTGTTACGATGTTTCCTTGAAAGGATTGTCTATCTTAACATGCTAATCCTTCAAGAAGTTCAGACCGCTTGTTCAACTGTGAGTCGTCTTTAGGTTGAAGCAAACTTTAATCTAATAGAGAAGGTCGCCACGATGAAAGACAAGAAGATTTTTTCTTTATGTTCCCTTCACCTTTGCAACAAGAAGTTTTAAGTCTGTACACAAATATCTGTAAAACAACGCTAAATTGGTTATCCATGAACCTTACTAAAAGGGTTAAAGAACATGCGATTTGTTGACATTACTATATCATAGTATGGCTGATATATAGATATATAACTATTGTAAGAAACGGTGTTGTTTAACATTTTTGGAGTGGTTTAAAATTTGTCATGGTGTCAGTTCAGTGGACATAATGAGTGAGTTAATATTTTACCTGTCATCATCAAAACGGAGTGCAAGTTTTCACATCTAAGGGTACATATAAAACCTCAAGACCAGAATTCAACCAGCCGCGATTATCTGTTGACCAGGGTTCCATTAGGCACAAACAGCGGTGAAACGTCAAACGTCAAACGTCAAAGCTTTGGATCATATACTTAGTTTAATATCACATTTACCTCTACCCTCAATATGTGAACTCATCTCGATATAACTGAAATGTAATTCAGAGAAATGTTGACATAATGTGTATCTGCTGTACCAGATCGTTGAATAACAAATATATTCCTCATTCAGATGTTTCAGGAACGTGTTAAGACCTTTGACAAAGGACAATGTAATATGTCAGAGCAAACATGTTCATCTCTTGAATTGTGCATAAATCTCTATGTATACCGTTGGTTGTTCAACACTGCTTAACCTATGGTGGGTAGGTGGTTCGATACCTGTTTACCAATAAACAAGTACTACCACGACCGATGAATACCAGGAATAACTACGGATTGTTATGGTGACAGAACCCGGGGTCTTTTTAGCAGTGACGAGTGAACGCTTCATCTGATGTGCTTCCCCAAGGATGACACGAGATGTTGCTTGGATTCGTGAATCGCACGTCCTGCATCAATAATTACACCAGGGACAAGCGTCTGTCTCCGAGACCCTGGATAATGAATTAAAAATGGTGTCCAACTCATTTTATGCCTGGAATTGAGATTTGTTCTGTTATATGCGAATAACATTTAGCCTATTACGGCACAGTCGTTCTGGTCACACCATTCACAAGCAGTCATGGGAACAGATATGTATACAGACATGCAACCCAGCTTAAACTCAAGGAGGATTATAGCAAACAAACAAAACAGTAAACAAATACAAGAATAGTTGGAAGGTGTAATAGGACCCAAAGGTTATTTTGCCAGGTGCGATTCTGACACTTAACGCCGTCATTGAGAAAGTTCATTCTCTTGATGTGGGGGAGACTTGACACATCCTGCAGGCATGACTGTGACAGTGCTTGATAGCGAGTTCACTGTTACATTTGGCGTATATGTGCTATAATCCGGATTCTCCAGCTAATCCGGTAACCGGGACACACACGGCTGAAGATCAAGAGCCCGGATGTGGGTCACGTACAAATTTGTAGGTCACAGATGTGAGGAACATCTGAATGGAGACAAATAAGCTTGAGAAGTACGTATGAGACTCTGAGTAGATGTGGTGTTGTTTGGTGGTAGAATTAGACTCTCTGTGAGGAGGACCTTTGCCGAAAAAGTGACAGGGATATATACCATGTGGCAGCTGATGGGGATTAACTTTAGTCTCCTCTGTAGGTCAAAGCTTTCCCTGGAAACCCAGTTTATATGTTCCATGTAGCACCACGCCTTCCCTGGAAACGCCAGTCTATATGTTCCATGTAGCACCACGCCTATCCTGGGAACCCAGTCTCTATGTAGATTGGAAACCTCAATCTATATGCTCTATGTAGCACCACGGCTACCCTGGAAATCCAAGTCTATATGTTCCATGTATCACCACGCCCACCCTGGGACACTCCAGTCTATATGTTCCATGTATCACCACGCCCACCCTGGGACGCTCCAGTCTATATGTTCCATGTATCACCACGCCAACCCTGGGACAGTGTATGTTCCATGTATCACCACGCCCAACCTGGGACACTCCAGTCTATATGTTCCATGTATCACCACGCCCACTCTGGGACACTCCAGTCTATATGTTCCATGTATCACCACGTCCAACCTGGGACACTCCAGTCTATATGTTCCATGTATCACCACGCCCACCCTGGAAACCCCAGTCTATATGTTCCATGTATCACAACGCCCACCCTGGGACACTCCAGTCTATATGTTCCATGTAGCACCACGCCCAACCTGGGACACCCCAGTCTATATGTTCCATGTATCACCACGCCCACTCTGGGACGCTCCAGTCTATATGTTCCATGTATCACCACACCCACCCTGGAAACCCCAGTCTATATGTTCCATGTATCACCACGTCCAACCTGGAAACCCCAGACTATATGTTCCATGTATCACCACACCCACCGTGGAAACCCCAGCCTATATGATCCATGTATCACCACGCCCACCCTGGGACACTCCAGTCTATATGTTCCATGTAGCACCACGCCCAACCTGGGACACTCCAGTCTATATGTTCCATGTATCACCACGCCCACCCTGGGACACTCCAGTCTATATGTTCCATGTATCACCACGCCCACCCTGGGACACTCCAGTCTATATGTTCCATGTATCACCACGCCCACCCTGGGACACTCCAGTCTATATGTTCCATGTATCACCACGCCCACCCTGGGACGGTGTATGTTCCATGTATCACCACGCCCAACCTGGGACACTCCAGTCTATATGTTCCATGTATCACCACGCCCACCCTGGGACACTCCAGTCTATATGTTCCATGTATCACCACGCCCACCCTGGAAACCCCAGTCTATATGTTCCATGTATCACCACGCCCAACCTGGGACGCTCCAGTCTATATGTTCCATGTGGCACCACGCCCACTCTGGGACACCCCAGTCTATATGTTCCATGTATCACAACGCCCACCCTGGGACACTCCAGTCTATATGTTCCATGTCTCACCACGCCCACCCTGGAAACCCCAGTCTATATGTTCCATGTATCACCACGCCCAACCTGGGACACCCCAGTCTATATGTTCCATGTATCACCACACCCACCCTGGAAACCCCAGTCTATATGTTCCATGTATCACCACGCCCAACCTGGGACACTTCAGTCCCCAGTCATATAGCTCAACCATCAATCTAGAAAACCAAGTCAATATGTTCCCTATAGTTCCACGCATACTATGGGAAACCAAGTCTTACAAATTACCTTAAAAACCAGTTCTCTTCTATGAAGTTAACTTTCAGGTTATCCAGATTCTCATTAATATCCTCCTGTTCTCCTATGAAGACATCTGTATAGTAAGTGAGTAAGTATAACGTTCCTTGGCTCTTCATGTGATGTGGTCATATTTGACATTACAATAGAAAGATAGACTGTCTCACAGTCCCTGAAGCATAATATCTGCCTCCCACCCAGTCCATACTGTAAGCCAAACCCTCTAAATGAAGCAAGCACTGTCCTCAGGCTCCGAATCTTAATCTCCCTGTGGCTCCGCTACACGTTCGATGAAGTTCGACATCAAAAGTTTAGATTTTCAGAGACTAAGCGTTAGGCTATTGACAAGAGAGTGTAGTTTTACGCCGCTTTGTAAATATTGGAGCCATGTCAGTGATTGGGAAAACAACACGGGGCTCCACAAACAGTATCCATGTTGTGAATCGAACCTGGGTTGTCGATGTGACGAGCGATCACTTTACCCACAAGACTGCACCAACAACCAACTAGAAGATGAAGCCCCAGGACCGGAACACACGAGGTACTGATGCTAGCAATACCAGATGCTGCAGCTGAATACACAGACTCCATCAACACAAAGTCTCCCATGTCAGTGATAATTCATTTCTTTGCACCTAATTTTTTCCATCACTTCAGATTAACCAGATAGACAGACTTGCTTTTATAACACCCCGAGGTATAGCTCCACGTTTTGTCGAACGAACAAACACTGACATTCATTAACACAGAATGTGAAAATCCGTGAATAACAATGGCCGCCATGTTTACGCAAGACATGCCGTTGACAATAGACCCAGGGAAGCCACGCTCCATCTTGCGGGGCTCCGTATCGAACAATCGGGGTATTCTTGATACCCACATAGGCATACTATCACATTTCATATTTTATACCACATACAAAGCCTGCATTAAGGGGGGTCCAGATTGTATTTGATACGTACACTGACAAACACAGGGCCACGTGGTCGATAGCTGTGCCTGTGTCATCCCAAAGATATATGGTGTGTTCTTGATGTTAGAACTTGGAATAATATTGCCATGGACTTACGATGGGATAGGGGGATCTGGTACATGAATAACTCAAACAGGAAAACGTTTTGGGGAATTATATGTTTACATTGTTTATGTTTATGAGGTGTGTCTCAGGTCATAATAAATGTGGTGTGGGTGGGTGGTTGTTAGCCTAGTGGTTAAAGTGGTCGCTTGTCACGCCGAAAACCTGGGTTCGATTCCCAACATGGGTACAATGTGTGAAGCCCATTCTGGTGTCCTCCTTCTGGTGAGTGAGTAGTGTTTAACGCCGCCACAAAATTTCAGTTATGAAATAGTCGTATGGCAGCTAAACTAAACATGGATGACAATGGTGCCAATCGGTGTTAATCTGTGATTTGAACCAGCTGTCAATGGCTTCAAGCACGACAAGAGTACACATAGACATAGAACCGACAAAACCCTTTCCACATCCATAAGGAATCTTTGCTAAAAGCAGAGAGGATTGTACAATTGTACATATTTGTTTCAGCAGCATTACAGCTGTACGATGTTGTTTGTAAACAATTCTGGGCCAGACAATTCAGTGATTGTCACCATGCGATATGATGCCATTTCATAGTGGATCGTGTCTGGACAGTGAATTTAGTCCTGGACAGTATTTCAACGTCACGATCTGTTAGCAAGATGCGGAATGAACACCCGACATGAAGAATGTCGTTAACTGTTACACTTCGCTAGACAGTCCGTGTATGGTACTAACAAACGAAACACATGATCAAGACGAATCTTGGTTTCGGACACTCCTTCTCAAGTTCCTGACCCGCCCAAGGGACGTAACCACTTGGCGCTCCTACTACTGTCAAACAGCGTTCAGTGTATGCAGTAACAGAACGGACGCGGATTGAGATATGTCACCAATATGTAATGCTAAACAATTCATTGGTTTCACATTATTTTTCAACTCGCTGTGCGCATGCGCAGACGTTTGGTCGTATGCTTATCGATAGTGTAAATGAACTCTAAATAAAAGCTGTTATTAAAATGATTTACGTAGTGACAACTGTTCATAGCTGAGTACATACTTCCATTTGCCTCTGCTTTTCAATAATTGATGTCCTATTTTGGTTGCAATTCCGTCAGAGATGTGTTTGTTTAGTTGTGAGAAGGGGATGTGCGGGAATGACGGTGGTGGTGAGATGTCTTTATACAAGAGTCTGTTGACATAAATAAAGCTATTTATGTAACTAATCCCGGCCTCTGTTTCATAAATCAATTGGGATCAGTTATATATGACATAAAACTATATATTTGTTTTGATTTTTGTTTTCTTCGGAGTGTTTACACTATCAATAAACATACGACCAAACCGGAAACATGCCAGTGGATATTTTTCGCACGCTCTGCGCATGCGCACAGCGAGTTGGAAAGTAATGTGAAACCAACGAATGCTCCATAGGCAGAAGACTTAGTAGTATGTATGTCCAACGGTCTCTGAACCGCTTTGTTTTCCCTTCCGACCAGTCGCTTTTGCAATGCTAAAGCTCTAAGTCTAGATTTGATCAGGTTCTGAATCTCTCATCTCACTACGGTTCCTATTCAATATATAAAGAATTATTCTTTCTATCAAAATTATATATTCAGAGACGCTGTCTAGAGATGTTGAACTGCATACTATTAGAGACATTTATTGCGATGTATGCAGATGTATAACGTTGTATATAACAAGGTATATCATACAAGGGATGATGGAAGAAGATGACTTTGGGCGTTAGGGTAGCCTAGTGGTTAAAATGTTCGGTCGTCACGCCGACAACAGGGTTCGATTCCACCACATGGGTACATTATGTGAAGCCCATTTCTGCTGTCCCCTGTCGTAATATTGCGTGAATAGTATAAAAGCGCCGTAAAACCATACTAACTCGCAAACTCACTCGAAGATGACTTTCCGCAAAACGTAATATCATTGCCTCTACTTGAACAGTCACGCCGAAGACCCGGGTTCGAATTCCCACATGGGTACAATTTGTGAAGCCCATTTCTGGTGTCCCCCGCCGTGATGTTGCTGGAATATTGCTAAAAGCGGCGTAAAACCAAACTCAGTCAGTCAGTCTACTTGAACAGACGTGATCAAGCAGCAAGAATCTGGTTTATCCACGTTATTCCGTCTGGTAGTACAACAGCGAGTATTTATGTGCTCTATTTTACATGCATATTACCGGGGACTCCCAGCAAAAGCTTAACCACACGACATATGCAGCACGCTTGGCCTGTTCTATAGTCCGGGGTCGAGCCCATCAGATTCTTATCAGTTGGGCTACACAGCATGTCGAGGTATTTGTAATGGAGATTAGTGAGCAACTGAAGCTCTCTTTCAGACATAGCCAGATTTTTAACCTGAATTTCTCAACATGCTTCAAAGCTTTGTACGTTTAAATTTAGAATATCTTCTTTGAAGCTCATTTCACCTTTCTCACATAGTTTCCCTCTTTGAAAATATATGACACTTAAGTGTGACGTTTAGCGCTTTTTTCAAAGGGAGTTTGGGCGAAATATACACCTCGAATAACTTGATTTATAAAACAATGATTTGTACAAGTATTTATTCGAAAGACGTCCACACAAACTCGTATGTACCGGACAGTTAGTGTCGATACTCTACGGTTTAAAACTGAATGGACATAAGTAGTGAGTAAGTATGATTTTAAGCCACCTTAATGAACTTACCAGCAACATCGCACCAGAAATGGACTTCACACATTGTGCCCATTTTGGGGAATCGAATCAGGATCTCGGCGTGACGAACTAACATTTTAACCACAACACTACCCCATCTCTTGTATATCACAGACAAAATGGCGAACGCAAGTTCGTGAGCGCTATATCAAATTCAGATAGACATGATCAATATCAGTGTTAGATTCTACACGTATGATGCTCATTGACGGCACCAGTACCACAGAAATTGGTACCCGTCTTACAGCGGAAGGTTTAATGTCACGTGACCTGAATAGCCAATGGGAAGCAGATGCCTATATATGGCCCGTACCGAACAGTTTTGTTTTGACAGCAAAGTGAAACATTTAAATGAAAGCATTTAGATGTAAGATTTATACTTTTTAAGATGCATTTATACAACAAATAAATAAATTCTGTCATTTCAGTTTCTCTGAAACAGAACATTGTCTGACTCATAGAAAGAGGGTCAATATCAAGCAAAAGGTCTTAATTATGTTTTGTGTGCTTTTCAGAGGTAAGGAACAAAACTACTGCAAATGTAGGATAAATTGGACCAAATATTAGTTTGCTTGAGTTCACGGTAAAAGAACACCTCTGAAGACAAATGAGCAGTAAACGGCCTTACCTGTACGAGTGCAAGAGGATTACACAGGTGATGCCGAGACTTGAGGAGCAAGCAAGATAAAGATTGTTACACCTGTAATTAAGCTTGCCGGGTAAGACAGAAAGAGGGAGCAGTGTTGAGAGCTTCTGTCAATACGTCGTGGTGAAGTGATAACGTTCAGAACATACTGGTAGGCGGCTACACCCGGAAGGTAAACATGACGATGTGAGGAGTTTGAAGGTCAGGGTGAAGATGTGTGGGGAATAAAATGAAGAGGTTGGAGAGTGAGACAGTCTATACGAGTGTCAACGTTATATTTTTAGTCTCTGCAATTAAGGTAAAATAATGAGGGGGAATGTTTTACTAAACATATACAGTGTCCAACCTGGACTTGCTGCATAGAGAGACATAGGTGTTAAATCTCGAGTGAGTGAGTGAATGGCATTAGTTTCAGCCCGAAACTGAAACACAATGTGTCAGGTTGATATTGGAAGAGGTTGGAGAGAGTGGGTGGAGGTTGTTGAATTGTTGCAGGACTAAATCGTTTACCACATTGGTGAACTTACTGACTTGGGATAAAATGCACACAACCTGAGAAACATAAAATCACAGGTTCCTGGCACGCACAGGGGACGCAACTCCGCACAATGACTTAAACCTCTAAGCAGGTTGTGCCATCCACTGTCAAAATAACAAATGTTTGCTTGTTTGTTGTTTAACGCCGACAACATCAACATTTCCTCTGTATGACAGCAGTTTTTACATATTCGAGGGGCAGTGTGGTAGCCTAGTGGTTAAAGCGTTCGCTCGTCACGCCAAAGACCCGGGTTCGATTCCCCACATGGGTACAATATGATCAACCCATTTCTGGTGTCCCCCGCCGTGATATTGCTGGAATATTTCTAAAATCGGCGTAAAACCATACTCACTCATTCACATATTCGAGCTTGGATAAGACTATACTACTCGTGGAATGAAAGGCATCCGAACATGGCCATCGGATCACGTTAATCGCCTTTTTACGACAAGCTTTCTTGTAGAAAACCAATTAAAACTGGTTTCAGGTTCGGGCTGCCATAACACGTACATATACATGAAAAAAATATTATCTTTCAGTAACGGAGAACATCAAACCCACAAACACATTAATACTTCGCTCTTTTCCCCTGAAAACCAATTAAAACTGATTTCAACTTCGGGTTGCCATAACAGGTACATAGCAACGGAGAACACCAAACCAATAAACACTTAAATATTTCACTCATTTCCCCTGCATATCAAAATAGTCTTCTGCATGAATAGCTATGAAGTGCAAGGAATATGGCAACATGATTCGTACAGAAACATCCTCCACGTTGGATTTAACTAAGATTAGTTTTCTAATTGATTTATGTCAGAGAAAAAGAGATTCAGTTTACAGACAGTAAATACGGGTAATTGTGAAACGTACGACAATTTAGGCTTTCTTGTGACAAGCCATGATGTATGTATTCCAAGCGACGCCATGTTCCGCTCATTCCCTCACTCACCGACACGCCCACTCAGACCTTGTCAAGATGGAGGCCTAGTTTCAGCAGCTGACATTATCAACAAGATGTATGTTTCCAAATTTGGAATCCCAGCGTCAAGAATCCAGTTTAAACACTGGTAAGTAAATTCCAGGCGAGGGGTGACGATGGTAGAATGTTAAACAAGACTGACTGACCTGTTAGCTATTGGCAACACGGGGAACGAGTATGTCGAGCAAATATCATTAGAGCAAAACTCTCGTAGCAAAACATGTTTACTTGACTGATAGTTCCAGGATGAATCCACATCTCAAGGTAGTTCAGGAGTGGGTGATAAATCTGGATTTGTCAAAATTGAAACTGACAAATTAATTGTGTTATTATTCAAGTTACATATGTTTAGAAGATTACACCGAATTAGGATGTTTGGTTTATTTCTATGTTTAATTACTGTGCGACATTATGCCAGAGGAGCCCCCGTAGGGAGATGGTGTCGTGTGTTGTACATGAGAGAGTGATCGGTTACATACACTTGGAGAAGGTTTACATTTCAGATATCGTCATTTGTGGTTTTTTGGTGCAAATCCATATTTGCCTTTCATTGTACTTTCATAAACACCATTACCTAATGAAAATTATATTTAAAACATTGTCGGTGAACAGACTGACTGACTGACTGACTGAATTAGTTTTACGCCGCTTTTAGCAATATTCCAGCCTTATCACGGCGGGGACACCAGAAATGGGCTTTACACATTGTACCCATGTGGGGAATCGAACCCGGGTCTTCGGCGTGACGAGCCAACGCTTTAAAAACTACCCCACCACCCCTTCGGTGAACAGAACATACGAATATTCTCTAATTCAATTGTTACAGCTGGTGTCACCTGACGTTGTAACCTGGAAATCGGGAGTTCCTTAACTTCCTTCGAGTAGTATACACATCACATGACGCCACCCGTGAAGGTCAAGGTTAGAATGAACCTTCAGCAACCCGACGACTAACGGGGTCGGGTGGTCAGGCTCGCTGACTTGGTTGACACATGTCATCGGATGCCAGTTGCGTAGATCGATGCTCATGCTGTTGATCACTGGATTGTCTGGTCAAGACTCGATTATTTACAGACCGCTGCTATATAGCTGGAATAAAACTAAACTCACTCACTCACATGACGCATTTTCAGTATTTCAATACGCATGTTCTGTAAACAACAAACAAATGTGTATCATCGAAAATTTGGTATAATATACTAGAAATTATATTAACCTGGCGCTTTACTTTTCAAGGTATATGTATCATAGACGTGGAGACACATAACGTCTGATGAATGGAGATTTTGTTAACCGCCACATCCAAATATCATCACACACAGGGGCGGTGGGGTAGCCTAGTGGTTATGTAAAGCGTTCGCTCGTCACGCCGAAAACCCGGGTTCGATTCCCCACATGGGTACACTGTGTAAAGCCCATTTCTGGTGTCCCCGCCGTGATAAGGCTGGAATATTGCTAAAAGCGGCGTAAAACTAAACTCACTCACTCATCATGTGGGGTAGTAAAACCATTGTGTCGATACGGATCGCCTATTTACATCGCTCTAGTTAGTACGTGAGTGGTGATTTTAGTTTTGCCACCCTATTGGTAAGATTCCAGGAATTTTAAGGAAGGTGGATACCAAAACTGGGCTTCACATACTGTATTGATGTCGCGGCAATGGTGCTAGAGGCGTTCTGCAAGTCACCTATACTGACGATGTTCAATAGAAAGGATTCGGGTTCTTTCCTTGACCTTTTTCATCATAACTCTAGACCATTCCCATATCTATCTGTATAGCCGTTGTCTTCCTACTCCCATCAAAAATGCTTCATCCTTAGAAGCATTCAAATCGGGACTCAAAACCTTCCTCTTCAAAAAAGTCTTCAACTGCGAAATATTCTCATGGTCATTTTGACGAACTGTCATATCTTCGTCATGAACTCTACTGACTCTTTTTATATGTAGCTCTTTGAGCATGCTCTGGGTGGACTATGGCGCACAAGAAATATCCATTTATTATTATTATTATTATAAAGGTAGTAGACATCACATAAGTATTCTAATTGCCATAATACCGAAGCACATAGTATCTCAATCTCCGGACAGTATGTAAACAAATAGAGCCAATATCTCAAACACATTTAAGACTGGAGAGAGCTCTCTTTAACATAAACAAACATGTCAGTACGTCCCACGATTAAGTCACTGACGATAGATGGAGAGTCTCCAGTATTTGGGAAAGGGGGTTACAGAGGAAGGTCGTGAGTAACTCCCCAGTGTCTTAAACCACCTGAGTCAAGAAGAAATACTAAAAATCTGCCTATGGTGGTGTTGAATTAGTACATTCGAATATGGTGGTCGCTAGCCTAGCCTTATAGCTGACTCAGACATACTCATCTGGTTAACAGTGAAGTACCACAGCCACCCCACTAGAACCGAAGATAACTAACAATTCTGATCAAATGAAAAATAGAAAGGATTTTACGAAGGCGTATAAACTGTGTTTTTGTTCCTTAAAATGTCACGTTGGTTAACTTTTGGTTGTTAAGGGTTGCAAAAAGGTTGCCTCCGGTCTGATTCTTGAAGCTTTAGAAGCTGGCCGTAGTGTGATCTAAATGGTCGCGTGGCGTGGCTACTGATAGAAAATTCGAGAACTGTGAAATAGGTATATAAGGATTGGTTGCTGAGATGCTCGACGACTTTGGGGAACTATTTTGGATTTACGCTCATCTGTCTGCTAACATCGCCCGCTCAAGTCACGACACCTCACATGCGTGATATTTGCGCATGCTTTTCAGCAATTTGATGCATGATCCTCGTGCAATTCATCTGCATAAGATTTGCAGTTGGTACCCCCAAGTTAGTTCAGAAGTCAATCTTCGAGTGAGTGAGTGAGTGAGTTTAGTTTTACGCCGCTTTTTGCAATATTCGAGCAATATCACGACGGGGGACACCAGAAATTGGTTTCACACATTGTACCCATGTCGGGAATCGAACCTGGATCTTCGGCGTGACGAGCGCACGCTTTAACCACTAGGCTACTCCATCGTCCCTCAGTCATCGATGTAACCATATATATATTCAGAACATATATAGTGAGTGTTTTCAGTGAGTGTAAACTTTTGATGGGAAGTATATAATTGAATGTTATAGACTTGTTATAGAATCGTAACAAAAGTTCCAGCCGTATCACAGCGGGGGACACGAGAAATGGGCTTCACACATAGTACCCATGTGGGGATTCGAACCCGGGTCTTCGGCGTGACGAGCGAACGCTTTAACCACTAGACTAGCCCACCGCCCCCTGTTCACTGTGGAAGGGCGTTATCTCTACAATTGGCCAAGTGTAGTACAAGGGAGACAACTCTCGCAAATGCATTCATGTGTGAGTGATTCGCAAATGAGCGCCCCGCTGCTACTACCACCACCACCACTACTACTGCTGCTGCCTCTACTACTTACGGGACCATAACAACTCTCCGAATGCTTAACAATTTTTGACCTTATTTCGGACACACTATGAACATTATCTCTTTATGAAGTTTATATTCAACCATTTCTTCGAAGTAAGCGTCGTTGTAAAGACCCACATGAAATCAACTGATTTAGCTGACAGAGGTTCAGCCTTGCACTGCCTCAGCCTTTCAGGTTAGAATTAATGGAGACTACTAGGTGATATTTTAGTATGTCATTTCTTTACTTCAATGTTGAAAATCTTTAAGCATTGGAACATTAACTATAGTCCGTTTGATTTCATTTGAGACCGATGAACTGCTCACTAACACAAAAACTGATAAATGCAACAAGATCAAACTTTGCAGTCACATGAAATCGACAGACCAACTCTGATGATTTGTCTCATAATTTTGGACACCCGAATAAAAAAGTTGTTTAACAAACCGTCATTATTTTGTTGTCACTTTTCGCTATTTCTTACGAGGGAGTGCCGCTTGCTGGTAGAACAGCCAGGTGTGCGAGTTGCACCTATGAAATTGAAATTTCACTACACACACTTGTTGATTACCTGGCTGCTCTACCAGCAAGTGGTCCTCCCTCGTAAAAAAAGCGAAAAGTGACAACAAAATAATGATCGTTTGTTAAACAACTTTTTATTCGGTGGAATAAATCAAGTGACCAAGTCTGACCACCTGACCCATTTGTTCACCTCTCCGGACAAGCATGGATGTCTCGGGAAGTATTCCGACCCAGAATCCCATGCTAGGGGATGTATGCAGTAAACGCAGCTTACTTTATGAAAAGTACGAGCATAGTATGGTGCTGACAAGACTATGCACACACCTGCATGTGAAGGGCTGCGTCATCTGAGGGCAAGGATGGTCGACACCTTACACTACTCTCCCACCCAGGAGTTTAACGCTGCTTCATAGTTTTTTCAGTTGTTCAAAAATAGAAACTTACCATAGAAATCGTACTGTTATTGGAGAGGGCTGGTTGGGTAACCTAGTGGTATTAAAGCAAGACTTAAAACGTCTTGGACACATTCACACAGTAAAACCTCAAACAAAACGTATGTAAATTACTTGAAACATATATGTCCAAGATATTCACCTGATGAAGGGACCTGGAATGGCCTCGAAACGTCGTGAGAGAAATTAAAAAGAAGTTTAATCCATAAAAATATCTTGGACATCAATGTACAACTTCTAAATGCCACTGAAAGACATTGAAACATATAGTTCTGTTTGAGAGCAAAGTCCTTGACAGAGTGTTAAAAGTATTTTAGTTTGATGACCACAGGTAGCCTTGTAGTCAAGGTGTTTGCCGATGATCCGGGTTCGATTCCCCACATGGGTACAACGTGTGAAGCCCATTTCTGGTGGAATATTGCCAAAACTAAACTCACTCACTATGACCACAGGATTAAAACAAAGGGGAGAATATGACAATAAATAATGGATGAATGTCATATGATAATGCAAGCTGTCTGAGCATGTGATGTGCCAGATATTGACAGCCATGTGACCGGCGCGTGTTGACACGGGTATATAACGATTGATGTCCTCAGTCCCGTCCTCTCTGTGTAGCGCTGCAGAGTCGATATGTCGAAGATCTCGCTGGTCGCGTGTGTGTTGATGGCCGTTGGGGCCTTGGGGCAGCTCCCGTCTCCCTGTATAACACCACCCCAGTTTACGGTCAGTACAGTACCCTCCTCCAGCACCCTGTACAACACCACCCCAGTTTACGGTCAGTAAAATACCCTCCTTCAGCACCCTGTATAACACCACCCCATCTTCCAACCCCGTGTTCTTCTCCTTACCTCCCGGTCAGTACAGTACCCTCCCCCACCACCCCATCTTCCATCACAGTTCACGGTCAACACAGTACCCTCATCTACCACCCTGTGTAACTCCACCCAAGTTCACCTTAAGAACAGATTCGAATTCTCTCCAACCCTTTCCTAAGGCAACGCCACCCAGGGTCGTGATCGGTACAGATCCTTAGCCTCACCTCCCCTACAAAAATGTAATTTTGATTTTTTTTGCCGGCAGAGACTGATTTGTTCAAATCGTAATTAGCTGGATTTTGCTTTTGCGAGAATCCTAATGTTTTTTAACTGTTTTACAAAACAGTGCCATTAATCTTGTACCGTTATGATTATGTGTTTGCACGACATCCCATGTGTAGGGACCATCAAGGTCGTGGGTATAAACAGTCAGCTGTAAACCAGGTGTGACCTGATAACGGTGCACTAGTGTAATATGATACCAGGATAACGGTAGTTATTAGTATTCTCTTAGGCAATACTCCATTGTTATATTCGAGCCAGGGTCTTCTCGAACATCGTACCCCATTGTTATGTCCGAACCATGGTATTCTCGAATACCGTACCCATTGTTATATCAGAACCATGGTATTCTCGAATACCGTACCCATTGTTATATCAGAACCATGGTATTCTCCAACACCGTACCCATTGTTAGATCAGAACCATGGTATTCTCGGACACCGTACCCATTGTTAGATCAGAACCATGGTATTCTCGAACACCGTACTCATTGTTATATAAGAACCATGGTATTCTCGGACACCTTACCCATTGTTATATCAGAACCATGGTATTCTCGGACACCGTACCCATTGTTATATAAGAACCATGGTATTGACATCTCCTCATGCACAAGGTCACAAATACCCTTTGTACGTTTAAACGGAGAGATTACAAAGTATCAAAAAACGAGAACATGTTCATGGCAACCAATGAGCAAACCACGGTTATAATAAACACTATTTAATGAAGACACTATTTATTCTAGTTCGTTACATGCATTTCGACTGAAGTTTACAGCAAGTGGCAAGAAGAAGCAAACATGTATCTCAAATTCGTTCGTGTTCATCAGTAGTTGGAGTGCAGGCTCTCAAAAAGTTCAAAGGTGTGCGTAACTGATCACTTCACCTTCAACTTGATTAGATTATGGTGGACTTCGGGCGTCCGGTACATGCATTGTGAATGGCCATATCAGTAGTTGAAGTGTCCCTGTCGCTGATTATGATCTCAACGACATCCTTCTTGATTCAAAACCTCATTAACCAGAGGAATTTGAAAATGACAATGAAACTGGGAATAGACAAGCCTCATAATTTGCAATTATAAGTTTTTTTCAAGCATTAACGTTACGTTTTACCTTCAGCAATCCATGCTAGCCTTTAGCCGCGACTAACAGGATCGGGTGGTCAGGTTCTCCGACTTGGTTGACACATGTCATCGTATTCTCATGCTATTGATCACCGGATTGTCTGGTTCAGACTGTGTTATTTATAGACCACCGTCATATAGCTGGAATATTGCTGAGCGTGGCGTTTGACAAAGAAACAAAGAAGCAAGCAATATTGTTGAAAAGTCTCTTTGAGCCAGTGTATGAAATAAGCCAAAACCCCAACCAGTCATCTGGGCTGGTAACTTAAAAACTTACCAGGCCAGAATAGATTTAACCAGTCCTCCTTAAATACTAAATAGACAGTGCCAGTGGACACGTTATCTGAATATTTTTTTCACCCGTCCATCGGGCTGGCTAGCTGTAAAATTTGACCGTCCGGCAGAAATCTAGCCCGTCTCGGGCGGTCGGACGGGCTTTATTTCATACACTCTTTGAGCACGAGGAACAAACTTGATATCGGATTCATGTTGTTTTTTTAACGATTTTACGAGAGCCTCCGAAAGAACTGACGCCTCGGTCGGTCCGTGATGTCTCCCTCGCTTTATCTGTCGCATGTATTTCTTACAGTTCCGGGGGATGGAGATCAACCACGTGGATGACGTGATTCGCCGCTTCATCATCGGCTACGACGCCACCAACAAGAGGAGGGTGATGTTCGAGGAGGAACGCGAGATCATCCCAGGCCGACAGTGAGTTGTGTTTACTCCTCCCAGTCAACTTCTGGTGAACGCAGGGCCCACGGTCTGTACATCCTCAGTCTCATGTTCTCCGGTTCCTCCTCCTCACTGTCGCTGTGACTCTCTCATGTCGGGGAATCCCGTATCTCAAGTCTATATCAAATGAACTGAATTATTTCCAATGGTGTTAAACGGAGAATTCTAAAAGTATTTTATTCATTAATTCCATCGATGAAGAATATATGCTGAATAATATTTTTACTGCGGCCATACCAAAATAACAACATATTTCGTGTTGGGAAGTGATGTTATTGACTTATATGACTCTTCTTCTATGGTAGGTGGTCGGTGGGGTAGCCTAGTGGTTAAAGCGTTACCTCGTCACGAAGAAGACTCGGGTTTGATTCCCGACATGGGTACAATGTGTGAAGTCCATTTCTGGTCTTCACCTCCATGATATTACTGGAATATTGCTGAAGGCGGCGTAAAAACTAATCTCACTCACTCATTCTACAGATTGCACGAGTACTTGGTCCTCAACAACGACAATGTGGCGTACGACTTCAACATGAAGACCAAGGAGTGTACCAAGTCCGTTCCCGCGACGTGGAGGGACTTTGGAATCCCCCCTAACGCTACCTTCGAGAACGAGTACTACATCGGGGGCCCAGGGGAGGAGGTGTACGCCCAGGAATGGTCCGACAGGATTCCATTCAGACAAAGTAAGGGTCCCTGCTGTTCTTGGGGGGATGGGGATGTTTTTTAATTTTTTTAAAGACAGGTTGTGTTTTGGTTACTGCTTCAAAAACACAAAAATATCATGGCAACACACTTTTCCCCAGGATATCCACCATTACCAGCGAAATATGCATTTGAAGGTAATACATGAGATATTTTTTTCGTTTGGTTAACAAATGTTTGCTCCTTCAGAGAAGCATATCAAACACAACGTTGTCAGTTAAAAAAAGACGACTTGCATGTTTGATACTATGTTCAAATGATGGCTTCCGATTATTTTCATCTTTCAAGAAGGAAGTACAACAGATGACAAATCTTGCTTTATATCCTAGTCTGTCTCAAAGCCCTTAACAAAGGAGTCCAACTCCAGTCTAGAATGATTGGGCAAATCCAAACATTTAAATTGAACAATGTTCAGGGCTCCCCTCAGATATTATTTCTTTTTTATTTTGTGGAGATATATTTTATACGACATTACTTAATTTTATTCATAACTAACCTTGAGGCATGGTTCTGATGTAAGTAAGGTCAATTTCTAGCGATCCATAAATGGATGTGCAGTTAATTTCTTGGATTGTCTGGTCCAGACTCAATTATTCACTGACTGCCACCGACTGGAATATTGCTGAATATTGGCGTTTAAAACAAACTATTCCCTGCTGCCGGATGTTACATGTTGATCAGAAAGGGTGACAGCAGATTTAAATGATTCATGTAGAGTTTTGCTGGTTCACGTCACAACTTGTCAAGTGTGCCATCAGTATTAGAAACAAAACAACTCGAATCAGTGTGAAACTCAGAAGTAATCATTCATCCGTCCATCGGTTTCTCTTAAATACGTTGAGGGTACGTAAGTCCCAAAACTTTCAAAGTTAACTTTTTGCTTACCCGATTTTTAAACGTAGTATATTTGTTCATTTAAATTTTGGCTAAACTTGTCCTACAATCGCCAGCTGCTGAAGGGATGGTGTAAATCCAACTAGGGTCCATGCAGGTAGCAAAAGTAATGTAAGTCCCCATGGTTCCTAGTATGGTGATCTACCTTCAGTTGTTGGCGATCTATAACCCGTTTTTATATTGTATTGTCATTTAAAAGTAACATATTTTAGTTTAATTACTAGTTTTACATACATATCTGTGATATTCTAGTTGTTTTACTGTCCTTCGTCGGCAGGTTTTTTATAATATACATATATTTCATTTCAATATCGAATGTTCTCGTCACGATATGGCTGAAATATTGCCGATGTGACGTTAAATATTAACTCACTCACTCACTCACTCACTCTTAAATACGTTGGGTAGAGTTGTATCCCTTTGGGACAGTTCATAATTTATTACTAGGGGGTGATGATTATTTTAAGTGGGGGTCACCATTTGGTTCTGGGAAGCTAGGGGAGTCATCAATTTTGTACACACATACTAGGGCGTGGGGGTGTCAGCAATTTTGTACATAAAAGTATGCTTAAAATTATGCTTAGAAATTATAGGAAGGAGGGGGCATTGATTTTGTACATGACATGCAGGGGTCACTTATTTGTACATTTAAAGAAAAATTTTTCTATTTTATTTTATTTATTTATTTATTTATTTATTTATTTATTTATTTATTTATTTATTTATTTATTTATTTATATATTTTTTTTTTTATTTTATTTTTATTTTTTTTTTTTTTTTTTGGGGCATTCACATTGTATATGCTTCTCCATAAAAATCATCATCACCCCTAGCCATAAATTATGAACGGTCCCTTAGCTGTAAAGATCAGCTGGTTCTAATTCCAGATTTCACAGATGGTTATCCTCAGTGTACTAGAATCATCCATACTTGGTTTAAATGCTGTTATTAAATTGCAAATTGCTTTGTTAAAGAGACTAGAAATAGCTTAGATTTTTTTTATTTATTTATTATTTTTTTTAATATATCTCATTCGCGTGCTGCAATTCGCCGCACAGAGTTGTGTCCCTTAGACCAGTGCGGGAAGCAGATAATCGTTGTTTCATTTTGTTATTCACTCTAATTGTTTTCTGCTTCGTCAGTATAATGTCCATGTGGTGTATCAAGCCGCGGCATTGTTCAAAGAGGCTATAAACACATTTCATTAACTTCCTGTACTCTGTAAACCGTCCTCCCCCTATTCACCACGGAAACCGTGTCTTTCAGGGGAAGCATGGCTGGGATCTTTTACACTCAACGGCTGTTACCCCATTGATTCTCTCATCATCGGGCCGGAGGAGACTCCAAACGACACCGTCACCATGCGCTTCTACGACATCGTTGACGGCATCCCCGATCCCAACGACTTCATCCCCCCTCCCGAGTGCCTGCAGGCTAAGTGGGGAGTCTCGACCATACCCTCATACTGGTAGAGGGCGCCACTAGACACCGGGAGTTACCTCCCTTAGGTGTATTGGTTGCCGCCATTCTCCGTTGTATTGAGTGTACCAAATGGTCCTAAGACCGCTCTATATTTAGATGTTAATTATACTAAACATGTTTTCATATACATTTATTTTGTGTCACAATTTTTAAAATCTGAACGAGTGTACTTTGAGTGAATTATTTTTGATGCCATCACTTACTTAAGTAGTTATCTCCCTTTAAGTAATCCATTTAATGATATTTTCTGTAAAATGTCCATATTTTTACTGAAGCATCTGTAATGGCGTTCGTCACATGAAACATCTCACGTGTGTCTTTCAGTGCCAACTTTATCTGTTCGTGATTTCTAGTCGAACACATTTACATACTAGTGTGATAACTATTGCAAAACGGTCATCAAGGGCAAGAACTGTGATAGTATTACACCAGCTGCGATCCATCCCGAGCAGTTCACACGTTCTCGAACGGTTCACCGCGAGCACTCGAGCAAACACACACACTCACGTTCACGTGACTGTCATTATGACTATCACGTGACTCGACTGGCAGGTACCTGTGCAATACTCGTAACGTAGGTCATTGAGTTGACAAGGATTATTTGATTAATGTTGATTGTCTTGTTCGTCGAGATACCTCCTACAGCAATTAGATTGAATTATTATAAGTGTAGAACGTATATATTTCAGATTCATATTATATTTAGCTATCACAACCCCCGCTTCAAGTCGCCACCCACTACGGCCATGTCCCGAGATCACCTGCAACCGATCGTGTTTGTCTTTGACTGTTTGTCACCTGTGACATATGACAAAACAACTGACGGTTGTTGATCCCCGCTAATGTAGCCAGCCTCACGAACTGCATTTAGTGAAATCTTTCAGCGAATGTGCAATTTATTGCTATTGTGACAACAATGTTCGTTATTTTTGCTTCTCTCAGAAATAAAACTATTTTCAGAAAACTTTTTCTGTTTTCATGAACAAGTTCGATATGCCACAAATAAAACACAAACAATATAAGCTATTTCAGAAATCTGTTTCTATGTTCATGAACGTGCCACAAACAAAACACAAACAATACAAGCGTGAGAGAAACAAACAGAGATGGCGTGTTACAATTATTCTGTAACAAGACATGTCACCATTTGTCAGTAGACAAGGTTCTCGAAGTTTAGTTCATGTCCAGAAGGTCGCTAGCCTTGTCTGGTCCAGATATACCCATCTTGTTCACACTGAAGTGCCACAGCCACCCCACTAGAACTGAAGACCAGTAACAATTCTGGTCAAATGGAAAATATGCAGGTCGTAACGAAGGGCGAAAGGAAACATACAGCCAGGTGTGATCTAGGTTAACAATGAAACAAACGTAAATGACGATGTATTTGATGCAGGTGTCATAGATGTGTTCTGAAATCCAGGTTGGCAATGTTTACACTACATCATTTAAACAAGTAACGTTTCACTAACATTTGAGGCATTTTGATCAAGTATGAGAATAAAGTGTATATTTTCTCTTCAGCATTTTTGCCATGCTGTCAAGGTCAGTGAATGTGGCCTACCAAACGTGTACATGCTGCGTAAAAGAAAGTTCATTCACGGATGAATTACGTTTACTCTGTGGGGTCCAGAAGTTGGTAATACACTCCTTCTGGATGGACTGATGCTTTCTTACCCGTTACTGGGGCGGTGGGGTAGCCTAATGGTTAAAGCGTTGGCTCGTCACGCCGAAGACCCGGGTTCGAATCCCCACATGGGCACAATGTGTGAAGCCCATTTCTGGTGTCCCCGCCGTGATGTTGCTGGAATATTGCTAAAAGCAGCGTAAAACCAAACTCAATCAGTCAGTCAGTCTTACCCGTGACTGGAATATATGCCGACTGTTTCTACCTAATCGTAATCAATGTAATACATACTAATATACTACAAGTACACATATACCACCGACACCAACACATGTCAAATAACTGAAGTTCACCATAGAAGGCATCATCGATAATCTCCAGTGTATACGTATAATTATCGGGCCGAGCCGTAGATACATCCAGGGCACTAGTGGAGATTTATCGGAACGTATACCATGGAGATTATCGAGGGTACGTAGAAGGGCAGTATCGCCACAATTGGCCCAGTATAGTAGAAGGGAAACAACTCTCGCTGAGGAAGGGCAGTATCGCCACAATTGGCCCAGTATAGTAGAAGGGAAACAACTCTCGCTGAGGAAGGGCAGTTTCGCCACAATTGGCCCAGTAAAGTAGAAGGGAAACAACTCTCGCTGAGGAAGGGCAGTATCGCCACAATTGGCCCAGTATAGTAAAAGGGAAACAACTCTCGCTGAGGCGACTTCGTGATTGCATTCATATGTGAATCACAAAAATGGACGCCCACCACTACTACTATTACTACAGAGACTAGTACTACAGCTGCTACTACTACCACCACCACTACTACTACCACAAGTACAAACAACCACTACTACTAGCACGTCCCGTGAAGATCCGGGTTAGAAATGATCTTCAGAATATCAGGCTTGTCGTAAGAGGCGACTAACGGGATGTTGTGGTCAGAGTCACTGACTTGGCTGACACGTGTCATCGGTTCCCAATTGCGTAGATCGATGGTCATGATGTTGGTCACTGGATTGTCGGGTCCAGACCCAATCATTTTCAGACTACCGGCATATCGCTTGAATATTGCTGAGCACGGCGTAAAACAAGAAACAAACAAACTACAAGTACAACAACAACTGCTTCATCTACTATTACTACTCGTCATAATTACGGGACCATAATAACACATCGTATACCCAGCAATCACATTTGACTTTATCTTTTTTACCACATCCTGTTATGATGTATATTTGCAACCTTGTCATTGACATATGTGACGTCATCAAGACCGACAGGGAATCAATGGATTTTGCTTTTCAAATAGCTACCTTGCACTTCAAATTAGAATATTAGGAAACCAGGGGAATAGTTCAGTATGCCATGTCTGTACTTCACAGTTGAACCCTTCTAAATTTGGGAACATAAAATATCCATACATGCTCCAATGTATACGAATATGTCAAACAATGTTCCCAAATCTGCAGTTACCGGAGCCCTTACCACCACCAAGAGATCTGGGAGCATCCCCCGTCAGGTCGCGTCGGCGCAATCTTTGACCGACCAATGAAATGACTAACAGGAAGTGAACATTAGCCAATGACAAAGCAAGGAAGGATAACACGATAACGCTGTATTTAAATAACTTCTCAACTACAGTGAGAGCGATGTTTCGGTGTCAGTTCTAACACCGTTGTCAAGCAAGTGTGTCAAGCAAGTGTGTCAAGCAACGTAGTTAAAGTACTGTCGGAAATAGAAAGAAACCTGTTTTTCAGATTTATATCTACAATTTATGTAGTTAATATGTGAAAGTGTGAAATATTTGTTAAACTAAGTTCGGCCTAACTAAAGTCTCAATGGTAGGGATATAGGAAACGTAAAAAGGGACTGTAGTGAGTAGTGCTGGTATTGGCATACAACCTGCGATACGATACATCACGATACTAAAATTTTAGTCACGACGATATATTGCCAAAGTATTGTGCACTGAAGCTACGAATCCCGATATAAGGGTGACGATACGATACGTGTCACGATACTAAAATCTTTAATTCTAACATCAACTATAAAACACCTCAAGACCAAAACCATTTTAAAGTATTTCGTCAGATTCCACCAGCGTTGTTCAATGTTCATTCGGAAACGAGATAATTACGTTTATACACGGACATGCGAGCGCTATGTCTGACACAGTTCTTGACGCAAGAATTTCCGATAAAACGTTTACTAATGAAGGGAAAATAAGTAAACATATACTTTAAACATCGCTGTATCGTGGCCCTTTTGAAGTATCGTATCGGGATATACGACAATGTAAAACTTTGTATGGATTCACTGTATCGGCGGCCCTTGGATTGATGCATCGATGCGTATCGATGAATCGTCACACCACTAGTAGGGTGTGGAGCAGACCTGGGGTCAAGTGATGAGTGGGAAAATAAATAAGCATATACTTTAATCATCAAACAAAAGTAAGTCTTTTTTATTGACTGACTGAATTTGGTTTTACGCCGCTTTTAGCAATATTCCAGCAACATCACGGCGGGGGACACCAGAAATGGCTTCACACATTGTGCCCATGTGGGGATTCGAACCCGGGTCTTCGGCGTGACGAGCCAACGCTTTAACCATTAGGCTACCCCACCGCCCCTTTATTGACAGATATCCCGATTCGGCAATATGCAGAGTCAAACATCGATATATCGTGGCCCATTTAAAGTATCGTATCGGGATATAACGACAATGTAAAACTTTGTATCGATTCATTGTATCGGCGGCCCATGAATCGATGTATCGATGAATCGTCACACCAGTACTGAGGAGAAATTAGTGCGGAAAGGAGCAATGCTATGAAGTCCAAAGCGACTTCGTGTGCGAGGATATTGTATTACAAAGGACACTTTTTAAATGCCCAGCTAGATACCACCAATCTTCCGTACCATCAGGGAAGAGATACCATTAATGTATCTAGAACAACTCTTATCAATGCTCTCAATGGAATGAAACAAGTGGAGATGATTGTGGAGTGTTTCGTGAAAAGTATTCAATAATTACTCTCAGGTCAAACTCTCTCGGAAGCATGGTCGAATACCGGGAGTTGGGTTTTCAGATAGTATACATCAATGAGACCTTGGTGAACAAGAATCACTCCACGGATTACATGTGGCTACCGACAGATGGTACATGCAACAAGGCCCTAACCATTCCATCTGGTAAAGGTAAACGCCTCATCGATCGTTCTTCACGCTGGTACACGTGATTCTGGTCTCGTTGAGGGGTGCGAACTCAGCTCCTACCCCGCCTTGACAATCCTTATGGATAACGCCAACTATCATAAACTCTGTGTACCGGAAACAGTGACCCCCACCATGAATTACCGTAAGGCTCAAATGCAAGAATTTCTGACCTCGTGCAAGGTGTCTTTTAGACAAGCAGAAACCAAAGTACAGCTCATGGAGATTATCAGACAGCACAGGAAACCTATAGTTTACAGATCAGACACGTTAGCACAGCAGCATGGCCACGTTGTCTGACTCCAGTGAGACAATGTGAGCTGAATCCGATTGAGCTGACCTGAGCTAACTGTAAGGGCTTTGTAGCCAGTCACAAAACGTTCTTTCGGATGTCCGATGTCAAATATCTTGTCCTTGCATCTTTGGCAGAATTACATGAGTAGTATTTAGGCAGCACGTGCATTTCGTGCCAGGTGACTCGATGGGGCGTCGTCGTACGTGGCTGAGCGACCTAATTGCCATCTATAGTCGTTTATCATGCGACCAAAGAAAGTTAGTCGAGATTCGTTTAGTTGTCAACGTTTCAACGTAAGGAACCAACAAAATGTCAACTAATTGTTTCCTTGGCAAATTGATACATAATTCATATTGGTAATAGGTATCCAACTTAGCAACTATCATTTCGGAACCTTAATTTCATAAAAGATCAAGATCGAGCTCGTGAAACATATAATTTTATATATTGTTTGATTGTGCATCGATCAACGGACGGAAATATTACGTAAATCGCAACTGAAAATGAAAACATCAATGATTTTAGGTATAAAGTCATCAGTAATCCGAATTGCATTACATTTGATATTTTCCCACAAAACTGTCAAAATTGTATAATTCCCGACAATTTGCTTTCAAACACATGCCAGATCGCCTCGTTTGGCCATACCCGGACATGCGCACAATTATCGCGCGCTCAAAGGCAGCGGATCGTTGTCAGTTTACTTTGGCAAAATTCAACGCAATATCGTTCTATTTTCATCTTCACGGCATGCTGGTGTTTATTTGGTAAGTATGTCCTTCATGTATAATGAAAACGTAGGAATGTTGTTTAAATCTAGCAGGTCAATGTAGCAAGAAACTCCGAATTAGGGCTCATGTTTTAATGGTTTATCTCACAAGGGTACCGGTATGTCACGTACATGTTTCTCACATTGTACATGCTTCTTCATAAAAATCATCATCACCCCCAAGCCATACATTATGAACAATATAAGGGCAGCTATACAAAATCGAATAGAATTTATCAACATTTTATATTGCATCACATTATTATGAACATTTGTTCGTTTGAATAAGTCTATCAGTAAATTATGCATTGAGCACGCTCTGAACCCTGTCAACATATGCATATTATTTGGGTGGAGGGTGGAGAATGGCGAAAGGAAATCTTTCTCAGATCATGCAACGAAAATTCACATCAAAATGTCTTGTGCAAGTCTTTGTTAAGGATGAAATTGCATATAATTTATTTGATTTTTTATTTATTTACAAAATGTGTAACTTCACTAATGATTCTTTGATGGGACAATTAACAAAACTGCACTCACAGACTTTCATTCTTACACTTGTTTGGAAGGGATGTGATGATTCATGTCTTTTAAAGGTTCAAATGTTACATACAAAAGAAGTAATTTAGTAAGGAACATTTAATTATGAAATGAGATATAAATTTAATGGAATTTGCAGAAATTTCATCTTCGAAGACTGGGTGGCATCAATTTTGTGGATCACACAAAAGGAGCAATGCTAAGGTAACAAGTTTTAAACATTTCACTTGTTTCCAGTATATCCACCACAAAGGTTGATCATGTCAGAGAATAATTTGACAATGATTTCTCCCGGAGATGTTTAGTTTAATGAGCACTCCCTTGCTTGGCGCCATATTGTTTTTCGCCGTAAAGAGCTGGATGCGAGAAAGCACGAGAGAGGACAGAAGTCATAAATTTATAGAGATATATAGATGTTTATTGCTGGGAGACACACTCTTCACTTCAGGTATTTGGTCAGCTGTAGAATTTGAATATGATGTTTCTTTATTATTGTCAAAGTGTAGGTTTTTCATTATTTTGCATTTAAATGTGTGCAGTGAAACATACTGAGATTTGGAAGAGTCCATTATTTAGAGTACAGGTATTGTTAGATATCAGCATTTTATGTACATGTTCCCTTGTCAAGATCATCTGTCGAGTATATTAGAGAGAAGGTGTATATTTGTAGTGTTTTAAATCAGAATTATTTTCAGTGTATGACCTAAATTTCAATATGTTTTGGCCACCTGTCACCCCTTTGGTCAAATAGAGTAGGACTTCCATTTCTTGGAATTGAGAGTCAGAGATACACTGTTTCCAAGAATTTGCGTGTGCCGGCGATGTTTGCTTTTACAAGTACACATTTAAATCTTTTGAGTGTAGATTGGAGTTGTAAGAGATGTTATTCAGTGTCTTATTATTCAGGGTATGTGATAGATTATTTCTGTCAGTGTAGAGTTTAATCTCATTATTTTATTGTTCATAATTCAGAGAAGCATAGTTATGACGTCGCAGATATTATAGGCACACATAAATCATTACATGAGAGATTTTCTAAGTGTTCCTATAAGAGATTAAGTGTAAACATTTCTGAATTATGAAGAAGTTATTTATCTGAGTTTTTATGAGTGTACAAATGACAAAGAGAGACAGAGTAGATAATAGGAATATATTGTATACTTATGAGAGCACATTATTGTTGTCAGAACTCCATGATCCATACTACTTCCTTGTGTTTGGGAATAAATGATGTTGGAAGACCTCCCACAATAGACTTGTTCTTGACCTGTGAACCACCACCCATTTTGTTTTCTTATCATTTAATGTAAAATGGCTTTTGTTACAATTTATGATTCCTGTTAGCAAAATTGCTACATCAGTAATAACTCCTATTTAATTTGAAATAATCGTTTCCGGAAAAGAATCTCTAAAGAAAACTAAATCTGACAGAATAACAACAATCTTCCATTGTTTTGCAGGACAATGTCAAACAATATGATGTCAAGAATGAATGTTGATGGGCAAAATGGCAAGGTTTCTTTCAGAATACAAGGTTGTATTCAGTCATCTCTGGTAATTTAATTACCAAATGCAGCATTTTCATCATGACCATAGCAAATAATATATGACAGTAAAGCATCATCTAATTCATCTTAATTCATAGCCTAATTGAATAATCAACTTGAAATTGAGGATTTTCTTTGAAAATGTTTAAGAAAACTTCCATTCCTTTAGTTGAAAATATAAATTGTTTACATTTTTCGTCAAATTTGTATTAATGCTGTTCATATGTTCACATGGCAAGTTACAGCAGTGAAATGAACCTTTCAAGTGATTGATTAAACAAATAGTTGAATCATTTAAGACAATATATCTTCCATATAAAATTATTCATGTATTTAAATATAAAATTTCAGAATGTGTCCTATCTCATGGGAATGAGATGGGAATGCCTCCGAAGCAAATTTCAAGAAAGAGTTAGGAACGTTTCTGAAGTATCCACCTGACCGCCAGGCAGGGAGTGGCAGAAAGAAGAGAAGCTGTATGTCAGTTTAATGCTATATGCGATGATATTGTGTTATTTTCACAACAGAGATCACCTACAGACTATGTCATGTGTGATGTTTTACATTATGCTTTAAACCACGTTTCTCTGTGTGCGTTTGTGTTAATAAATATTTCATAAAAAGTGACTGGTTTTATGTGCTGTCTTCAGGTATAGTTCCTGTTCATCTTGATCCCTTTCATGGTGAAAGTAATTGCATTGTGTTTATTCAGGGTCTGTCTAATAGCTGAAATTCAGACCAAATGTCTTCGGGACAATTTCCACCTTTTTCAAGATAACAATACAACAGTAAATAGTTTTCTTTAATTTGGAATACTTTTTCTTCTTACTGGAATTATACGTCCAACTGACATAAAACTTAAAATGAACATTATATTGAATGTGGAAGTTTAACGGGCATTTCATCAGGGTAAATATTTTACTTCGCAATTTTATGTTTGAACACTGTTTATTGCAGGTAGCTTTTTGGGTATTTTAGCTGGATGCACGAGTTTGGTGCTACTTTAGTGTAGTTTAAAGATGAAGTGCGAGTCTATTTTACAGGAAAGCGTAATACCTCCCAGACACAACCACGGAACAACCCATTTTCAACGTTAATAATATGTCAAACTTCAACGTTGATTCCACGTCAGATATATACGTCTAAAAAACTTTCATATACAACCACGGAACAACCCATTTTCAACGTGAATAATATGTCAAACTTCAACGTTGATTCCACGTCGGATATCAACGTCTAAAAAACTTTCATTTAAAACCTTTTTTCAACGTTGATAATAGGTCAAACTTCAACGTTGATTCCACGTCGGATATCTACGTCTAAAAAACTTTCATTTACAACCTTTTTTCAACGTTGATAATAGGTCAAACTTCAACGTTGATTCCACGTCGGACATCTACGTCTAACAAACTTTCATATACAACCTATTTTCAATCTAATTTCAACGTCGAGGACCAACCTATTCTCAACGTTGAAACAACGTTGATGTGCCTGCTGGGTTATTTATTGTTTTCAGCAGCTACTCGTAAAGTTCTGCCCGATTTTACGAGTAAACGCTTTTCTGGATATCCTATCACGCACCCCATTGAACGTCCAGTTAGGCCGATGTGGGTTATTTCGACATATGCTATTTGGAATTGTGTAAATGTTAGGGATACAGAGTAACAGCCTAAATAAAAAAAATTCTATTTCCGACAGTACTTTACCCTCACTGTAATAAAGAGGTTGGTCATCCATAGATTATCCTTCTTGACTGCTCCAACATCTAAATGCCTCTCAAAGAAATTAATGAGAAAGCAGCTTTCGAGACTTTCACGACTCTATATTTTCTTGCAATGGCAATGTTCTTGATTCAAAATGTGAAAACTAAGCAAAAGAAGATTGTGTAACTTCTGAAAGATGATCGAGACTGTATGCTACAGAAAGAGGCTGCTTGATTATAAAGGTAGCACGTTCGGCTTTCACTTCAGGCATGTAAGAGAAGCTCTGATTGGTCATATGAAACTTTCTGACGTGACTAGTAACAGGGTGTCAATCTTCGGATAGCAGAAGCGAGTACTAAGATCTGGTGTTACTGACATTGCAGATACTTATGGCTGTTATCGCTGGTTATCGAGGTTATCTGTACAACACTTAGACTTCTGATAGTCCAGTAGAAATTGTATGAAACCCGGACATTTAGTATAACAAGCAAATTTTATGACTAAATGAACCCAAATAGGGTACTTGTTCACCATGGAAAACCCAACCAAAATCAACCTTGGGGAAATGGTCATTTTGGGCCAAAATCCTAAAAAAAGATGAGAAAATCGTTAAATATTTTGGAAAAGAATTACATTTAGTATAACAAGCAATTTTTATGACTAAATGAACCTCCAAATAGGGTACTTGTTCACCATGGAAACCCAACCAAAAATCAACCTTGGGAAATGGTCATTTTGGGCCAAAAATCCTAAAAAAGATGAGAAAATCGTTAAATATTTTGAAAAGAATTCATATTTAGTATAACAAGCAAATTTTATGACTAAATGAACCCAAATAGGGTACTTGTTCAATATGGAATGGAAAACCCAACCAAAAAATCAACCTTGGGGAAATGGTCATTTTGGGCCAAAATCCTAAAAAAGATGAGAAAATCGTTAAATATTTTGAAAAGAATTACATTTAGTATAACAAGCAAATTTTATGACTAAATGAACCCAAATAGGGTACTTGTTCACCATGGAAAACCCCAACCAAAATCAACCTCGGGAAATGGTCATTTTGGGCCAAAATCCTAAAAAGATGAGAAAATCGTTAAATATTTTGAAAAAGAATTACATTTAGTATAACAAGCACATTTTATGACTAAATGAACCCAAATAGGGTACTTGTTCACCATGGCATACACAACCAAAATCAACCTTGGGGAAATTATCATTTAGGGGCAAAATCCTAAAATAAGATGAGAAAATACGTAAATAATGTCCTAAAATTGTATTCAATCACATCTTGGTTTTAGCACAATCTTTGTGTCACTTGGGTAATTAAAACTGTAAGGATTTTGAATCAATTATTGAATTGATTAATGTCCGTTTTGGCCAATTGCTTATAACTACATATTTGAAACTCATCTGTAATTTACATTGTACATGATGTAAAATTTTAATAACATCAGATACATCAGCAAAACATTTAATCTTTGTGCTTACCAATAGTGTAACAAGGTTATTTGACTTTCCATGGAGTTACTCTATGTCCTCATCATCAGAATCCAGGCAGAATGTTGGAGGAGGATTCAAACAGTTCCCAGAACATTTGCAGTGGATGCTGCATAGCATTCGTCTCTTTCACAGCTGCACGAGGTGCAGGATACCTCCTCTTGTTTACTGCAGGAACACCGGACTTCACGCAGGAGGTCGTCAGGAGCAGCTGGTTTATCTGTTATCGTTGGCACAACAACAACACCATCGACTGGATTTGAATCCAAACCTATCCCTATCCAATACAGTCTGTAGTTGTTTCCATGTAGCTACTTGATGGTGGACCCTCAAACAGTGAAAGTAGCATGCTCGGCTAGTTGGAGGCATCTTCACTAATGGGACATATTTTGACGAGATGATATTGAGGTACCGCACTTCATCCAGAGGTCGGTTTTCTCCTTGATATAAGAAGGACACATATGTCTCTCCAATTGCAGCAATAGTTTCTTTTGGTGTGGCTGTGTCCAAACACCTTTACTCTCCCTTGAAGTTCCTCCGACTGCTGTATAAGTTTGAAGTGTTTGACTTTGCCCATGCCAAAGAATGCTGATGTCGTATCACAACCTGACATAGCATGGATGAATGGAAGACATTGGCACATATTGGGACCTAATGATTGTCGCCCTCTTGTGACAGAATATATGAGTGTTTTTGTCATCATAAAAATATCCTGATGCATATCAGTACAGTGGTGGAGCAGTAGTACCAGAACATCTGTGTCATCTGAACACACACAAACAGGATGCTCTAGGGCCGTTGTCAGTGCTTGCTTAACAATCACAACATCTGCATCGCCTTCATCACCAGCATGCTGTACGCTGATATTGAAATCATTCAGGTGTTCTGCCATCAGGTAGACAAGCGCCTGCTTGTTGTGTCTGTTTGATAGGAAGCCACTTTTATCAGATGGAACTGGGGATTGTGTCTTCGACTTCGACATCAGCAACTGAAGATCTTTGGAGACGACGACGTTTCTGTTCGGGTTCTTTTGTGGTTATAACCTCATAGCTATCAAAAACCACATGAACTGAAGGACTGTTCTTTGCTTTTGCTGAAACTATTTGACAGAATGATGAGCATATATCTTGAAGCAATCCAACCTTTGGCCACTGCATTTGTTGCAGAAGGGCACATCCATCTATGACAAGTGCTGTATCCCTGCCAGGATCAGAGGCGATGATATTGGGATGAAGTTTTGAAATGTGCCTTGCTGCGACTTCTGGCATTTCCGCATAGTACCATCATCATGAAATAGTACTGGACACACTGCAGCCAGCTCACATGAAAACACTGTTGGTTTTGGAGGTCCTGTCAAACACGCAAGAGATAACAAACGTTGGTACTCTTCTGATGAGGATATATGGATATCATCATGACCAATTTTCAAGGCTTTTCTCATCACAGCAAATGTCACAGTTTGGTCACATTTTTTCAGGACAACATCTCCGAACTTCTGATGGGACATTTTCTCCAGTTGTTTTGCTCCAATCTCCAGTGCTGTGTCTACATTCACAGACTTGTCAGCAAACATTCCCGTGGCAATATTTCGAAGCTGGTGAGAATCTTTGGAATGAAAGGGGTTGTGACTTCTCAGATAGTCCTCAAAAGTGTGCATGTCTTGTAGGTCTTGTTTGATGCGGCCTATATTGACGTCCCTGTGCTCTGACCAGGATCCACTTTGAGTGTTGGTCAAGATTCGTAAAGCTTCAGTGTACTGTGTCACAATGTGGGCAGACAACAGCCATTTTGTGCGAGCTGATTCCTGATGTGTAACATTGATGAGTCCTCCTTGAGTCTTGCCAGCTCTCATCAAACATTGTTCAATCACCATGTCACCCACGTCCCAGTCCAAAACAAGTTCTCATTTCTTCTTATTGTGAAGTTTCCTTTTTCCATCTGTACCTGCAAACAAGGACACAGCATTTGACAATCCTGAAGATAGAGTCGACAGTACTTGGTGTAGTTGTTGTGCCCTGCTGCTGCGAAAAAGGCAACATTTGTGAGGAAGTTTCGAGATGGAGCTTCCAGTTCCCAGTCCGTTCTGCTCTGATGAAATTGGCGCGACTACTGTAACAAATTCCATGAACTGAATCCATAGTTTGCCAGTTCTTGACTCTTGAAGCTTGTAACTTTTCTTGATCTACAAACTGAATACAGTGTTGAATATCTGATCATTCTTGACATCTTCATATGTCTTCTCATTTTCCAGAACACTAACATGCAAATTTTGAAGTTCTTGAAGTCTTATATTGTTGAAAGACTCACTCCATATTTCATTTGTTATTCTTTGATTGAAGTCAATTTTGCTTGATGACTCTTCTGGACTGAGAATGATCATGTGAAGGGCAGCATCTGTCAAAAGACATGCTCTCAGAGCTTTTGTGTAAGCCTTCCCTTCCATCATCTTCGAATAGACTTGTTGTATACAGTAGCCCACACATCTTCAAGACCACTGTCCTGCATACACTTACACCCAGCTCAAGAAAGGACATCAGTTGGTGGAATCCACCCAGGCGTAAAGACAGATGTTTGAATTCTTAGATTGTCAACCTTTATTTTATACGCCTTTGCAAAGAGAGCTTGGTCAAATGTAATTTGCCCACAACACTGGCCAGATTTTCTTCTTGAGATCTACAAAAGTCATTGTACTATATAAACCGCCTCCATTGTCTGTGGATTTAATGGGATGATAGGATTGTACATGACTGAAGAGCAAACAACTGTACCATCTGTGACCTGAGACATAAAACCCTGCCAACTTGGAGATGAGTTGCTCAACAAGCGGGACACTATCCACAGCATGTCCATACTTTGAAAGTGTGTCATAGGAAGATTGATTGGCTGCAGCCCTCAAACACAACATTGGGCAGTTGACTTCTGACTGGTTGATGGTAGGGTTTTATGAATGTACCAAAGGTTCCTGATTTCACAATCTCAGCAGATGTTACTTTCTGTCTGGGGATGGAAATTGTTTTACTTTCTTTGGGTGTTTGACAAGTTATCATTCCCATTACATGTGAAGTATCTTGTCCATTTAATGTATCTTCATTGTGATCAAAGTTGTCTGCGATCCATTGGCAAAATCCTGAAGCAGGCTCAGTTGATTGGTTGACGTTATCTTGATTGACAGCAGCCGATTTCTCGAAGTCAATGACTTGATCATAAGAGGCGCTAAACGCAAGGGAGGAAAGAACATTGAGAAGAACTCTTGACCGTGTAAGGTGGTGGATAAACAGGCCTACACAGAGCATCAGTGTTGAGATGTATGACTGTCCTGAAGCCATCTGAAGTAGAACATGACATAGAGAAATGATAAGAAGTCTCTGTTTGGCAAGAGATGATGGACTCCTTGACTTCGGTAGAATTCTTTCAATGAGACTGAGGAGAAGCGGCGGTACCTGCTCTTCAAGTTTGTCCACATTGATGTCACTGGGTGAAGGATATTCTTGGGTAGAAGATTCATCCTGAACTTGACTCCACTTGCTTATTTCATCTCTGAGAATGGATCCAGCTTTCTTTATAATCTTCTTATCTTCAGTTTCCTTTTGAATGTCAGTTTGAGTGTAAGATCCATGAAGAATGGAAGATGCTGTACTTGTTGAAAGTGATAACATTTGGTTTTCCATCTATCTCAGAAAAATGTTATTTGATCTCCAAATGTATCAATCAGTCTCCTCTTGAGGTGTTTTATGGAATATGGTTCAGTTTCAGGAGATAGATAGGATGAAAGTTCCCTGTGCACATCTTGGATTGTGAACTGCTGATAGTTATGATTATCTTCCTCAAGCCATCTGCACAACTTGATAAAGGCTCTGTTGTTTCCCTGGTCAGAGTTACGTGAATTGGTCTTGCTTTTGACTGTGTTTTGATGTCTCTGGGGATGTAAATACCTGAAGACACTGTCTATGGTATCTGGCCTCAACTGCTCTTATATCTCCTGCATACAAAATACGGGCTTTGACAGTTGATGCATCATCATCTTATCTTTTACTACAAACATCTAAGAGAGTTTGTTGAAGAACAGATTTTTGTCATTATTTATGATTTCAACTTTGCTAACATCATGACGGTGAGGATGTTTTTGTAGATCGATGGAGTCAATCTTCATTCCACAGATCAAGCAACAAGTGTCATAATCAAAATTATTTTCTGAATTTCTTAGGATACGAATAGGAGTGATGGACTGAGCTGCCTTAACGTTTTTCTTTTTGCAGTGTATGATTTTCTACAATTTTCATGAACGTGATGATTGTCTGACTGTGAAAGATATTCATGGAGGTCATCCTTTTCTTAGTTCAGAAACACTCAGCAGTGAAAGAATTCCCTTGCTTGTAAGCTTCCACTGTAGCATCAGGTTTCTTACAAATGATGCAGAAAGACATGTTCTGAAACATTAAAAATATATATTAATATTTCAAATGTTTTCAAAATCATCAAAATTTTGCTTATATGAATGAACATTTTACTAGTCAACAAGGAACAGTTGACTTTATTTGTTTGATATGGAGGTAACTCTTATAATGTTTGTGAGAATTTATAACATGTGCTTCAGGCAAAGCTCAGGGAAATTTTTAGAAATATGAGCATAACAAAATGGTATGAGCTTAATTTCTATGTTTTATGATTCATCTTTAGATTTTTAGAAATGGTAAACTTGTAAATATTTTAATTAATTTATGTACATATTTTAAGTTTTACTGAAAAGAAATCTAATGGCATCACAATTTCCACTCACTTAGTGCATTCGGTAATGTTTTCCTAATTTCATTTTCTTAATTAAATCATAATTTCTATCAATTTTGGAAATATTAAAACTTGAATCCTACTGTTTGGACAGTGTTTTTGCAGGTGTAACATATCTGCTTTTCATTGGTACTTTGTGAACTAATTCTAATTTTTAACAGATCAAAGAGACAAATACACCAAAATAAAATGAGCCTATCCAAATCTGTTTTCATCAATATATGCATGATAACCATGTCTTGTGTAGTGTACAATAATATCTTCATTGATAATCTATATTTGAAATATACAGTTTTTGACTATCATTGACTACAAATTACTCAAAGATTTAATTATCAACAGACGCTTTCATATTATGTAATGAGTCGGAGGCAAAATAGCATCAGTAGGGAGTGCATTTTGTAGTTTCTGCAGTGGTTCCATATATTTTATATATTTTTAAGGTAATATTTCATTCTAGATTTGATTGCATCTGTCTCCTAGAACATCTTAAACATCTACTTCATCACCATATGACAAGAAAAACTAGTAGGAAAACCATAACATTACATGACCTTGAAGCCTAAAATTTCAATATCAAGTCTATCTATCTTGTTCAATTTTTCATTGATCAAACATGACTATTTTGAAGTTATTTCTAATACCTTTATGTCTCAATGCCTTTTAACAGTTGTCAAAGCTTATTTCCCATGGAAACTTTCTTAAAACTCACAGTACTTACCTTGTATGTCAAATTTCACCGCTTCAAAACTTCTGTTGTCACAACAATGTCGGCCATTTTGGCTGTTACTATGAAGGGAGATAATATTAGTCATACAACTGATGTTATATGTAAGGAACCTCAGCACATCACTGAGGTACATTTTCAAGTGGTCATAACTTTTTCTGCCCAAGGTTGATTTTGGTTGGTTTTTTTTCTCAGCATCACAGGAACCTATAAATCATTTTAAGACACAAATTTGCTTGTTATACTAAATGTCCGGGTCAACTTAATTTCATGTCGATTTCTACTGGACTATGATTACAAGTAGAAAAAATACTGTACCACACTGTGGTGAACCGCTGCCAGATCTTCACGTGGTACGTACTGCTGTGTACACACACGTCCATCCAATCGGAATCCAAAAGCGTTACATTAAGTCCGTTCCTAATCTGCTAGTCATCATTAATCTCAAATTGCTTGAAGATGAAAGCGAACTGTCGCAACCAGCAGAAGTGCATGGTAAAATGTCGAGGATGTTTTCTCCGCGCTTTGCTTTTGTAGAAGGTGACCTTGGCCTTGTTTATAACGTTCGACAGACATATTACGGTTGTGCGTGAACTTAGGTCTTCTTAAAACTTATCGGTAGACGTTGGGACGGTGGCGTAAACACGTGGTCAAAAGGAACCTTCGTCACACCGTATTATTATAAAATTAACGCAATGATTGTTTTACCGCTACTCGTGTTGAATGCAGTGAGTGAGTGAATATTGCTTAACGCCGCGGCGATGTTTAATGCAGCCTCGGGGACCACAGATGAGCTGCAAATGCTGTACCCAGTTAGGGAATCAAACCCGAACCCTCTGCGTGCCGGGCGAATGCCTCAACCACTATGCTACCTAACCGTCCCGATACTCAAATGACCGAGAACAGGGAGGCTAGTCTTATGCGCTGATAACATAGTAAAATACGAGGGTGATATACATAAAATTGCAGATATCCATCCTATGGCATATCCACAAACATTTAAAATCATTATCAAAACAAAGTCAAAATCGTTCGTTGACACAAGAAATTAGACTAACAACTAGTCTATGAAATGAACATATTTTACAGAAAAAGGGCACATAGTGAAAAAACCCAAAATATAATAAAAGGAGCCCTGAGACATCTTCAAGCTGTGGAAATCTAGACTTGCCACATTTTCTAGACTTGCGAGGGATTTCTTGGATATATTTGCTTCAGGGTCTGTATGACAGACTAACATGAAATGTTCAAAGCCCAGATCAAAGGTGTGCGTCATGATCATCGTTGTCGGGTCAGTGAAACGCAATAAATGACCAAGTGGCCAAGTCTGACCACCTGACCCATTTGGTCACCTCTCCGGACAAACACAGGTGTCTTGGGATCCATTCCAGGGGGATGTATGCAGTAAACGCTGTGTACTTAAACAAGCATAGTATGGCGGAGACAAACCTATGCACACACCTGCATGTGAAGGACTTCTGAGGGCAAGGATAGTCGACACCTTACACTACTCTCCCACCTAGGAGTTTAACGCTGCTTCATAGTTTTTTAGTAGTTCAAAATAGAACAATATCATAGAAAACGTACTGTTATTGTAGAGTGAGTGTGTTTAGTTTTACGCCGCAATATTCCAGCTATACGGCGACGGACTGTAAATAACCGAGTCTGGACCAGACGATCCAGTGATCAACAGCATGAGCATCGATCTACGCGATTACCGATGACATGTGTCAATCAAGTCAGCGAGCCTGACCACCCGATCCCGTTAGTCGCCTCTTACGACAAGAATGGGTTACTGAAGATCAATATTCTAACCCGGACCTTCACAGGTTGCTAATGTAGAGGGGTAGTAGGTAATTTAGTGGAATAAAAGCAAGACGTAATATAAAACGTCTTGGACACATTCACACAGCCAAACCTTATGTAAAATACTTTAAAAATATTGAGTTCTGTTTGAGAGTCCTTTAGAGAGTGTTAAAGATATTTTGTTTTGATGACCACATGTAGCCCAGTAGTTAAGGCGTTTGCTCGTCACGCCGATGACCCGGGTTCGACTCTCACATGGGTACTATGTTTCTGGTGTTCCCCGCAGTGATATTGCTGGAATATTGCCATAGGCGGCGAAAAACTAAACTCACTCACTCACTATGACCACAGGGTTAAATCAAAGGGAGAATATGAAAATAAAAAAATGAATGCATGTCATATGATAACACAAGCTGTCTGAACATGTGATATGCCAGATATTGACAGCCATGTGACCGGCGCGTGTTGACACGGGTATATAACGATTGATGTCCTCAGTCCCGTTCTCTCTGTGTAGCGCTGCAGAGTCGATATGTCGAAGATCTCGCTGATCGCCTGTGTGTTGATGGCCGTTGGAGCCGTGGGGCAGCTCCCTTCTCCCTGTATAACACCACCCCAGTTTGCGGTCAGTACAATACCCTCCTCCACCACCCTGTATAAAACCACCCCATCTTCCATCACAGCTCACCTCAGCTCACGGTCAGCACAGTACCCTCCTCCACCATCCTGTGTAACTCCACCCAAGTTCACGGTAAAAACAGATCCTCATTCTTTCCAAACCTCACCTAAGGCAACGCCACCCAAGGTCGTGATCGGTACAGATCTTGAACCTCACCTCCCTTACAAAATGTAATTTAAATTTTTTGGCCGGCAGATACTCTGATTTGTACAAATCGTAAATAGATGGATTTTGCTGTTGCAAGAATCCCAATGTCAGTTTTTGTAACTGTTTTACAAAACAGTGCCATTCATGTTGTACCGTTATAGTTATGTGTTTGCACGAACATCCCATGTGTAGGACCATCAAGGTCGTGGGTATAAACAGTCAGCTGTAAGCCAGGTGTGACCTGATAACGGTGCACTAGTGTAATATTATACAATGATAACGGTAGTTATTGGTATTTTCTTAGGCCACACTCCATTATTACATCGGAACCATGGTCTTCTCGAAGGCCGTACTTCTTTGTTATATTTGAACCATGATTTTCTCAAAGTCCGTACTCCTTTGTTATATCCGAGACATTGTCTTCTCTAAGGCCGTATCCCATTGTTATATCTGAACCGGGGTATTCTTGAAGGCCGTACCCCACTATTATATCTGAAAGTGTAGTGTAGTGTAGTGTAGTGCAGTGCAGTGAAGTGAAGTGTAGTGTAGTGAGGTTAACGCCACTTTGTCGTTGTCTTTTAATACCCGTACCACGGTATTCCCGAAGGCCGTATCACATTGTCATATCTGAACCAGGATATTATGAAGGCCGTGCCCCACTATTATATCTGAATATTTAATGTAGTGTAGTATAGTTTTAGTGTAGTGTAGTGCAGTCGGTGTAGTGCAGTGCAGTGAGTTGAGGTTAACGCCACTTTGTCGTTGAGTTTAAATATCCGAACCATGGTATTCTCAAAGGCCGTACTCAACTGGTATATGTGAACCATGGTATTTTCGTAGGCCGTACTCCATTGTTGTATTAGAACCATTGTACCCTCGAAGTACGTACCGCTTTGTTATATCTGAACCATAGTATCCCCGAAAGGCCCAACACAATTGTTATATTAGAACCATTATGTTCTCGAAGGTCATTCCCCATTGTTGTACCTGAACCATGGTATTCCCGAAGACCCAGCACAATTGTTATATTAGAACTATGGTATTCTCGAAGTCCGTACCGCTTTGTCATATCTGAACCATAGTATTCCCGAAGGCCCAACGCAATAATATCAGAACCATTGTATTCTCGAAGGTCATACCCCATTGTTGTATCTGAACCATAGTATTCCCGAAGGCACAACACAATTGTTATATCCGAACCATGGTCTTCTCGAAGGCCATACCCCACTGTAATATCTGAATGTATAGTGCAGTGCAGTGCAGTGCAGTGCAATGCAGTGCAGTGTAGTTTAGTGTAGTGAGTTGAGGTTAACGCCGCTTTGTCGTTGTCTTTTTATATCCGAACCATGGTATTCTCAAAGGCCGTACTCAACTGTTATATGTGAACCATGGTATTTTCGTAGGCCGTACTCCATTGTTATACTTGAATCTTTGTACCCTCGAAGGTCATACCCTATTGTTGTATCTGAACCATAGTATTCCCGAAGGCACAACACAATTATTATATTATTATTGTAAGTCCGTACCGTTTTGTTACATCTCAACCACAGTCTTCTCGATTGTAATATCGGCCCTTGTTATGTCTTCGTATACAATTACGAATACTATATACTTTATTTGTGTGTGTACCGATGCAATCAGTCTGTTGCATACTCTAATAAATAGTGCTTGATGATTGATTGAGTGAGTGACTGAGTGCGTTGGGATTAACCACACTTTGTCGGCTACAAACGAGGTGTGTCAGCTTAATGTGAGAGGAATTCCACTTTTACCACATTGGTCAACCCACGACCCCAGGTTGACTTAACTGGAAACATAGGCAGGATACGAAACAACGTTCCTGGTACCCCTAATGGCCGCAACTCTGCACAGCAAACTGTCCACCTTTGACGACAGGGTCTACCTTGACGTCTTCTCATGCACAAGGTCACAAATAATCTCTGTACGTTATAAAGAAGACATTACAAAGTATCAAAAAACGAGAACATGTTTCCGGCAACCAGTGTGTATAACGAATTCAAGCACTATTTATTCTTGTTCGTTATAAGTATTTCGGCTGCATTTCGGCTGAAATGTAGGCTACAGCAAGGGGTCGGAAGAAGAAAACAGGTATCTTAAATTCGTTCGTTGTGATCGTATTCATCAGTAGTTGGTAGTATTTCTTCAGCTCCAATAAATCGTTCTTGTCAGTCGGAAAACTCATGAAGTCATTATGTAATAGCAATATCTGAGTGCAGGTTCTAAAAAAGTTCAAAAGTGTGTGTAAATGATCACTTCACCTTCTACTAGATTAGATTATGGTGGACTTCGGGCGTCCAGTCCATGCATTGTAAATGGCCGTATCAGTAGTTGAATCATGATCTCAACGATATCCTTCTTGTTTCGAAACTTCATTAACCAGAGGAATTTGAAAATAGAACCGTAGTTTACTCATTGGTTGCCAGGAACATGTTCTCGATGCTTTGTAATGTCTTCTTTTAAACGTACAAAGAGTATTTGTGGGAATAAGCAACAAGCAACATAATTTGCAATTATATTTAAACTTGAAGTAATTCTTTAGTAAAGTATTTTCTAGCATTAACGTTACGTTTTACCTTTGCAGGATTATAGTGTTTCACGATATCAAAACACCGCGTTGGTTGTCAATTACCATCTCAATTTCCCATGGTATATATTGTTTAAAAACTTCCGTGACCATCCGGGTTAGAATTGATCTTCAGCAAACCATGCTTGTTGTTGAGGTAACTAACGGTATCGAGTGGTCAGGCTCGCGGACTTGATTGACGCATGTCATCGTATCAGAACGATCGATTCTCATGCTGTTGATCACTGGATTGTCTGGTCCAGACTCGATTATTTACAGATATATAGCTGGAATATTGCTGAGTGCGGCGTAAAACAACGAAGAAACAAACCAGCAATACTGTTGAAATGTCTCTAAGAACACGATAAACAAACTTAATATCCGCTTCATGTCTTTTTTACGATTTTACGAGAGCCTCCAAAAAGGCTGACGCCTCACTCGGTCTGTGGTGTCTCCCTTGTTTAATGTATCACATGTATTTCTTAAAGTGCCGGGGGATGGAGATCAACCACGTGGATGACGTGATTCGCCGCTTCATCATCGGCTACGACGCCACCAACAAGAGGAAGGTGATGTTCGAGGAGGAACGCGAGATCATCCCAGGCCGACAGTGAGTTGTGTTTACTCCTCACAGTCAACTTCTGGTGAAGGCAGGGTCCACGATCTGTACATCCTCAGTCACATGTTCTCCGGTTCCTCCTCCCCACTGTCGCTGTGACTCTCTCATGTCGGGGAATCTCGTATCTCAAGTCTATATCAAATGAACTGAATTATTTCCAATGGTGGTAAACAGAGAATTCTAAAAGTATTTTATTCATTAAATCCATCGCGGAAGAATCTATACTTAATAATACTACTACTGCAGCCATACCAAAATAATATTAGATTTATTGTTTGGAAGTGATGTTACTTAACTGTGTACCAGTTCGGCAAACACCGACAACATCACGTGCGACAGTTTTCGATGTACGAAGCAACTGTTTACAGTCACTATGTATGGCAAGTGTTTCTGTTTGGAAGCTGTTCGCCTCGAAATTTCAATTATTGATTTCAGGCAAGTCGTAGGGGATAATAAATCTTTTATTGCATCAAAAGGAAGCTAAAGTGAGGGCATATGCCCCCAATATACAAAATATAGGCCAAAATATTGTCGAACAAGCTTGGCATTGTGCCTTTAATGCGTTACCTCGCAGGTTGACCCGGGTTTGATTCCCCACATGGGTACAATGTGTGAAGTCCATTTCTGGTCTCCACCTCCGTAATGGTACGGGAACATTATTGCTAAAGGCGGCGTAAACCTAATCTCACTCACTCATTCTACAGATTGCACGAATACTTGATCCTCAACAACGACAATGTGGCGTACGACTTCAACATGAAGACCAAGGAGTGTATCAAGTCCGTTCCCAGAACGTGGAGGGACTTTGGAATCCCCCCTAACGCTACCTTCGAGGACGAGTACTACATCGGAGGCCCAGGGGAGGAGGTGTTCGCCCAGGAATGGTCCGACAGGATCCCATTCAGACAAAGTAAGGGTCCCTGCTGTTGTGTTTCTTGGGGAATGGGGATGGGGATTCATTTTATAAGACGGGTTGCATTTTGGTTACTGCTTCAAAAACACAAAAACATTACGGCAACGCAATTTTCCCAAGAGGTATCCCTCATTACCAGCGAAACATGTATTTGACGGTAACACATGACATATATTTTTCGTTGGGTTAAAATATGTTTGCTTCTTCAGAGAAGCATATCAACACAACGTTGTCAGTTAAAAAAGACGACTTGCATGTTTGATATTATGTACAGATGATGGCTTCCGATTAATTTCATCTTTCAATCAGGAAGTACAGCAGATGGATAAAATGCATTATATCCAAGTCTGACTCCAAGGCCTTAACAGAGGAGTGCAGCTCCTGTTTAGAATGATTGGGCAAGTCCAAATTGCCAAAGTTCTAGCTCTCTTAAACTGATCAATGTTCAGGGTTCCCTTCAGATATTATTTTTTTCTTATTTTGTGAAGATATATTTTATACGAGATTACTTAATTTATTCATTCATTACACTGAGCCAATCTCAGTCAACCTTGAGCTAAATTAAGATCAATTTCTTGTGATCGATTCACGGATGTGCAGTTAATTTCTTGGATTGTCTTGTTCAGACTCAGTTATTTACAGTTATTATTTGCTGAGTGCGGCGTCAAACAACAAACAATCTACTTCCCACAGTAGCATGTTACACGTTGATCAGAAAGCGTGACAACAGATTTAATGATTCATGTAGAGCTTTGCTGGTTCATGTCACACAGCAACATAAATAGGAACAAAAACAGTAATAGGAACAAAAAGTTGAATGAGTGTGTAACACGGAAGTAATTATTCATCCGTCCATCAGTTTCTCTTAAATACGTTGGATAGATTTGCGTCCCTTGGCTGTGACGATCAGCTGTTCAAATTCCAAATTTCTCAAATGATTATCCTCAGTGTATTACAATCTACCATCTTGGGTTTTATTTCTGTTATCAAATTGCTTTTTTAAGCGACTTGAAAAGGTTTGAATTTTCGCCGAATAATATACCTCAATCGCGTGCTGCAATTCGCCGCACAGAGTTGTGTTCCTTAGACCAGTGCGGGAAACAGATAATCGTTGTTTGATTTTGTTATTCACTCTAATTGTTTTCTGCTTCGTCAGTATAATGTTCATGTGGTGTATCAAGCCGCGGCATTGTTCAAAGAGGCTATTAACACATTTCATTAACTTCCTGTACACTGTTATAGTATGACCAGAAATTATTGAGAATTTTAGGCATATGTTTAATTGGATTTCTAGTAAAAACAACCTTGACCAGCTATCAAGTGCTTGGTTTCATTCAAGAGAGACAACTCCCGGACCGTTAAATCTTTTTCATTAGTTTGTGAAGAGTTATCCCCATTTGTTTACTTGCTAGCAGACGACATTTTCAGTGATACTCAGTATGAATGATTTAGAGAAGAGGAAGTTGATTTTAGAGTATTTTAACAAGGACATCAGACCTGATCATGAAACCTGAACAAAAAGAGCGAAGGTTGAACTGGTGCTTACAGCATAGAAATTTTAACTGGGACAATGTGATTTTCTCAGATTAAAGTTCTGTGTGGCTGTTTTCTAATACACTGAAATTCTGGACCAAACAAACTGAAAAACCTTTGTATCAGCGCCCAAAGTACAGTCCGAAATTTAACGTGTGAGGTGGCATATCTGTGTTAGGGGCGACGCGCCTCTGTGTATTTGAAGGGAATATGAACAGTGAGCGGTACACAGATATTCTCGAGGGACATTTACTTCCATCTGCTCACGTGTTCTATGGAAATTTTTGGATTTTCCAGCAGGACAATGACCCAAAACATCGTTCAAAGCATTCACAGGCCTGGTTTCGGAACCAAAATATGACATTATTAGATTGGCCAAGCTATAGCCCTGACCTAAATCCAATAGAAAATGTTTGGGGACTTATGAAGGAAAGTGTCAATAAGAAAAATCTGACAAATATTGCTGAAATGAAAGAAGAGGTGAACCGATACTGGGACAGCATGGACCACGACATTCTAGCTTCTTTGATCAGTAGTATGCCCCGCCGCATTAAAGCCTGCATTGCTGCCCATGGTGACTTACTAAATACTAACTGTTCACCTGTCTTTGAATCTGGAGTTATGTTCTGCTCATATTCACATTTAATACGTCAGTAATGAGTGAAAAGAATAAAATCAATACAATCTTTAAATTCTAAATAATTTCTGGTTGTACTGTAACTGTCCTTCCCAATTCACCATGGAAACGGTTTCTTTCAGGGGAAGCATGGCTGGGATCTTTTACCCTCAACGGCTGTTACCCCATCCATTCTCTCATCATCGGGCCGGAGGAGACTCCAAACGACACCGTCACCATGCGCTTCTACGACATCGTTGGCGGCATTCCCAACCCCAACGACTTCATCCCCCCTCCCGAGTGCCTGCAGGCTAAATGGGGAGTCTCGACCATACGCTCATACTGGTAGAGGGCGCCACTAGACACCGGGAGTTACCTCCCTTAGGTGTATTGGTTGCCGCCATTCTCCGTTGTAATGAGTGTACCAAATGGTCCTGAGTCCGCTTTATATTTTAGATGTTAATTATTATATACATGTTTTCCTATACATATATTTTGTGTCAATTTGTTTTACAACCTGAACGAGTGTACTGTGGGCTGTAAGTGCCATTATTTTTGATGCCATCACTTACTTAAGTAGTTATCTCCCTTTAAGTAATCAATTTAATGATACTTTCTTTAAAATGTCCCTATTTTGCTGGAGCAGCGATGTAGGGACTGTGATTAAAGGGGAGATAATCGACATCCGCATGCTCATCTGTAATGGCGTTCGTCACATGAAACATCTCACGTGTGTCTTTCAGTGCCAATATCAATATTTATCCTTTTTTGAATTCTAGTCGAACACATTTACATACTAGTGTGAAAACTATTGCAAAACGGTCATCAAGGGCTAGAACTGTGATAGTATTACACCAGCTGCGATCCATTCTGGGCGGTTCACACGTTCTCGTACACATGAAATGGTTCACAGCGAGCACTCGAGCAAACACACACTCACGTTCACGTGACTGTCATATGACTATCACGTGACTCAACTGGCAGGTACCTGTGCAATACTCGTAACGTAGGTCATTGAGTTGACAAGTATTTATTTGATTAATGTTGATTGTCTTGTTCGTCGAAATTACCCCCTACAGCAATTAGATTGAATTATTATCACATTTTAAATAGTGTAGAACGTATATATTTCAGATTCATATTATATTTAGCTATCACAACCCCCGCTTCAAGTCGCCACCCACTACGGCCATGCCCGGAGATCACCTGCAACCGATCATGTTTGTCTTTGACTGTTTGTCACGTGTGACATATGATAAAACATGCTGATGGTTGTTGACGCCCGCTAATGTAGCCAGCCTGTGCACTCACGAACTGCATTTTGTGAAATCTTTCAAAGACTGTGCATACTATTGTTTTTGTGACAATAACGGTTTATATTTTCGCTTCTCTCAGAAATAAAACTATTTTCAGAAAACTGTTTTTATTTTCATGAACATTTGCGATATGCCACAAACAAAACACAATTGAAACAATATAAGCTTGAGAGAACTATCACGTGGATGACGTTTATCATTATTTACGCATACAGTTATGTTCATATTTGTAATGGACAAGACAAGTCACCATTTGTCAGTAGACAAGGTTCTCGAAGTTTAGATCATGTCCAGAAGGTCGCTAGCCTTGTCTGGTCCAGATATACCCATCTTGTTCACACTGAAGTGCCACAGCCACCCCACTAGAACTGAAGACCACTAACAATTCTGGTCAAATGGAAAATATGCAGGTCGTAACGAAGGGCGAAAGGAAGCATACAGCCAGGTGTGATCATGGTTAACAATGAAACAAACGTAAATGACGATGTATTTGATGCAGGTGTCATAGTTGTGTTCAGAACCCCAGGTTGGCAAAGTTTACACTACATTATTTAGACAAGTAACGTTTCACTAACATTTGGGGTATTTTGATCAAGAAATGATGACCGAATCTCCCGTGAAAACGGATGAAAATGAACTGTGCACATCCAACTCCCACCCCTCCCCCCCCACACACACCACCCTCACCCCTCTCTCAGGGATTTCAGTTTGCTATATTTCTCAACGTGATACATCCTGATACATTACATATGACTGTACAGAAAAGGTTCGATCGCGGGTTCGATCCCCGACCGCGTCATACCAAAAAGACGTTAAAATATGGTACTTGTTGGTCCCTGTCTGGCGCTCGGCATTAATGGGTACAACAAGGACTGGTCGGCTCGGAGTCAGTATAATGTGTCTGAGTGGGGTATTCATGCTTCACTGCGGCATGGTATCTCAGTGGGCTAGCACTATAAAACCAGCTGAAGTCTGGTCTAGTACAAGCAGCCGCACATACACATACACACGCATGCACGTCGTCATATGAGCGAAATATTCTCAAGCACGACGTTAAACCCAATTTCACCTCACCTCACCTCACCTCACCTCACCTCACCTCCAAAGCAACATAATACAGCAACACATTATACAGTAGACATATAGCATACACCAACAAACACTAGTACTCTACATCCGCTGATATATACTCAGTAACAAAATAAGATTATAATATAAACTCCACTCCTGCACAAGAGCTGAACCTATACTGATTAAATTACAATCAGCAACCGTATTACAAGGTCTACAATCAAAATATGTACACGCATTAAATAAATTTACATGACATGGCATTAGGTACAGTATACACAATGCAACCATACAAACGAGCGAACATGCACTTGACAGGCAACTAAAAACCTACTGCTTTGGTGCATTTCAAAAGCCAATGCTCCTCCATACTAAAATTATCTGTACAGGCAAAAAAGAGGCAGGGCCTCGTCTTGGTGCTTGGCTAACCACACTGAGATAGGAGGCAAATAGCCGAGGGTTTCATGGCTAGTCTTGAACCAGATTACTTTAGCCAAAATATGATGTATTTAGTCCCCGTTTCTAATTCAATGGAGTTGACAAATAATCTTCTTACTTTTGCAGGCCACCTTCTGGTGTAATATCTGTATTATCATCACCCCAAACTGCCCATATAATATCACCCTTTGGTTGTCTATCCACACTTGATCGAATAATGTCATTCATAAACTCAATGGTACGATATTTCTTGGGTACACTCCCTAACATATCAACTATCACTGTCCCCTTGTACATTACCGTGTATGACCGCCCGGAGAGCGGAAGGTCGCGGGTTCGATCCCGCGTCATACCAAAAGATGTTAAAATATGGTACTTGTTGGTCCCTGCCTGGCGCTCGGCATTAATGGGTACAACAAGGACTGGTCGGCTCGGAGTCGGAATAATGTGTCTGAGTGGGGTATTCATGCTTCACTGAGGCATGGTATCTCAGTGGGCTAGCACTATAAAACCAGCTGAAGTCTGGGCTAGTACAAGCAGCCGCACATACACATACACACGCATGCACGTCGTCATATGAGCGAAATATTCTCAAGTACGACGTTAAACCCAATTTCACCTCACCTCACCTCACCTCACCTCACCTCACCTCACCTCACAGTGTATGTACAGGCTAAGTTTTCCAAACAACTATTTTTTTTCTGCTCAGGTTGACACCACAGTTATGATTAGAGTTCCTTATCAGTGGCTTGTACAGCTAGATCAACCTTGAGTAGCAGAGTGGCCCACAAACCCAAATAGTTTACTGACAGCAGGAACATCTGCAACTGCACACATTAATGCTAACTTTACGATCACTGGTACATTGGAACCATGCACAGTCATTACAGTACCGGGCCATAATGCTTTCCTGGTTCAGTACTGGGTGTGCCTAGTCTCTGTCTCTTGACTTCCAGTGTGTTCTCTTCTCTCTGTTTACGGAGGTGGTTGTACCTTGTCTTTCTGGAGACATACCTGTTGCAATGTGTGCACCATTCCAGATCTGTTTTCTGAAAAATATCAATTCCAATGTTTTAATATATTCTGTTGTGTTAAGTAATATTCTAAAAAAACTTTCTACCTCCTGTTTCCATTAAATCATTATTATGAGATTACGTTTGCTTGGTGAAAAAAATCAAATAATACATATGCAATGAGTTTCATATATACTGTGAAACCTGCCAACAACGGCACCTGTCTAATCCGGCAAACAATTTTGGTCCCGCCAGTCTACAACAATATTATGATCAATAAAACATTGTTTAATCTGGCACCTGTCTATTCCGTATTCCAGCACGATTGTCCGGTCCCAACAAGCAATTTTGACTGTAATTAACACTGTCTAAACCGGCACGAGTATGAGCAGTCCAAGCAAGGACCCATAATCCAATACACTAAGTAATCCTCTGGGGGTTTAGGCTAATTGGGATAAGAAAATGCAGCCCTACTCTTATAATGAACCTGACTCACTCGTCAGTGCCATACTAATCAGGTAAATCTTCCAAATTATGTCTAAATGTCTAAATTACTTTTTAAACGACACACATTTTGGAAAATGTAAGCATAAATGGATAATGAATATTAAATATGTTTATTGGCGAAATTGGACTTAGTTATATCTAGAATTCCCAAAATTTTGAAAATTTGAATAAATTAAAAATTACAGTTAAATGTAAACTAGAAGATGCGTATAAGCAAGTGTAGTTGTCTATGGTAGAACATTCATCAAGAAGTATCTTATATAGCTCCTTATCTAACTTAGATTTAAGTAAATATTTGGATATTTTAAATGATAATTGTTCAAAGGCATTGTTACGTTATGAAACATTATGTATACATTATTCAATAACAATAAGAAAGGTATTCTGAGAAAAACACTGTTTATTCTGATATATTATCATCTATATATATAATGCATTACTTATTCATCTCTATATGTTACAGTCAGATTGTGAAATCACTCATTTCGTGAAAAGACTAAAAATGTCAGTCATTTCGCGAAATAACTAAGAGGGTCAGCCATTCAACTATCCCTACTGCTCGTTCTCTTTCTTCCTGGGTTAACCTTGGCATTCTCTCTGGGTGACTTTATGTGCAGTGATATTGCAGTGTTGGACAGGCCATTTATACTGATTTTTTTCGCACGATCTTTCCCACGTTTCCGACTAAGACATGTGTTTCGTGTTTCTGAGAGTCGGGGCCACAAAATGCGTTTTGGCAATTTGTTTCGTGCATCACGAACATTTATTTATATGGCCAATAGCGAAAAGCATAAAATATATTTGAGATGACCCCTGGGTGAGTCGACGGGGCGTCCTTATACCTGGCTGAGCGACCTAATTGCCATCTATAGTCTGATTTATTGTTTTCAGCAGCTATTCGTATTTTCTAAGTTTTGCCCGATTTTACGAGTAATCATGCTTTTCTGGATATCCTATTAGGCATTCCACTGAACGCCCAGTAAGGCCAATGTGGGTTATTTCGACATATGCTATTTGGAATTGTGTAAATTTTAAGGATACAGAGTAACAGCCTAAAACATCTTTTTCTGTTTCCGACAGTACTTTAGAACCTACAACCTCACTGTAATAAAGAGGTTGGTCATCCATAGACTGCTTGACTGCTCCAACTTCTAAAGCCTCTCAAAGAAGTTAATGAGAAAGCAGCTTTCGAAATTTTCACGACTCTATATTTTCTTAACAGATTTTGCTGTAAATATTTGAAAACTAAACAAAAGAAGATTGTGTAACTACTGAAAGATGATCGAGACTGTGTGCTACAGAAAGAGTCTGCTTGATTATAAAGGTAGCACGTTCGGCTTTCACTTCCGGCATGTCGTCGTAAAAGAAGCTCAAATGAAACGTCTTTGTGACGTGACTAGTAACGGGGTGCCGTTCAATCTTCGAATATCAGTAGCGAGTACTAAGATCTGGTGTTATTGACACTGCAGTTACTTATGGCTGTTATCGCTGGTTATCGAGGTTATCTGTACAACACTTAGACTTCTGATTACAAGTAGAACAAATACTGTACCACACTGTGGCGAACCGCTGCCAGATCTTCACGTGATACGTACTGACTGCAGTGTACACACACGTCCATCCAATCGGAATCAAAACCCGGGTTCGATTCCCACATGCGTTGCATTAAGTCCGTTCCTAATCTGCTAGTCATCGTTAATCTCAAACTGCTTGAAGATGAATACGAATTGTCACAACCAAAAGAAGTGCATGATGCAATGCCGAGGATGTTTCCCCCGTGTTTCGCTTTTGTAGAGGGTGACCTTGACCTTGATTATGACGTACGACAGACACATTGCGCTTGTGCGTGAACCTAGGTCTTCTTAAAACCTATCGGTGGACGTTGGGGCGGTGGCGCAAACACGTGTCCAAAACGATCGTTCGTCACGCCGACCGACCGGGTATTATTATAAAATGAACGCAGTGATTGTTTTACCGCTACTCGTGTTTAATACAGTGAGTGAGTGAGTGAGCATGGCTTAACGCCGCATCAACAATGTCCCAGCTATTCGCGGCGATTTCTAATGCAGCCTTTGGAGCCCACAAATGAGCTACACATACTGTACCCAGTTAGTCTGAGGACCAGGGCCCTGTTCCTCAAAGCGATCGTAGCGCTACGACAGTCGTAACTCCCATACTTTAACATAGACTTACGACTGTCGTAGCGCTACGATCGCTTTGAGGAACAGGGCCCTGGATAGACGACACCTTACACCACTCTCCAACACAGGAGGTGAGGTGAAATTGGGTTTTACGTCGTGCTTTAGAATATTTCGCGCATATGACGACGTGCATGCGTGTGTATGTGTATGTGCGGCTGCTTGAACTAGCCCAGACTTCAGCTGGTTTTATAGTGCTAGCCCACAGAGATACCATGCCGCAGTGAAGCATGAATACCCCACTCAGACACATTATACTGACTCCGAGCCGACCAGTCCTTGTTGTACCCATTAATGCCGAGCGCCAGGCAGGGACCAACAAGTACCATATTTTAACGTCTTTTGGTGTGACACGGTCAGGGATCGAACCCGCGACCTTCCGCTCTCCGGGCGGACGCTCTAACCACTACACCACGGAGGCGGTCTCCAACACAGGAGACTAACGCTGCTTCATAGTTATTTTCAGTAGTTCAAAATAGAAAAATATCATAGAAATCGTAGTTATTGTAGAGAGGTAGTGGGGTAATTTAGTAGTATAAAAGCAAGACTCGGAAAATTCACACAGCAAAAACACAAACCAAAACCTAGATACATTACTTGATATATTAAGTTATGTTTCAGAGCAAAGTACCTTAAAGACTGTTTAAAATATTACGTTTGCATTTTTTATGACCACGGGTAGCCTAGTAGTTAAGGCGTTTACTCGTCGCCGATGACCCGGGTTCGATTCCCAACGTGGGCAGTATGTGTGAAGCCCATATGACCCCAGGGTTACAACAAGGGGAACATATGACCATATAAAATGGATGCTTGTCATATGATACTCACACAACAGCCTGAATACAAGCTGCCTGAACATGTGATATGCCCGATTTTGACAGCCATGTGACCTGCGCGTGTTGATACGGGTATATAACAATTGATGTCCTCAGCCCCGTCCTCTCTGTGTAGCGCTGTAGAGTCGATATGTCGAAGATCTCGCTGGTCGCGTGTGTGTTGATGGCCGTTGGGGCCTTGGGGCAGCTCCATGTATAACACCACCCCAGTTTACGGTCTACAATACCATGTATAACACCACCCCAGTTTACGGTCAGTACAGTACCCTCCTCAACCCCCATGTAAAAAAACAACCCCATCTTCCTACCCCGAGCTTGGGCAGCTCCCGTTTCCCTGTATAACACCACCCCAGTTTACGGTCAGCAAAGTACCCTCCTCCCTCCAACCCCATGTGTGACCTCACCCACCGTTTACGGTAACCTCAGCTACCACCCTTTGTAACTTCACCCAAGTTCATGGTCAGTACAGTAATCCCCTCCATCCTTGCGTGTCACCCCAACCCAGTTTACGGTAAATACAGTATCCTCATCTCCCACCCTGTGTAACTCCATCCAAATTCACGGTCATAACATATCCTCACCTCATTCCACCCTCCCCGAGAGTGGAACGCCACCAAAGGTCGTGATCGGTACAGATCCTTACCCTCCCCTACCCCTAATTGAGTTTTTTTTTAGATTTTTGCGTGCAATGACTGTGATTTGTACAAATCGTAATAAACTGGATCTCGCTTCTGCAAGAATCCGAATATCAGGGTTTTGAACTGTTTACAAAACAGTACCATTAAGTTTGTGCATGTGTAGCGTTGTAGTTATGTTTATGCAGGACATCGCATGTGTAGAAGTCATTAAGGCCGTAGGTATATAAACAGTCAGGTGTAAGCCAGGTGAAACATGATAAATGTAATATGACACCAGGATAACGGTAGTTATTGGTTTTCTTGTAGGTCGTACACATTGTTATACCTGAATCATTGTAACTGTATATTTTGTTTGTGTGTGTAACGATGCAATCAGTCTGCTAGATACTCTAAAAAAAAGTCCTGGATGATTGGGATTAACCCCAGTTTGAGTTGGGATTAACCCCAAATTTTGGTCTAAAAGAAAACTTTGCTCTCTCCTGATACATGCTTCAACAATTCAGAAAACTATGGCTATAACCAACTCAAAGGCACTAGCTATTCTAGTTCGTTTTTTCGAATAAAATATACAGCAAGTGGCCTGGAGCAGATAACGATATTCGTTCGTTATAAATCGTTCGTTAAAAGCGTGTCCATCAAAAGGGACCGTTCATAATTTATGGCTAGGGGGTGATGAAAATTTTAAAAATTGGTGTTTTAAGGGGGTCACCCATTTTGTTCTGGGGAGCTAGGGAGGGTCATCTATTTTGTACACATGTACTAGGGGGTTAGGGGTTGGTCAGCAATTTTGTACATAGAAATATGTTTAAAATGATGCTTAGAAATTATGGGAAGGGAAGGGGGGTCATTGATTTTGTACATGACATGCAGGGGGGTCACTTATTTTGTACATATATTTAAGGGGGGGTCATTCACATTGTACATGCTTCTCCATAAAAATCATCATCACCCCCTAGTCGTAAATTATGAACGGCCCCTATGCGTAGTTTGCAGTATCATATTATGTCCATTAAATAGTTCCTGTCCTTCGGGAACTCATGAAGTAAGTAGGTGATAGCAATATCTGAGTACAGGTGCTAAGAAAGTTCAAAGGTGTATGTTACTGACTGATCACCTCTCCTCCTTCAAGATTAGATTATGGTGGACTTCGGCGTCCCGTCCACGCATTGTGAATGGCCGTATCAGTGGGTGAAGTGTCCCCGTTGCTGATAATGATCTAAGTGACACCCTTCTTCTGGTTTCGAAACAGCATTAACCAGAGGAATTTGAAAATGACAATGGAAGAGGGCATAACGAGTATAGCATATAAACGTTCTCTTGGAATCCAAAGCATTACTTGCAATTATATTTTGAACTTCTTTTGTAAAATAATATTAAACATTAACGTTACATTTTGCCTTCTCGTGATTATAGTGTTTCATTGTATCAAAACGCCACCTCAGATTCATTTGCTGAAGACACTGACAGAACTTGACAACTGTAGTTGGACCAAGGATATTTCATTTATTTCCCAAAGATGTACTTTTTGCAAAAACTGTCCACATCAAAATATGCATAAACAGTAATTGCAAAGCTGTAGCGAGACATAACTCTGCTATTGGGAATATACATAAGTTGTTTTTTTTTGTTGTTTTTTTTCCTTTTTCTTTTGTTTCCAGTGTAAACTTAGGGATCGTGTAATTGCTGGTGATGTTCCTCAATCAGGACACATGTGCTTGGCACTCATGCTTTTACCATACACTACTCATGTCACGCACTCACGACAAAACTGATAAATCTCGCACTAACCTGGGTTCATAGTCCATACAAATTTTAACTACTTTAAAAATCACACAAATTGGTCACAATGCATCGTTTTCAGTGTCTTTTCTGAGAAGGAAAGTTGCAGTCATTCGGAGGCTTCAGGGGGCTAAAAGTATTAGTCAGTATAGAGTACACCGTATCTGAGTCGGTTATCCATGTTAAACTGCAACATGCTATCTCTCAAATTAGAATTCAACTGGAATAGTACTCGCGGCCACAAACACACTAGCATGTGCATTGTTATAAAATTACATAAAAATATTCATAAGTTGATTATTAGCAATAATTTCCTTACTGCTACTGGGGCGGTTGTCAGTAATCATCTCAACCCTCCATGTTATCTTCTGAATTGTATTTCAGGGCATGAGGGACACACTTAATATCCGCATCATGTTTTGTTTTTTTTTATTTTACGAGAGACTCCAAAAGAGCTAAAGTCTCACTCGGTCTGTACTGTGTCCCTTGTTTTAAGTAAGCATGCATATTTTTAAAGTTTGGGGTAGCCTAGTGGTTAAAGCGTTCTCTCGTCTCGTCGGACCCGGGTTCGATTCCCCACATGGGAACAATGTGTGATCTGGTGTCCCCGCCGTGACATTGCTGGAATATCGTTAAAGCGTAAAACTAAACTCTCTCACTCTCTCTTACAGTTCCGGGGGATGGAGATCAACCACGTGGATGACGCCATTCGCCGCTTCATCATCGGCTACGACGCCACCAACAGGAGGAAGGTGATGTTCGAGGAGGAACGCGAGATCATCCCAGGCCGACAGTGAGTTATTACCCCTCACAGTCCCTCATCTGTTGAATAAAGTCTCGGTCCTGATCAGTGAAGATCCGGGTGAGAATTGGTCTTCAGCAACCCATGCATGTCGTAAGAGGCGACTAACGGCATCGGTTGGTCAGGCTCGCTGACATATTGGTTGACACATGTCATCGTATTCCAGTTGCGTAGATCGATGCTCGTGCTGTTGATCACTGGAATGTCTGATTATATACAGACCACCGGAATATAGCTGGAATATTGCTGAGTGCGGCGTAAGACAACAAACAAACCATTCTCCGTTTATGGTCTCTCTCCTCAATCTAATAAATTATGTTATTAGGAATATCGTATCACAAGTTTGTATCAAATGAACTGAATTATTCCATATGTGTGAGTCAGAGAATTCTATTCATTTATTCGATCGATAAAGAATATATGTTGCATGATAATTTTACTGCGGCCATACTGAAATAAAAACATATTGCTTTTTTTAGAAACCATGTTACTGACTTCTATGTGTGTTAACTACACTTCTCCAGGGTACGGGGAGGTGGGGTAGCCCAGTGGTTAAAGCGTTAGCTCGTCACGTCGAAGACCCGTGTTTCATGCTCAAGGGGCGAAGGGGTGGCCTAATGGTTAAAGCGTTAAGGGTTCGACACAGCTTCGTTTCCCCACATGGATACAATGTGTGAAGCCCATTTCTGGTGTCCCCATTTCTGGCGATATTCCTGGAATATTTCTAAAAGCGGCGTAAAACTAATTTCACTCACTCATTCCATAGATATCACGAGTACTTGGTCCTCAACAACGATAACGTGGCGTACGACTTCAACATGAAGACCAAGGAGTGTACCAAGTCCGTTCCCAGGACGTGGAGGGACTTTGGAATCCCCCCTAACGCTACCTTCGAGAACGAGTACTACATTGGGGGCCCAGGGGAGGAGGTGTTCGCCCAGGAATGGTCCGACAGGATCCCATTTAGACAAAGTAAGGGTCCCTGCTGTTGTGTTTCTCGGGCGTGGGGATATTTTTTTCATTTTTATAGAGACGGATTGTGTTTTGGTTACTGCTTCAAAAGCACAAAAAATATCATGACAACACAATTTTCCCCAGGATATCCGTCATGACCAGAGAAAACTGTATTTGAAGGTGATATATGACATTTTTTCCGTTGGGTTAAAATATGTTTGCTCCTTCAGAGAAGCATATCAAACAAAACGTTGTCAGTTGAAAAGGGACTGACAAACATATACTATATACAATGATGGCTTCCGAATATTTTCATCTTTCAAGCAGGAAGTAGAGCAGATGACAAGTCTTGCATTATATTGCACACGTAATCTGAATCTATTTATGAGATCACGTTGGTTATTTGAAACAGGCGTTGTGTAACCAACCTAACGTCATAATGCCGAACTTTCTGTTGCCACCTCAATATTTTAAATTAACATTATAACTCCATTCAAGCAGTTTTTGACCAAAAATGTCAACCAAACATAACATTAGGTTTGTGGATAATTAAAAAGCAAGTTCGGTGTCCTTGGGATTAGTATTATTTTTCAATTGAATATTTTTAATTGTCTATTTTCATCTATAAAGTAGTCTATATAGAGTTTTCTCCCTTTCTTTTTGTTTACAACCGGCATCGTCTGCTTGATTTATCATCGTGGATGACATTGTTTCCCGTCCTTTGTCGGTGTAATAAATAGGTCACAAAACTCGTAGATGTTGAATATGGAAAATATTCCAACTCAATAATTTTAAACGTTTTGATTTATTCACTAGCTTTCGCTTTTTTCACATTCAACATCCACTTGTTTTGTAATCTCTATATATCCTAGTCTGTCTCCCAAACCAAGAGAACAAATTAACAAAGGAGTCCAACTCCAGTCTAAAGTGGTTGGGCAAATTGCCCAACGGTTGTGCAGTTACGTCCATGGATTGTCTGGTCCAGATTCGATTATTTACAGACCGCTGCCGTATAGCTGGAGTATTGCTGAGTGCGGCATTAAACACCAAACAACCAAACAAACTACTATCCACAGTAGGATGTTACACGTTGATCAGAAATGATGCATGTATAGTTTTGCTGGTTCATGTAACAAAGCAATATTTTCCTCAATTGTGTCCCTCAGCTGTGATTATTATCTTCAGTATTACTATTAGAATTTACGATCTCGGTCTTAAACTCTGTTAACAAATTGCAAATTGCTTTGCTAAAACGACTTAAAATTGCTGAAAAGATTACCTCATTCGTGGACAGCAATTCGCCGAACAGAGTTGCGTCCCTTAGACCAGTACGAGAAACCAATAATCCTTATTTATTCACACTGCTTGTTCCTTGATTTGTCAGTGTGATGTCCATGTGGTGTATCAAGCCACGAAAAAATTGAGGCATTTTTCAAAGCACATTTCATTCACATGCTATGTTCTCACACTCCGGCACAGCGATGACTAAACATAACATCACTGCCACAGGCTAATTTGCATATCACGTGACCGGACTTTTCTCTTGTTTGTAATCAAACGCGCATATTCATAAAAAGAAGAGACTGGACTCACGTAAGCTTTTCGGCGCTCTCTTCATAATGTTTTACATTGTTACATATATATTCTTCCACAACTGCGACAGTTAGGTCTATGACAGTACATATTTAGATATCAAACTGGCTGCATCGTTTGCTCTCCGTCGGCTTCGATGACAGCACGTGGAGCCGCACAACCTATGTAAACAAAGGATCGCTACGCAAATCGAAATAGTGTTACATGTTTTTTGGATATTTTCTCAGTGAAACTAAACCATTCTATTAAAGATGTTTAGTTAGATGTGTAGAGTAAAAGAAATCTGTACATTATATTGAATGGACATTGCAAGATGTGACGAATCGTCACATTTTTCTGGCCTGTGGCAGAGATACTATGCTGGCTTGCCGCATGGAACTCTGGGTAGGAGAGTGGCTATGTTCTGTTAAATGTCCTTCCCAATTGTTTTTCACCATTGAAACCTTTTTTTTTCAGGGGAAACATGGCTGGGATCTTTTTCACTCAACAGCTGCTACCCCATCCATTCTCTCATCATCGGGCCGGAGGAGAGTCCAAACGACACCGTCACCATGCACTTCTACGACATCGTTGACGGCATCCCCGACCCCAACGACTTCATCCCCCCCCTTCAGAGTGCCTGCAGGCTAAGTGGGGAGTCTCGTCCATGCCCTCATACTGGTAGAGGGCGCCACTAGACACCGGGAGTTACCTCCCTTAGGTGTATTGGTTGCCGCCATTCTCCGTTGTATCGAGTGTATCAAATGGTCCTGAGACCGCTTTATATTTTAGATGTTAATTATTTAAAACATGTTTTCATGTACATATATTTTGTATCACAAAAGTTTGCCATCTGAACGAGTGTGCTATGAGCTGCATGTTGGTGTGAATTATTTTTGATGCCATCACTTACTTAAGTAGTTATCTCCCTTTAAGTAATCCATTTAATGATACTTTCTTTAAAATGTCCCTATTTTGACTGAAGCAGCAATGTAGGGACTGTGATGTAAGGGGAGATAATCGACATCCGCATGCTCATCTGTAATGGCGTTCGTCACATGAAACATCTCACGTGTGTCTTTCAGTGCCCATTTCAATATTTATCTGTTTGTGATTTCTAGTCGAACACATTTACATACTAGTGTGAAAACTATTGCAAAACGGTCATCAAGGGCTAGAACTGTGATAGTATTACACCAGCTGCGTTCCATTCTGGGCGGTTCACACGTTCTCGAACACTTATAACGGTTCACCGCGAGCACTCGAGCAAACGCACACTCACGTTCACGTGACTGTCATATGACTATCACATGACTCAACTGGCAGGTACCTGTGCAATACTCGTAACGTTGGTCATTGAGTTGACAAGGATTTATTTGATTAATGTTGATTGTCTTGTTCGTCGAGATACCTCCTACAGCAATTAGACTGAATTTTTTAATATATAAAATAGTGTAGAACGTATATATTTCAGATTCATATTATATTTAGCTTCACAACCCCCGCTTCAAGTCGCCACCCACTACGGCCATGCCCCGAGATCACCTGTAACCGATCATGTTTGTCTTTGACTGTTTGTCACGTGTGACATATGACAAAACAAGCTGATGGTTGTTGACCCCCGCTAATGTAGCCAGCCTGTGCACTCACGAACTGCATTTAGTGAAATCTTTCAGCGAATGTGCATTTTAATGTCATTGTGACAACAACGCCTTTTATTTTCGCTTCTCTCAGAAATAAAACTTTTTTCTGAAAACTGTTTCTATGTTTCATTTGCGATATGCCACAAACAAAACACAAACAATATAAGCTTGAGAGAAACATCACGTGGATGACGTTTATCATTATTAGGTGATTTACGGGATCGGGTAGTCAGGCTCGTTCACTTGGTTGACACATGATCGTATCCCAATTGTGTAGATCGATGCTCATGTTGTTGATCACTGGTCGATCATTTAAAGACCGTCGCCATATAGTTGGAATATTGCTGAGTGCGGCGTTAATCAACCGGGGCGGTGGGGTAGCCTAGTGGTTAAAGCGTTGGCTCGTCACGCCGAAGACCCGGGTTCGAATCCCCACATGGGTACAATGTGTGAAGCCCATTTCTGGTGTCCCCTGCCGTGATGTTGCTGGAATATTGCTAAAAGCGGTGTAAAACCAAACTCAGTCAGTCAGTCAGTCAGTTAAACAACCAGCCAACCAACTCCGAGCCGACCAGTCCTTGATTGTGTCCCTTTAACTCCGAGCGCTGGGCGTATGTGTGGATATCATCAAACCTGGCGTAAAACCATATTCAGTCACTTTTTGTAAAATATGTCACATCATATATCAAATGTGAGCTGGACGGTAGGGTTTTCTATTTACCTTTTAAAACTGAAATCAAAAGTCTTGATTTTTGCATGGTTGACGGACTATTCTTAAAGGGGGAAAGTTGCGTATGCGCAATAAACCTGACTCACGGACAGGTGGAAAATTGAAGCAACTATCTTCAAAGAACCTTTTCGCCAAAGTGAAACAATCTTAACTGGAAAGTGAAAACCTCATTTCACCTTCTCAGTTTTATCTGAGTGTGCAAGGTCAGGATTTACCTGATCAGAATTGGCCCCCAGTAGGCTATTCTGGTCTGGTCTAAAGATGGTCAGGCTCGGTGACTTAGCTCACTGCGAGTCAGCGTATCCTGATGGCGTGAGTCGTTGTTTATAATATCGACCCTTGGATTGTCTGATCCAGACTCTATTAAATAAAGGCTGTCATTCGTCCCGTAACTCATTGGTTGGGTCGTCGGGTCTTTTGTTGTACCGAAATTCGCTTGAAATTTTATGAAAAGTTTACCCTTTCCTCTTAGTTTCATATCAGTAATGTTAGCGCCAAACGTCATCTTGAGTTCCCGTGACAGTCAATATTCACCACTTGTCAGGTCAATATACTGTATTCGAAGTCAGTCACGTGATTTGGGGGCAACCTTCAATGTTTTTGTTTTTGTCACGTGGCACGGATTAACCCATGGAATTTCAAGATTCTTAAGAGAGGAAAAACAAACGCATGTATTGAAATTTCGAACTCTTCGGAAAGACAAGTTGGTTGGTTGGTTGTTTAAAGCCACACACAGCAATATTCCAGCTATGTGGAGGCGGTCTGTAAATAATCGAGTCTGGATCAGACAATCCAGTGATCAACATCATGAGCATCGATCTGCGCAATGGGGGATGACATGTCCCAACCAAGTCAGCGAGTCTGACCACCCGATATCGTCTGTCGCCTCGTACGACAAGCATGGGTTACTGAAGATCAATTCTAACCCGGATCTTCACGAGTCGAAAAGTCAAGTGGGGTGTTACAGTGAGTTGGTGAGAGAGTTAAAACTGAAAAGTTAAATGGGCAATATTTCACATAGTGACTATAAAAGGTTTTACATAATAAAGGAGTGTAGAAGGAGTGAGTGAGTGAGTGATGGGGAAAGGACGTGTGTAAAGGACACGTAAGTGCGTAATGAGTCGTACGGGCGTAAGTTCCGACGGCACTGGAAATATGCTTCATACATGGAATTCGAGCTCCATTCTCGGTATGAGAAGCGGAGACTTCATCCATTTCGCTTTCTGTCTCCCAGAACACGAGAATAACTAAATAAATAATAAATAATTAATCCAAATAACTAAATAATTAATCCAGCTAAAGTCTAAGCTGATTAGGCAAGACCGATTGCGCCGACTTTGAAGTTTTTGAATTGCTCTTTGCTCTACTTTGGAACTGAAAGTAATTAATCGCAACAATTCTTTGACGCTACAATTATTGTATAAATCGTTGTTGTCAAAATCAGTTGATCAGGTTGCGGTAACAATCTAAGAAGACAAAATATTATTAACAAAAGCTTTACCGCCTGGCCCTTTTTCATGCTCCTTTGATGTTGGCCACAGCCCAAATCTCCGAACTCCGAAATGCGTAAAATGCACGTGCAGCACACAGTTATTGGTAATGTACATATCCTGCCGGGTTTAGATGGCTTGGGTGTGAGTGTGCACGACGACTGAATGTCAAATGTTCAGGAACAACTTATCAAGACACAATGATGGGGCGAATATGGAACTAGAGTGGACCCCTGAATCAAGTTGACGGTTAGTACAGAATGTATATCGTAGGTTTCTCATTACCAAGGGTTACCTCCCTTACACAATGCGTTGACAGTGCAGTCCCTTTGGCTGTACCAAAGACGAATATCTTCATGTGCAAAGAGAGGATACATTCTTGCTGATTTAAACATGCTTTCACAACATTTATATTATTCACAACTAACTAATTTATTTGCTATTAACACTGTCTTCTCGCTACTGTGATATATTCAATTATAATATTTCTATAATTTTAACAACGACAAAATGCGAACACAAAACTCCTGCAATCTCCTTAACCAATGTTCTAGATACAGAAGTGTGTAAAGTTTGGCATTATTATGCTTCTGGTGAAATTACATTGCATTCCGTCATGTTAGTTGTATCACTATCAGATTTGGCACAGCAGAATATGTTCATGTATACATAATGTGTGTTAATGTCATACGAGATTTACTGATGATTTCTGGCTTGATATGTCTGTGTAGCCGATTAATCGCCTGTCCACTCACAACCACCTGCGGCTCAGTGAATCTCAATTCCAGTTTGAGAGGCACTTTGATCACGGTTTCGTAACAGTCGTTCTGATGAAACAGTCGTCGTCCTTGATCGACCAGATCAACGTCTGTCATCAACGTTATTTGTCGGTCGATATCGTGATTGTAATCTGATAATTACTGACTGTTCAAAACGTCAAACGTTAAAGAGATCATACCACAATAGCCATGTCTTGTTCCAACGGGGCGGTGCGTAAACCATACTCACTCACTCACTCTTGTTCCAACCTCCAGCATACCAGTTGCAGGTAGCCAGCCCTGACGTGACATACGACGCTTGTGAAAAAATCCCGTTCAAATATCAGATCATCATTCAGTCTCTGTTCTATTACTGAAATGTAGATCTACAGATACATGCCTTTCACTGTATGCCTGATCTTCTAATTTTATCGACCCGTAAAGATTCGGGGTAGAATAGGCCTTCAGCAACCCATGCTTGCCACAAAAGGCGACTATGCTTGTCGTAAAAGGCGACTAACGGGATCGGGTGGTCAGACTCGCTGACTTGGTTGACACATGTCATCGGTTCCAAAATTGCGCAGATCGATGCTCATGCTGTTGATCACTGGATTGTCTGGTCCAGACTCGATTATTTACAGACCGCCACCATATACATGTAGCTGGAATATTGCTGAGTGCAGCGTAAAACTAAACTCACTCACTCACTCTAATTTTATCCCGACCATGTTCATGTGCACATCCTGGGAAAGAAATGTTTGCAAGATATTGGCGAAATTCAAAACACGCTGTGAATGGAATATTAATTTTCTTAATACATAAAATCACGCAACTTGGGTTCCAAAACAGACTCTCCTTTATTTTCTAATCATGTATTTCTGGATCGATAGAACTACTCCATTCTGTCAACTGTTTCGATTGTGACGTCATAGCTGTGACGTCATAACATACACGTTCACGAGGTTGTGTATTCAGAAGGACAAGTAGGCCCCCTGCTGTCTGCAGTCAACCTCCCACAGACAAGTTCTTCCCATTGTGGCGGCAGGTGAGGTAAGGATTGTTCTAGTGTGGCCATTGTTACAGAATTAAAATGTTTCATTCAATGAAATACACAATGCCACTTTAGAAAGTGGTCAAATGTAACATATGTTATATTTGGGATTACACTTTCCCAGTTAAGTACACATTCTAGTACTTTTGGGGGTTTAGTCCCATCCGGGATTCGATCCCACATACATAGGTGGGTTCGAATCCCAGAGGGACTCAACCCCTAAAAAGTACTAGAATCTGTGGCCTACCTTTAGAATACAGCACCACAAACTTTAAAAATACGTCATAATACCCTTTTACGTAATGTAATGTGATTTTATTCGAAAGCACGATCTCGAAACAATGCCCTATGACGCCTGCATGGCAACACGGTTGTCTGGCTCAGCGAGTGCATATAAGCTCCGCTCACTGGTGTTTCATCTCTACAACCTATGTCATTGCATAAGCCCAACGATGATGAGAGTTTCCAGTAGTTGTATACCGGCGGATGCGCAATATTTTGCAAGCACCAGTTTGAAATATTTTTCTTTTTTCACTAATACGCTCATATTTATTTGTATTACGGGCTGCTGAGGTGTTATGTGTTGTGTATTTTGTATTTTGTAATTTTAAAAATTTACATATATATTTTTGTTATTCAGTAATGTGCACCATTACATAGAAAAGTGTTTTATTAGTATTTTATTTTTCGAAGCGGTAATAATGCATTACACTAGACACGTCAGTCGTGTTTGTGCCGGTTCTGTCAATGCATTCTATTTATTAGGATTAATTCAAGGGGCTAGGGCTAGGGCTAGGGCTAGGGGTTAGGGTTTAGGGTTTAGGGTTAGGGTTGGGGTTGGGGACCTAATGCAATATAGTAGGTACATGTCCGGTGGTTCGGTCAATGCATTCTATTTATTAGGATTATTTCAAGGGGTTAGGGTTAGGGCAGAGGGTTTAGAGTTTAGGGTTAGGGTTAGGGTTAGGGACCTAATCCAATATAGTAGGTACATGTCCGTGAGTACCATTTGTTGTTTTTCCCTTTTGCATTTTAATACTTTTTTTCACACAAAAACGGGAAACCAAAAACGTCGAAAGTACATTATGAAATGGGTTAATGTAGAAATTTTGGGCTAATGGAAATTGGCCTGGAATTTGCACTGAAGCCTCTTTCATACGCAACATTTGTTCAGTAATGATTCGAAGGCTAACTCACCCTCGTGCCGTCACTACACATGCTCACGTCTCCCTCGTTCCTTAGTGCGATCCACATTATCCTTACAGTGTTCCCTACATCACTTTTCTGTCACAAAATCACCGATTTATATAAAAGCGCGTCATTCATGCATACACCGTGAAATCTACGTCTGACGCCTGACGTCAACAACCCTTTTCAGTTTGAGGCATATCGGCTCATTCCACGCCACACGTTAATTTGTAGATTACGGAATGGGACGAGTGTGCCAAAGGGCATCGGATCCATTCGGCAATTGTCCGTAGAATAAAATCACATGACACCAAGTCTACCCGTAGCATTCGTAATTGTCCGTGACCTATTCGACTCTTTCCGTTCATTTCCGTGACGTCACAGGAATGACTCGATAAATTTGCACATTGTGCAACAGTGTGGACGTAGCTCAGTCGGTTAGCTGTCGAGCTAACAATCCGAAGGTCGCGGGTTCGCGTCCGACGGGTTCTCACAAACTGGTTGCTTGTCTTAATGACACGTGACCTACGACAGAGATCGTCCTCACGAGAAGTTGTGGTTTATATATATTCTAAAGGTGTACTTACTGTACTTAACTGGGAAAGTGTAATCCCAAATATACATATGTTATGTTTCATTCAATAATAGGATATTCCGATAAATGAAAAAACATCATAATTTATACATTAACCTACTAGATCTACGTATTCCATGAAACAAAGTGACGTCACATTTTTGAGTGGGCTTCAGTAAGCTGGGCCCCGTCTCGCAGAGGGAGCCGAGAACCTGGCTTCGGGAAATATAAGCTGGTTCCCGGCTCCCTTTAAAATATGCGCGCGCCAACTTGCGAGACGGGGCTCAGCTTACGGGGAAGAAGACCTTCCCAGTTCCCCTACCCAGAGCTCAATGCGTGACGTGATGCTGTCATCACCGCGCGGACGTGTGAAACCTTTCCGTCACCAGTGAAATATTTGATATTTTCATTTCGTTGAATCGATGAATTGAATGATCAATGCGTTCACAAACTGAAATCGTATAACCACGAATTTCGGTGCACTGTCCTTTCATCCACGAATCAAGTCACCCAATGGTGCATAAAATTCTGCTGAAGTTGGGCTCAGAAACGGAGAAATATGCATTGGATGAAGCACACGTACAATACAAGCACAGTGTATGAATTAATTGCCGAAAGTGTCTCGCCAGGAGGGCTGGTTAAGTAAAAATGTTGCTAGCCCACATCATATTTCACTGGCCCAGCAAAATATCAATATCAAATACCTTAATAATGGGTAGGTAGGTAGATAAGGTTTTAGGGCGACCTTGGGCCTTTTAATAATGGGGAACATTCCTGGAGTTACGCCCTCTTGTGCATTATCTAAAGAACAAATTATCTGAGATTTTCAGCAAGCCAATCGGGATAGCTTTAATAATATATTACTGGCAGGATTCACAATCAGCTAGCATTTGGCTAGCGAGCCAGTAGCTATTTCGAACGCTGTACAGCATTAAGGAGAGTATTCTTTGATGGGTTAATGCAGTGACGCAATATCGCGAATATCGCGTGGTGGTGTATATTTATGCAGGTTAGTCATTGAGAGCCGCAGCCGCCTCCGTGGTGTAGTGGTTAGAGCGTCCGTCCGGAGAGCGGAAAGTCGCAGGTTCGATCCCCGACCGTGTCATACCAAAAGACGTTAAAATATGGTACTTGTTGGTCCCTGCCTGGCGCTTGGCATTAATGGGTACAACAAGGACTGGTCAGCTCGGAGTCAGTATAATGTGTCTGAGTGGGGTATTCATGCTTCACTACTGCATGGTATCTCAGTGGGCTAGCACTATAAAACCAGGTTCAGTCTGGTCTAGTACAAGCAGCCGCCATACACATACACATACACACGCATGCACGTCGTCATATGAGCGAAATATTCTCAAGCACGACGTAAAACCCTATTTCACCTCACCCAACCCATTGAGAGCCGCGGTGATTGATCACTGACCTCGAGTCAAAGTACTAAAGTAATGTCGGAAATGCTAGAAAAATGCTTTTTGGCTTTTTTTCAGAGGTATTACAGTTATTTAAATAACAAATATCACTTCAAGAAACATCTACCTAATGTAGACCGAGGGGGTAAATTTTGAGACATACTCTAAAATGTGTTTTTACTGATGAAAATACCAAAAACCTAGAAAAATAAGGGGTAGTGGGACGTTATTTGATACAAACATTAACTGCCTGTGTTACGTCATCAGCATCCACGGTATCGACAGGTGAAACTGACACCTGAGCACACGCTCGGGCGAGGGGTCATCTCAATAGATGTTTTCTGCAAAATGTTGAATATGTGTACATATAGTATACGTATCGGTTATGTAAGGGATCATTTGTGTATGTGTGTTTGTTTTGAAATAAACATACGAATTACTGTACATTGGAAAGAATCCTATCACTTGTGTTATCTTATCGATTGAATGTAGAAATGTGCAACGTTTTAATATATGTTTTGCATGTCAACAGTATATTTCATTGAAAAAATATGGATGTAATTCGGTCAGTTTAATCTAGTTGTGAACAATGGCCAAAAATTTAACGAAGTCACTGGTGTAGCTTCTTTAGAATATATATATTTTTCTTCTCATAAAGTTTGTAGACCGCCCGTCTAAGCACTCCCTTGTCAAAGTTGTCAAGGATGGTTTTACGTCCCGGTTTTGCTTTTGAGACGGTCCCTGTCTTGTATGATTTGTTTACAATATTGTAAACTTGTTGGTAAGACATACCAACAGCTCTACAAGATCTGTAATAAACCCTTTCTAAACTAATTAAAGGTTTACCTCTGTCTTTTCAAGCAGAAAAATCGTATGGCTATAGCGGACGCTTGTGAAGTGCATGCATGACCATTTATCAAACTTAGAATACAATATTTCTTTGGGTTGTGAGGCACGAACATTCACATTTATTCTGGATCTACATCACCTGTATTAAAATAAATGCCAGGTTTTCTGTTGTTGAACTCAGAAAAAATCTGAAGTTGCTGTTTAGGGAGGATATTCTCCTGAATGAACAAATTCAGAATCTTAAATCCTGAAATAAAAATAAAGATCCCCTTGTTTGCATCCAAAAAAGAATAACCTTCCTCGTACCGAACATTCTGGATCTACGTGACAAAGCATTGGTGAGTTTAAATATCTTTTGACATTGATCTAAAATTTATAGATCCCCTGGCCAGCTTGGCCTATCAGTGAAAAATCTTTACATAGAACTGACTTGAAAGCTGGGGCAAGGACTGTTGGGAAAGCATGCAGTGTGCACAATTAGTGGAGGTTAGACTGAGAGTTACTAGGCTTACTATGCAGAGCTATGGCATGAGAATAAAATGAAGTATAAAACATAACTAAGATTTCATCATTCTACCATATAAAACATACCTAATATTCTTACAGATGTTCGAATAAGTAATTAAATGGAAACAATGCCATCTACCTTAATACTTAATATAATCTTCCAAACTTGAATTAAAACTATGTACATATATATATATTTGAGTCTGCCACATATAGGCGAGTTGATATATTGACAACATATTACATTTATCACCTTTATAAAGATATTAAGGCTAAAAAGCATTTTTCTAGCATTTCCGACAGTACTTTAGCCAGTAACCACTGTGTCGAATGAAGGGACTGATCGACATTAACCGTAGTTTTTGTGAAAGATACCCGTGAAGATCCGGGTTAGAATTGATCTTCAGCAATCCATGCTCGTCTTAAGCCGCGACTAACGGGATCGGGTCGTCAGGCTCGCTCATTTGGTTGACACATGTCATCGTATTCCAAATGTGTACTGTAGGCCGATCGTGACCATTCACAGTCCATTTAGTACATTCAAGATATATGTTTTTAGATAGATATGTTTTAACTTTTATGATCTGTTTTTGGACGAATCTAATCAATCACATAGGATAGAATGGTTATCTTACGTTCTGAAAATACCCTAAAACGTATCCATTTGTCCAGCGTATCCATTTGTGTAGTTTTCCTTCCCTTACATTTGTTTTATGTGCTTCGACGCTGTAGTGAGTATTAAGTAAGTGAGTTTAGTTTTACGCCGTTTTTATCAATATTCCAGCAATATCACGGCGGGGGACACCAGATTTGACGCTCTAATTATAATAAAGAACGTTGGTAGTGCAGTCACTTTGATGTCTGAACATATATTACCACTGTCGCAGTTGTAGTAGTACGTCTAGCTAATTATACAACACATTATGTAAGCTTCACCGTAAGGCTTGCAGCGTGACCGCGTTAGTTTACAAGCTAGGGAAGTCACGTCACGTGACATACAAATTAGCCTGTGGCCGTGACATTCTGCCGAGTCATGACACGAGGGTGCGCTATCCTCAGACTAGGCTATGAAATGCATGTCCGGGGACAAGTTATACAATTCCGACTGGCCCATCTCGAGCATATTTATCGTTCACCTCAATATTACTTTCCTCGACCACGTTTGTTTTGACAAAATATAGTCTTCTTACACACATGCCAGGCCCACCAGGGGGTGTTAATTGATTTTGTACATGACATGCAGGGGGGGCACAAACTTTGTACATAAATTTTAGGGGTTGGGGGGTGGGTTCCATTCACATTGTACATGCTACTCCATAAAAATCATCATCAACCCCCGTACCCATTAATTATGAACGGTCCCTTATACGGCCTTGATATTATATCAATCACATTGTACGTTAAGAAAATACACTTATTAAGCGCAAAGAACACATAACAGGTGTAACCAGTCAACCAGATGAATTGTGAATCATTTTACACATCATCAAACAGGGGCGGTCTGTGACGTCTTAGTTAACATCATGCTGCCTAAACCTCGTCATAAAAATATAGAAATACGATTTATAAATTAAAATTCATTTATAAATACCATTTCTTATGAAACCAGGAATTAGAATTTCGTGTAACCATAGTTGTTTGTAGTGTCTCGTGTCACTTTCACACGAGAAATTTCGGATCAGCTGAAAAGTAGGTCATCGTCTGAATTGGTTCATGAGACCCATGTTTCGTTTTGGAAATTATACTTAACTATCAAAATTTAAATCGAGCATAAAACATCCTATAACTCAGCTCCAATGTACCTTTCTTACGGTATTAGAAAATTTAACATACTACATACGCAAATACGCCATATTAAGTTATCTGTTCAGAGTTGGGCTAATCACTGATCCATCCTGCGCATGTGGTAACCCATGCGAAAATACTCATCATTATTTCTGAGAGTTTTCATTATACAATCAATATATAGACAGATCATGTTTAAAGTTATTCAAGATAGCTAGTAATTCTGCGATTCCACTATCTGTTCTTTTAGACGGCATTGCAAGTCCGAAAATCATACAAATGAAATTTATGTTAAAAATGTACATCAGTATATAAGCAAGTCTAAACGATTCCAGAAGTATTCTTTCTATGCATCTTTTGGATTGTAATATTTCCCCCCAAACTGTCAATCTTCCTTTGTGTCTGTGTCCTATGATTGCTTGTGTAGAAATTTGTTATTGTAAATATATTTGGAGAGGGGTTTTATAAGTAGTAAGGACTTGTCTCGGATCCTTTCACTTTGTGAATAAAATTATTTATGTTTAAACTAAAATACGTCTTCTTTCGAACTCGAGGGTTTGCCTGCCGACCTCCGATTGTTAACGTGGGTTTTTCCATTAAATCACAGTATGACTAAAAGTAATTCCGCCGTTCAGAGGGGGGTTGTAACTGAGAAATCTATCCATACGGTCAAAGGCAGTGCATAAAGTATGTGTTAAAGACGTATTAATCTAATACAGACGTCTCCGTGGCGTTTTATCTCCATACAACAATGGGTCACACCTGACCTACGTTGGACTTGTTGACCATATATATCGGTGGCGTCCGACAGTGAGAGAGGCGATAGCGAGGCGAGGACAGTTGAACTCTTTGACCTCGTGAGCTGACCAGTGCAGAGTGTGAGTCAGCTCGTAGCGGACGACTGTCGGGTTGCCTGTTCCGTTGGACGGGTTGTCATGTGACATGATATTTCCCTTGTAAATAAATCGAAAGATTTCAAGACGATCATCACGTCCAGTGCGGTCTAAAGATATTTTCACATGCATTTTATATATCCTAAAATCCGATATAATTAAACACATTTTCCTGGAGCTAAAATCACAACAAAATAGTCCACATTGGTTATCAAGTTGTGTATTCATACACCACGATTTCTGTCGTGTGGTTATACATATTCATTTTGAAAGAGCGTGAGTGAGTATGGCTGTGCGCCGTTTTAGCAATATTCCAGCAATATGACGACTAAGAACATCAGAAATGGGCTTCACACATGATTGTATCAGTGTGGAGAATCGAACCCGGGTCTTCGGCGTGACAAGCAAACGCTTTAACACCTAGGCTACCACACCGCCGCACGAGTTCAACAGCTGGATCGGCCAGGTATGTAACATCTTACCTCTGCCCTCAAGACGTCGAATTCTGACAGGAGTCAGTCAGCGCGAAAAAGAAGTTAGTTAAATTGAACAAACTAACGTCTTATCAAGATAACCCTTTGATCTGTCTCTTTCGTTGTACACAGTAAATTGCTACGCTACAATATCAAGAGCATGTTTCTGTCCGGTACAGCTCTAGGTATTGGGGACTGTGGGTAATACTTGATCCTTGAGTTGTTGTGCGTTGTTGCATGGTGAGTTAATGAGTGAGTATGGTTTTACGCCGCCTTTTACAAAATTCCAACAATATCGCGGTGGGATACACCAGAAATGATTTCACACAGTGTACCCACGGTGGGAATAGTACCCGGTAATACACTTGACGAGTGAACGCTTTAACCACTAGGCTACCACACCGCCTGGGTGTTCATTTGGTGTCATGATTAGGGCTAGTGTGAGGAAAAATGGTGTTAGAGTCGCGTTCAAGGGACCCGTGAAGATCCGGGTTATAACTGGTCGGCAGCAACCCATGCTTGTCATAAGAGGCGACTAACGGGATCGGGTGGTCAAGTTATTTGACTTGGTTGAAACATGTCATCGCATCCTGCATTGCGTTGATCGATTCTCATGCTGTTGATCACTGCACTGTGAGAAATGACGCTATTACCTATATTCCACAGTTTAAAAAAAATTGTTCATGTCCAAAACGTGTTGAGCAAATTTGAGAACCTGGCATCTGTTACATATGTAATAACATGCACAGAAAAACCGTACTAAACTTCTGTTCCTTTTGGGATGTATAAAAGCCTCAAATACCTATTTCACACTGCAACTCATTTTTAAGAGTATAAGTATAAGAGTATAAGAGTGGTGAACACGACCATTAACAATTCAGTATGACAGATGTCCTAAGAAATGTTATAATATACTGAATGTATATGATAGAAAAGGGAAAAGAAATCGGGTAACTAATGTAGAGTAAATTCTAATGAAAACGCCAAACCAGAAAAGTATTTTATTATGTCAATGACTCAAAGAATGAAAGACATCTATCAACAAACATGGCTTGAATCTATCTAGCTTTATCCCGTTTTCGCTGCTCACCGCACGAGTTGTTTGTTGAAACAATATTAATATTCCTCGTAATCATAGAATTCGTAACCTTTGTAATGTTGGTGTTCGGTAAAAGAGTCCTTTGTAAAAATGTACCGATACTTTGTAAAAATGTACCGATAAAAAAGTCCTAAATTTGCCTAGGTAAAAAAGTCTTCCGGAAAAAAGTCCCCTTTTCATTTTCTAACAAGAAATATATAGAATAAGTGTTTTTTAGGGTTTTTTTTATCATTGTCACACATACAACATATGGCATAATGACGTATTGAAATGTTGGTATAAAAATCATACGAAATGACTACCGTTAACATTATCATTTATGACCACCCGATAATGTTAGTACCCTCTTACGACAATCATGGGTTGCTGAAGACCAATTCCAACCCTGATATTTACGCATCCAACATGTTTGTAACCTTTGAGATAGGTTAAGGAATATCTGTCAAAGTCATGGTGTAGAAGTCAGTAACATTTTTAGAGGTATATGGAAGTTGGGGTGATGAACAATGGGGCATCTTCTATGGATATACAACTTCTATATAGCTAGTGTTAGCAGATACACAGAAACGTCGCTTACAGTATAGTAAACATACCATAGAACTTTCCCGTTGTTCAAAGAAGTCCGTGTTTGATTGGAGGCAAGTCCCAATGCTTAAATCAAATAAGGGTGGACAGCATTGCTCAGCTAATTACAATGTATTGTACTCATTGAGTCTGTCTTATGGGAGGTCGGTCTTTTGGGAGTGAACCATTTGATGATAGACAAATATCCCAATGTATGTCGTCAGTTACACTGACTGACTGAGTTTTGTTTTACGCCGCTTTTAGCAATAATCCAGCAACATCACGGCGGGGGACACCAGAAATGGGCTTCACACATTGTACCTATGTGGGGATTTGAACCCGGGTCTTCGGCGTGACGAGCCAACGCTTTAACCACTAGGCTACCCCACCGCCCCCGTCAGTTACATCTGGTCTCAGCATTAGCTGTGTCTGACAGAGGGAACAATGATTAACACAACTGCCTATCGTCAAGTTGTATGTTATCACAATCAGCTATACTTCAATACAGTCATATACGTTACTGTAGACACTGGCAGACGTTGTAGATGCACTAGAAACTGGTGGAAAACCTTGTCATGTATTCAAGAAACAGTTCCCGATGACCTGACCTGGCCTGTCTTGTCTGTCACAAACACCCAGAAATGTAATCTTTGTGTCGCTGATGAAACAACGCAGCGGAACCGTCATGAATGGAGTCACCGCAATAGTCTCGGTTAGAAGTGCAATCGTATTTTCTAAAATGATCAAAAGCTCGTCGATCTGTGCCTACAGCCTCTCCCATCACGACAGGTTTCTGTACCAGATATAGTGCACATCTAAAATCATCATGCAACGTGACTGTAATTTGCCTAAAAGGCCAAGCATGGTTGGTTGGACATGGTTACGTAACGATAAGGCAATGAAAAAATGACACGAATTTGTGTCACGTGACTTTAGATATAATCTCTAATGTTCAGCTGTTACCATAAGCGACAAGATATTTGTCACAATCATAGATTTATACCAGACTGCACGTTTACAACTTCTCAGGAATCACTATAAGACAGTGTTAAGACGGGTGTTCGAGGAAAGACGAAGTCATCTTGACCTAGCGGTGGGACACGCAACAAACTCATTCAGTGGCAAGCCGATTGTGAACTTGAAAGCAAGGACAATTTGTACAACACATAAGGGGGGATTGCACGGAACAACATGTTTGTAACTGGTACGTCAAATTAGGAAATACCGTCAAGACGTCAACATCACCTTTTGAAATGTCCACCCAGGTCCCGAATGCCCACACCCCGACCACCCGAAGGACGCATTCCGAAATGCTGAGTAAGTATAATTACAGACATTTGACACCAACCCAAACTTGAGATGGTTTGAGTGACTGAGTTTAGTTTTACGCCGCACTGAGCATTCTTCCAGCTATATGGCGGTGGTCTGTAAATAATCGAGTCTGCACCAGGCAATCCAGTGATCAACAGCATGAGCATCGATCTGCGCAATTGGGAACCGATGACATGTGTCAACCAAGTCAGTGAGCCTGACCACCCGATCCCGTAAGTCGCCTCTTACGACAAGCCGTGGGTTGCTGAAGGTTCATCCTAACCCGGATCTTCACGGGTTGAGATGGTGTAATCCATACTAAACTATTCAGAAAAGAAACGCACAGGCCAAAACTAAATACATGTACATGTGTTAAATGTATTAGAGTATGCATGAGTCGATTAAGCTTGAACATAAATGAAGGAAATTCGACACACGGTGAACATATGTATTGTTGTCATTGTCAGCATTAATTCTGTTCACTCACTGCACATGTATGGACACAAGGGGGCGTTTAGGTCAGTACCCGGTGACACCGCCCCTTTCAGCCGTAACTGATCTACACGCATTGGACACTGGAAGGGAATTTGGTTACAGCCAGAGTGAAGCCTTTGTGATTATTGCGACAGAATCTTTATGATTTGTGACAGAGTCTTTGTGATTTTAGCAACTGTGACGTTTCCGGACGCGTCGATTAAGTTCGTCTCATAGAGGCTCGATCGGGTTCAGATCAGGCGATTTGGAAGGCCAGGGAAGGCGAGATTGGCACCTGTTACACGAGCTGTGTGGGATCGAACGCTCCTTCTGGCGGTTAAAAAGTGGGAGGAGGTGTGGTCGCAGGATTTGGTCGATGTAGCGATTAGCTGTAAGATTGTCTTGAAGCACCACTAGCTCTGATCTACTTGTGTAGGACATGGCTCCCCGCACCATGAGGCTTTCTCCACTACATCTGTCCACCTGTCGAACGCAGATCGGCACAAACGTTCGTGTCGACGTCGATAGACACGTTGTACTCAATCCCGTCGTTGCAGGAGGAAACGCGATTCATCGCTGAGCCAAAAACGTCGCCAGTTCCCCAGGTTCCATGTCTGCACCGTGTTGCACCACTGGAGACGTCGTTGTCGGTGTAGTGGTGTCAGAACAGGTCCAACTCTTGGTCGATATGCTCGAATTCCCACTTCTCTCATACGATTTCTGATGGTCTGGTCGTAAATTCTTCGAAGACCAGGCACCTGTCCTGCAGTGTCCGTTGCTGTAGCAAATCGGTGACATAGGCGAATCACCCGGATGAATCGGTCTTGAGCAGGATTGGTCACTCTTGGCCTTTCACTTCTAGGGCGATCTTGAGTCGAATCGAAGCGGGTATATCGATGTCATAATCGAGATGTGGTGCTGTGGTGGATGTTGAAGTGTCTTGCAACGGAAGTTTAGGACTCACCTGCTTCTAAACGTCCAATGGCGATATATCAGCAATTTCTATCTTCGTTTACGTCGTAAATTTCGTAATGTTATAATGAATTTGGTTTGGCCTTTTATAGTCGATGTCTCTACTCATGTTTCCAACACATTGCACGTGCATTACGTGGAAACTTTTTCTGCATGCACTTTTCATGTATCATAATTTTGTATGACAAACGTTGACAAACACATTTTGGGATGCGTTTGCGCGCAATACACAACGGCCACAAGATGATTAACGGGACTCAAACATAGCAATTGTCGTAATGAGTGAGTGTTGTGAGTGAACCGAGTCTGCAACAGACAATCCAGTGATCAACAGCATGAGCATCGCACTACTCAGTTGGGATACGATGGCATGTGTCATACACGTCTGTGAGCCTGACCACCCGATCCCGTTAGTCGTCCCTGTCGACAAGCATGGGTTACTTAAGATCAATTGTAACCCGGATCTTCACGGGTTTTTATCCTTGTGAGTGCCCAGTGGTTGAGCCTTCGTTGTGCCGAAGATCTGGGTTCGATTTCCCACATGGGTACAATGTGAAGAACATTTCTGGTGTCCCAGCCATGATATTGCTAGAATATTACTAAAAGCAGTATAAAACTAAACTCGTGGGGTCACTAACTCACAGCGGCGCCCAAGTTCAACTCACGCCATGTAGATTCTTGAACTGCTATCAAGGAGGTTGTTACAGCTGAAATGAATTTTATAGCATGACTGGTAATATATAAGTTTGTCGCCAGTCTAACTCGAGTTTTAGGAGGGACTGGTGAAGTGAGCAATAAACGTCCAAACTTTGGGACCACTTTGGCAATATCGCTAGGCTACCAACGACCACGTCTCTGGAGCCTGTTGACGTGCAGGCGACTTTCCATAGACAGGCGCAGGGGTTCTCTTGCTCTGTTCATCGTCGGTGAGACGTATGTATAAGTCTGATGTTTTTATCTCCTGTTGTTGATATATAGACGTATCTCGCAAGTACACATTTGGTTCTTTGGAATAATTTTGCATAAAAACAACGTTAATATTTGGAAAGGTGATTTGATTGTGAATTACAAGTCACAAACCTTGGGTACGTGTTGCCAAAACACCACATACTTTACAGGGTTATTCGTGAGATATCATTAAAACCATGCTTTTGTTGAATGTAATATGCATGATATTCCCCAACAGTATAAAGCACAGGTGTGTATTATTCGTATTGATAAAATTGCCTTCTACGACCAATGACGGTGGGGCAGCCGAGTGGTTAAAGCGCTCGCTCGTCACGCCGAACACCCTTCGATTCCCTACATGAGTACAGTGGTTGAGGCGTTCGATAATCGTTCCGAAGACCTGGGTTCGATTCCCCACATGGGTACAATGTGTGAAGTCCATTTCTGGGGTCCCCAGCCGTGATATTGCTGGAGTATTGCTAAAAGCGGCGTAAAACGAAACTCACTCACTTTTCGGCAGCTAATCGAAACTGATTATTAACGTTGACAGCTGCTGTGTCTGAAACATTTCTTATTTTAGAATAGTTAAACACTTACTTATTATTTGAATAATAATTGTACGAGGATTTTATTGTTTCACTTTGTAAAAATATCCTGTTATGAAAGAAAGGAAATCTGGAAACAACGCCACGCAGCCTTGTTGTTTCATAATGCCCCAGAAACTGAACCCTTACGCAACGGTGGACCCACTGCTTGCAGGCACTGTATGGTTCTCCTTTAAACGAAACTGTAAAATCACACCTCTCAGATAAGAGGCAGTGAGGTCACCAAGTTGTTGAAACGCGTTCCCCCTCACGTCGATGACCCGATTACGAGCCCCCACATGGGTACAGTGCGTAAAGCCCATTTCTTTTGTCCCTCATAGTGATGGAATATTGCTGTGTAAAATCAAACTCACTCACTCTATCTCAGATAGCCTTAGAACAGTGCTCTACGCAAACTTGTTTGGGTGTGTGAGGTATAGTTTGGTTTCATCGCCATGTTGAACATAAATTCAGACCACTTTACATCGAGGTGTGTCTGTTTGATGGGGAAGGGAATCCCGAAGTGGTGTATGTATTCTTGAACCCCATGAGCACGGGCATAGTGCTTAGAAACATGAACACATAAATAAAGTACGAATTTGAAATTCGACAAATTTATATTATGCACAAAACGGAAATTGTTGTTTGAGAAAGGCATGACACATATCGGCACTATTGCATCCACTCTGGGCTATGATACATATATTCTACTACTGTTATGCCTTAACCTTTAGTACGTAAATCGATGCACATGCTATTGATCACTGGATTGTCTGGTCTGACTCGATTATTTACACACCGCCGCCATATAGCTGGAATATTGCTGAGTGCGGCGCAAAACTAACTCACTCACTCAGTAAAATCATTCACTTAACTTACCTCAGTGACTTGGTTGGTTGTCTGTCAGCCTACCCCGACCACTTTAGACGCCATTACGTTGCTCGTACTATCAACCACTCGTTTGGTCATGACCCAAGTCTTGCTTATTCTAAACTGTAAATTCCTCGTGTGTATCATAAAATGTACGCGAAACTGTTAATACCATTAACACTTGTAATTTGACGGACTACTCAAGTTACTTGGCGGTTATATTTAGAGATACATCACTTGTAAACGCGAAACATTTAATTCGTTTTGTCCAAATACATGTTCAGTCAAATGTTGATTTAGAATTTTTGTAAGTTGGTGAGTACTATGGTTTTACGCCGCTTTTCGCAATATTCCAGCAATATCAGGGCGGGGAGCGTCATATTGTTGCAATAGACGCCACAGACGCTTCTGATTTCACCATTCAAACAGATTCTGTCGATCATATATCCGTTGAACATGTGTCAATGTTTCAAATATCTCGCTATATCATAGGGGATGTAATCAGTTTCATATGAATTACTGTAAGGGATTTTCTCGCGATCTCGACCTTTGAAAACAAGCTAAAAATGCCAAAAGTGCGAGAATGCGAGATCGCGAGAACGCGAGATCTTGGCCAAATCTCGCGTTCTCGCATTCTCGCACTTTTGGCATTTTTAGCTTGTTTCCAAAGGTCGAGATCGCGAGAATGCGAGATCGCGAGAATGTCCCTTACAGTATTCCATAGTTTCATCCATGGCAACAAGTGAGATATTCCCACAACGCTGATCCCTGCTTGTATAACATGGGATACCTCAGCTGAAGATCAATAACTGTATAGGCGATACGGGATAATAACAAGTCACCTCTTACTAGCCCAAAACTTATTCAAATTACCCTAATATCATTATTTGATGTTATGTGTATTAAATTGATACAATTACCGAAACAAATTTCATATTATATAAATATGTGGCTTCTATGGCTGTCTGAAAAGTTGAAGCCACGTGCGTCTTATCACATGTATCTAGCCCTGTGACCTACATTGCGTTCCCCTTATAAACACTAACACACACGAGCTCACTCCGAGGATGGTAAGCCAGGAATGTAGACCGCAGGTACGTTCGTGTCTGGCCTATTTCGAAACGCTTATAAGTAGGAATGTAAATCACACATTCGTCTTGTGCACATAGACGTGTGCAACACACTAAAAAAATCTGTGGTCTCTGAATATCGATCGTTGTGTCGCTGACTTTAGGATGTGCCTTGGATTTTGAGGGTTAGATTCTTGCGCATTTTGTAGGAGAATGAATCGCAGTAAGTCTTGATACTAATGACGTCATAAATGTGTTTTGCCATAGTTGAACAGTCAGTAGTGAGTGAGTAAGGTTTGACGTTGCCTTTAGCGATATCGCAGCTACATCGATCATGGCGTAGACACCAGAAATAGGCTCTACACTTTGTCTCCATGCTCAGAACCGACCAAGGCTCTTCGGTATGAGCGAACGCTTTAACATATAGGTTACGCTCTATACGGTAAGTAGAGATAAATATTACTATAATTGGCGTGAGAAAATGCGTATGTTAGAGACCGTATAAGTCACATATTGACATATAACTAGACCATGATATATGATATATGATATAGATACATTAACTGATGATATATGATTGCTCATGATACATTTCATAATCTGATTTGACATACATTAACTGACGTGGTATAACTGATGTTATATATTGCCTAGATTTACTTATTCGTACAGCTGAAAGGATAATCACCATGCTATATATTGCCTTGATGTATTTGATAACACAGCGGAAATGATAATCGTGATGTTTTATATTGTTTAGATAAATATAAACGTGGACTGATAATCACGATGTTATATATTGTTTAGATAAATTTAAACATAAACGTGGACTGATAATCACAATGTTATATATTGTTTAGATAAATTTAAACATAAACGTGGACTGATAATCGTGATGTTATATATTGTTTAGATAATAATTTAAACATAAACGTGGACTGATAATCGTGATGTTATATATTGTTTAGATAAATTTAAACATAAACGTGGACATAAACGGGGACTGATAATCGTGATGTTCTATATTGTTTAGATAAATTTAAACATAAACGTGGACTGATAATCACGATGTTATATATTGCCAACATATACTAATCGAATATTTGACATCATATTCATCATGTTAGATTTCGCCTATATACATGTATACGTATTTGTATTACTGACATGACATTCAAACTTATATATCAACTGTATGTAGAATCGTATATCCAATATGATTTTATTGATATAACTGCCTACACACCACATGCCATTCATACTTGGTCGGGCATTGCCTTTCCGGCGTCACGTGATCTCCTCTTCCCCAGCCCCACCCCGCCCTTCCTCCTCTGACTATATCTCCCGGGGACATACTTCATGTCCTTATGTTTTCTCCTGCGCGTCGCCTTCGAGACTTCAACCTGGGTTACTCCTGTACAAGCTCACGATGTCTCGTTGACAGCAGTACGTGAAACCCCGCTATATACCGCGCGTAAAAATAGCATTCAATGAGGTTTGTAATGTCAACACTGATTTGTGGTCAATTATGTAGCTGCATGAACTAGTTACTGTTGTGACCAGTTATAGAGGACCGAACGCGTGAGGATACGTGGCAACGTTCAAAATGCAAGCAAGAATATAACCCTTGCATTAGCAGCCATGTTGGCATTCCGGGGGATTTGTAATGCCAAATGTTCAGTGTTTGTCTATCTGTGGGGACTCCGTGGAGATTATGGGTCTGATCACTTTCCTCTGTGGATTCCTGGTCAGATATAGGTCCACAGCACACTGACTACTTGTCTACCTTTTGGATTCCTGGTCAGATATAGGTCCAGCACACACACTGTACTACAGATTTAGGTTCGGATTCCTGGTCAGATATAGGTCCCCAGCACACTGTAGTTGTCTACCCTTTGGATTCCTGGTCAGATATAGGTCCACAGCACACTGTAGTTGTCTACCCTTTGGATTCCTGGTCAGATATAGGTCCACAGCACACTGTAGTTGTCTACCCTTTGGATTCCTGGTCAGATATAGGTCCACAGCACACTGTACTACCCTTTGGATTCCTGGTCAGATATAGGTCCACAGCACACTGTACTACCCTTTGGATTCCTGGTCAGATATAGGTCCACAGCACACTGTAGTTGTCTACCCTTTGGATTCCTGGTCAGATATAGGTCCACAGCACACCTTTGGAGTGTCTACCCTTTGGGATTCCTGGTCAGATATAGGTCCACAGCACACTGTACTTGTCTACCCTTTGGATTCCTGGTCAGATATAGGTCCACAGCACACTGTTGTCTACCCTTTGGATTCCTGGTCAGATATAGGTCCACAGCACACCGTACTTTGTCTACCCTTTTGGATTCCTGGTCAGATATAGGTCCACAGCACACTGTAGTTGTCTACCCTTTGGATTCCTGGTCAGATATAGGTCCACAGCACACTGTACTTGTCTACCTTTTGATTCCTGGTCAGATATAGGTCCACAGCACACTGTTGTCTACCCTTTGGATTCCTGGTCAGATATAGGTCCACAGCACACTGTACTACCCTTTGGATTCCTGGTCAGATATAGGTCCACAGCACACTGTACTACCCTTTGGATTCCTGGTCAGATATAGGTCCACAGCACACTGTACTACCCTTTGGATTCCTGGTCAGATATAGGTCCACAGCACACTGTACTACCCTTTAGATTCCTGGTCAGATATAGGTCCACAGCACACTGTACTTGTCTGCCTTTTGGATTCCGGATCAGATATAGGTCCCCAGCACACTGTAGTTGTCTGCCTTTTTGATTCCTGGTCAGATATAGGTCCCCAGCACACTACATGTCTGCCTTTTTGATTCCTGGTCAGATATAGGTCCCCAGCACACTGTACTTGTCTGCCTTTTGGATTTCAGGGTAGGTATACATGTAGGTCCCCAGCACACTGTACTTGTCTGCCCTTTGGATTCCTGGTCAGATATAGGTCAACAACACACTGTACTTGTCTACCGTTTGGATTCCGGATCAGATATAGCTCTGTAACATACTGTACCTGGTCTCATGTTAACCTTTTATTACAGATCGCAGAAACGTTAGACGAAGGGACATTGCCATGACATCAACAGCTAACAAAGTGAGTGAAAAGAGCAGGGGCATGGTTTTGTCAATACTCAATAGTTTCGAACGATAGCCTCGGGTCAGTATATTTCTTGAATCTACATAATGTTCCCCAATTCCGAGTCTGTTCTTGTGAATATATATATCTTTTGTACCGATACTGAGCTGCTCGATGTGGTGCATTAATGATAATTTTCCAGTAGGATTGTTCTGCATCCCATTCCCCAGTGAAATATGGTCTTAGTTTTGCATGAGTGATAATGGGAAACGTTCCTGGAGCTGACGACTCGATATAAATACATAAATAGCTGTGTCCTAAAAGAAACCCCCAAAAGCAAGAACGACAGCACAGGTCATTGCTACGAGTTGTATTTGATGTGAGCCAATTTGATATATCTTCAAGGTTTAACTTTACACAACTCTGCACAATTAATAGAGGTACGGTGAAGACAGTGTTATAGGAAGACACACTGATATAACTGGAATGCACCACCCAGTCATGCAGGGCAGGTGTGGGAAGCGGGTGTATCCCCACTCTTGTTTGTCAGTGAGATTTGAGCACCAACTGTAGCGTCCAGCCAAAATATTTAACTGACCGTTTTAATGATACCAAAAAGCCTGTAATCAAATGTTCAAAATGAGTGAGTGAGTGAGAATAGTTTTACTCCGCTTTCAGCAATATTCCAGCAATATTACTGCGTGGGACACCAGAACGAGCTTCACGCATTGTACACATCAGGGAATCGAACCCGTGTCTCTTGCGTGTCGAGCGAACGCTTTGACCACTAGGCTGCTCCAGAGCCTCGGTTTACAATGACCACTCCGGTGACGTAGCCCATATGTTTGGGGTGTGTATCGCTCCTTTCGTTTGGCTCAATGGAACACATTTAACATTACAGATTCATGTTGGTGATGAGGCACCACACCTGGTTGAATATGCATTCTCAGCTTCTTTCTTTTATATTAAGTATGATCTCTATTGGGTATATCAGTCGTGTAGACATATGCCATATAATTACGTAAATAGTTTATATTGTTTGGTAACAGACGAAACGTCTTCCCCGAGTTATGTGCTAGCATTTATGAATTTGTATGCATTTCCACAGAAAGCTGTGAATTCCGTGTTTACTAGAACGCGGTACATTCCCCGTTTCCGGAAAGCTGTGCATTCCCTGTTCACGTTTTTCGCATTCCCTGTTTACTAGAAAGCTGCGCATTCCTCGTTTCCAGAAAGTCTGCATACCCCGTTTATTTGAAATCTGTGCATTCCCTGTTTGCCAGAACGGCGTGTATTCACTGTCTACTGGAAAGCTGTGTATTCGCTCTTTACCACAAAGTTATGCATTCTACTTTCACAGAAACGTGTATTCCCTGTTTACAAGAAAAGTGCGCATTCCCCCTTTCCCAGAAACATGTGTATTCCCCTTTCTCAGAAGCATGTGCATTCCCCCTTTCTCAGAAACTTGTGCATTCCCCCTTTCCCAGAAACGTGTGCATTCCCCTTTCCCAGAAACATGTGCGTTCCATGTGTTCTAGAACGGTGTGCATTCCCCCAAAAGGTCTAGCTTTTTCCACAAGTTGTATTCAACAGCGTAAGACGCCAAAGCAAAATTGCCTTAAACACTCTTAGACGAGATGGCACTCGCAACCCACCCTGTTGGTCAATGTTGTGAAGAAGGCAGTATGATGAGTCGTCATTAGAGACATTCCTGTGTACGACAACACCAGCTAGCCACAGTGTGTCCTGGAGGGTGGATAGTTCAGGCTTATTCCTATTCAGTTTCCATTGAATGTGTAGGTATGGTGTGTACAGATCACAGAGAGGTCAGGTTGTCGGACACGCATGGTAAACTAAGACTTCATAAACAACCTAGCCTGCCTAACAGTCACTAAACCTGCCCTTTCGCCAAGCCCTGACTAGCTCTTTGACCATTGAAGAAATTGAGTCAATTCAAACAACGTCGCTCTATGCAATAAATAAATGTCATCCATAAAGCTGTATGCTACATTATGAAGCCCGGCTGTGCTACGAAAGTATTGAAAAAGCAAGTTTGGAGTTTTCTCGGGTTCGGAACTTCCATTCTCACTGGGGCTCCTTTTAATTTTAATATTGTTGTATGTTTCTGTCTGGAGTATTTCTTTTAGGGACAGCCTAGACTGTGAATGTTTCACTCGTCTGTATTTGAATGAGTGACTTTTAGCAATATTGTAGCACCAGAAATGTTATCAACGCCTCCTTGGCAATTGGTCCAACCGACAGTGACCCTCACAATCGTACAAAGGACTTACTTTACAAACAGGAATACATCCAGTTAAGGATGAGTGAGAGAGTATAGTTTTACGCCGCTTTTAGCAATATGCCATCAATATCACGACGGGGGACACCAGGATGGGCATCACACGTTGTACCCATGAGGGGATCGAACAAGGGTCTTCGGCGTAACGAGCGAACGCTTTAACCACCAGGCTACAGACTCGATTATGTACAACCCGACGCCATAAAGCTGGGATATGTGCGAGGTGACACAACAAACAAACAAACAACCAATTACTGAAGGAAAAATGTAACTGTGTTTTATATAAAGATGTGTGAAAGTTATAGTATTGAAAAACCAAGCATCCAAATTCATCTACAAAATCCATCCCTAGTGTTGAGACGGTATACGCCCTAAAAGACGACAACACATGTCAGTATCGAGTTTGACCCTCCTTTGCGTTGATACGCGCGGGGCACATTGAAATATAAACGTAACCTGTTTTAGTAAATATTGAAATTTATGTTTTTATTTGTTTACTTTAGACTTACCAGACCTTCAATGAGGACGAGAAAGAGTCGAACGAAGCTCATGAGGTAAGGATGTGGTTATTCTTTTTCTTGTTTAGGGCGGTGGGGTAGCCTAGTGGTTAACGCGTTCGCTAGTCACGCCGAAGACCCGGGTTCGATTCCCCACATGGATACAATGTGTTAAGCCCATTTGGGTTCTGGTGTCCCTCGCCGTGATATTGCTGGAATGTTGCTAAACGCGGCATAAGACCATGCTTACTCACTCAGTGTGCAGTAAAGGGGAATCGGTGGTCCCTTAATCTAGGGTTCTTTGTGTCCCTTACGAGTAGAACTATTAAGTGTTCACGATTTCGAATCCAAGATTCTGTGCTATTTGGTATGTCAAGACGTTGGGCACGGCCTGGGGGCCATGAACGTCCGCGACATCATTCAATCAACAAGTGAGATCGATGAATGCATGTCAAATAACTGGTGGAATATGGATTACACCCCTCTATTCATTCTCTGCGCATTCAATATAGTCTATTCACATACACCGGGGACGGTGGGGTAGCCTAGTGGTTAAACGTTCCCAATTCCGAGTCTGTTCTTGTGAATATATATATCTTTTGTACCGATACTGAGCTGCTCGATGTGGTGCATTAATGATAATTTTCCAGTAGGATTGTTCTGCATCCCATTCCCCAGTGAAATATGGTCTTAGTTTTGCATGAGTGATAATGGGAAACGTTCCTGGAGCTGACGACTCGATATAAATACATAAATAGCTGTGTCCTAAAAGAAACCCCCAAAAGCAAGAACGACAGCACAGGTCATTGCTACGAGTTGTATTTGATGTGAGCCAATTTGATATATCTTCAAGGTTTAACTTTACACAACTCTGCACAATTAATTAGAGGTACGGTGAAGACAGTGTTATAGGAAGACACACTGATATAACTGGAATGCACCACCCAATCATGCAGGGCAGGTGTGGTGTGGGAAGCGGGTGTATCCCCACTCTTGTTTGTCAGTGAGATTTGAGCACCAACTGTAGCGTCCAGCCAAAATATTTAACTGACCGTTTTAATGATACCAAAAAGCCTGTAATCAAATGTTCAAAATGAGTGAGTGAGTGAGAATAGTTTTACTCCGCTTTCAGCAATATTCCAGCAATATTACTGCGTGGGACACCAGAACGAGCTTCACGCATTGTACCCATCAGGGAATCGAACCCGTGTCTCTTGCGTGTCGAGCGAACGCTTTGACCACTAGGCTGCTCCAGAGCCTCGGTTTACAATGACCACTCCGGTGACGTAGCCCATATGTTTGGGGTGTGTATCGCTCCTTTCGTTTGGCTCAATGGAACACATTTAACATTACAGATTCATGTTGGTGATGAGGCACCACACCTGGTTGAATATGCATTCTCAGCTTCTTTCTTTTATATTAAGTATGATCTCTATTGGGTATATCAGTCAAGTAGACATATGCCATATAACTACGTAAATAGTTTACAATGTATATTGTTTGGTAACAGACGAAACTTCTTCCCCGAGTTAAGTGCTAGCATTTATGAATTTGTATGCATTTCCACAGAAAGCTGTGAATTCCGTGTTTACTAGAACGCGGTACATTCCTGGAAGCTGTGCATTCCCTGTTCACGTTTTCGCATTCCCTGTTTACTAGAAAGCTGCGCATTCCTCGTTTCCAGAAAGTCTGCATACCCCGTTTATTTGAAATCTGTGCATTCCATGTTTGCCAGAACGGCGTGTATTCCCTGTCTACTGGAAAGCTGTGTATTCGCTCTTTACCACAAAGTTATGCATTCCCCCTTCCAGAAACATGTTTACAAGAAAAGTGCGCATTCCCCTTTCTCAGAAACATGTATTCCCCTTTCTCAGAAGCATGTGCATTCCCCTTTCTCAGAAACTTGTGCATTCCCCTTTCCCAGAAACGTGTGCATTCCCCTTTCCCAGAAACATGTGCGTTCCATGTGTTCTAGAACGGTGTACATTCCCCAAAAGGTCTAGCTTTTTCCTGATCCACAAGTTGTATTCAACAGCGTAAGACGCCAAAGCAAAATTGCCTTAAACACTCTGAGGCGAGATGGCACTCGCAACCCACCCTGTTGGTCAATGTTGTGAAGAAGGCAGTATGATGAGTCGTCATTAGAGACATTCCTGTGTACGACAACACCAGCTAGCCACAGTGTGTCCTGGAGGGTGGATAGTTCAGGCTTATTCCTATTCAGTTTCCATTGAATGTGCAGGTATGGTGTTTACAGATCACAGAGAGGTCAGGTTGTCGGACACGCATGGTAAACTAAGACTTCATAAACAACCTAGCCTGCCTAACAGTCACTAAACCTGCCCTTTCGCCAAGCCCTGACTAGCTCTTTGACCATTGAAGAAATTGAGTCAATTCAAACAACGTCGCTCTATGCAATAAATAAATGTCATCCATAAAGCTGTATGCTACATTATGAAGCCCGGCTGTGCTACGAAAGTATTGAAAAAGCAAGTTTGGAGTTTTCTCGGGTTCTGAACTTCCATTCTCACTGGGGCTCCTTTTTAATTTTAATATTGTTGTATGTTTCTGTCTGGAGTATTTCTTTTTAGGGACAGCCTAGACTGTGAATGTTTCACTCGTCTGTATTTGAATGAGTGACTTTTAGCAATATTGTAGCACCAGAAATGTTGTCAACGCCTCCTTGGCAATTGGTCCAACCGACAGTGACCCTCACAATCGTACAAAGGACTTACTTTACAAACAGGAATACATCCAGTTAAGGATGAGTGAGAGAGTATAGTTTTACGCCGCTTTTAGCAATATGCCATCAATATCACGACGGGGGACACCAGGATGGGCATCACACGTTGTACCCATGAGGGGATCGAACAAGGGTCTTCGGCGTAACGAGCGAACGCTTTAACCACCAGGCTACAGACTCGATTATGTACAGCCCGACGCCATAAAGCTGGGATATGGCTGAGTGCGGCGTGACACAACAAACAAACAAACAAACAAACAAACAAACAACCAATTACTGAAGGAAAAATGTAACTGTGTTTTATATAAAGATGTGTGAAAGTTATAGTATTGAAATACCAAGCATCCAAATTCATCTACAAAATCCATCCCTAGTGTTGAGACGGTATACGCCCTAAAAGACGACAACATATGTCAGTATCGAGTTTGACCCTCCTTTGCGTTGATACGCGCGGGGCACATTGAAATATAAACGTAACCTGTTTTAGTAAATATTGAAATTTATGTTTTTATTTGTTTACTTTAGACCTACCAGACCTTCAATGAGGACGAGAAAGAGTCGAACGAAGCTCATGAGGTAAGGATGTTGTTATTCTTTTTCTTGTTTAGGGCGGTGGGGTAGCCTAGTGGTTAACGCGTTCGCTCATCATGCCGAAGACCCGGGTTCGATTCCCCACATGGATACAATGTGTGAAGCCCATTTGGGTTCTGGTGTCCCTCGCCGTGATAGTGCTGGAATGTTGCTTAAAGCGGCATAAGACCATGCCCACTCACTCAGTGTGCAGTAAAGGGGAATCGGTGGTCCCTTAATCTAGGGTTCCTTGTGTCCCTTACGAGTAGAACTATTAAGTGTTCACGATTTCGAATCCAAGATTCTGTGCTATTTGGTATGTCAAGACGTTGGGCACGGCCTGGGGCTTCATCGGGGCCATGAACGTCCGCGACATCATTCAATCAACAAGTGAGATCGATGAATGCATGTCAAATAACTGGTGGAATATGGATTACACCCCCTCTATTCATTCTCTGCGCATTCAATATAGTCTATTCACATACACCGGGGACGGTGGGGTAGCCTAGTGGTTAAACGTTCCCCTCATAGATGAAGCCTATTTCTGGTGTTTCCGGCCGTGATACTGCTGGAATATTGCTAAAGGCGGCGTAAAATCATATTCATTCACTTATATACATCGTTTACGTATTACGAAAAATAGTTTAACTTGTCAGTATGTCAGATCACTTTGGGATTCCTCCAAAATCAGGCCTCTGTACGGCATATCGCTGTTATAATGTTTATAGGACGTTAAATTAAAGCAATTCACTCACTGAAACAGACATTTAATTGTTCACGTGTTTAGGCAACGTGTGAGTAAGAGACTGATTTGGGTTTCACGTCGCTTGGAACATTGTGATGCAACGCTTTTAATGTGGGGAAAACTAAAATTTGTCCTTCTTTCAGAATGGAGTCAAGAGACCCAGTGGAGAACTGCGGGAACGAGAAGACATCTTTTTGTGGTCCGGCGGTATCGCCTTCATCGTCATCTTAATCGGCATCATCTTCGGCATAGGTAATAGCATAGTGCCCTGATTCATTGGCATCATCTTCAGCATAGGTAATAGCATAATGCCCTGATTCATTGGCATCATCTCCAGCATAGGTAATAGCATAATGCCCTGATTCATTGGCATCATCTCAGCATAGGTAATAGCACCCTGAGGGCATCATCTTCAGCATAGGTAATAGCATAATGCCCTGATTCATTGGCATCATCTCCAGCATAGGTAATAGCATAATGCCCTGATTCATTGGCATCATCTCCAGCATAGGTAATAGCATAATGCCCTGATTCATTGGCATCATCTTCAGCATAGGTAATAGCATAATGCCCTGATTCATTGGCATCATCTCCAGCATAGGTAATAGCATAATGCCCTGACTCATTGGCATCATCTCCAGCATAGGTAATAGCATAATGCCCTGATTCATTGGCATCATCTTCAGCATAGGTAATAGCATAATGCCCTGATTCATTGGCATCATCTTCAGCATAGGTAATAGCAGGTAATAGCGCTAGCATAGCAGCCCGAGTCCTCCGAAACTTTATCGTCTTTTCATATACGTTCTGTGTGAGATTCACATTACACGCTTGGTTTTATGCTTATTATTCAATGAACGCAAACATACTGAATTCTTAAATCGATGGATGGCTGCTGCGAAGTGTGTTTTAGACAAAGAAAGGGCGTGAGGGTCCCTGAATGGGACCGATGTCCTTAATTGTTAGTAGGCAATAGCGGGTATACAGTGAACTATTCATATCATTTGCACAACATACATTCTGATTCTGCATCTTTCACTCAGGCCACGCCAGGCACTGGGATGCGCAGTCTGGCCACACGCACAACACTAGCGCCACCTCGCGGGATAGGTTCCTCCCAGAACCTTTTGAGCCGGAGCCAGGCGTAAAGGGGAGGTAAGTTACCACAGGTCATCCTACAGGAGCTATAAACCCATACGACGCAGGGCTGTATTTAATGTTTAAGGAGCTGCCATGCATTGTCGACTATCTTAAATATAACACTACACATTGTACAACCATATCAGGCATTATCAGCTGTACGTACGTACGGATGAGAGTCTGTGCCAACAGGGACACCAGAAATGGACTTCACACGTTGTACCCATGTTGGGAATCGAACCAGGGCCTTTAGCGTGACGAGTGAAGCGTGTGATTTTACCTATAAAAAGGAAACCAACATGATTCATCATCAAAGCTTTAAAATTTTAAAAGTATCTGGTCCTGCACCTGTAGCTGGAAAAACATCCAATCTTCGCACAAAATCCCAGGTGCCCACGAAATATTAAATGGTTATTCCTTATCAGTCTCTTCATTCCCTATATAAAGTTCGACCTTGAGAGCGTGATTACAATCCTATTGTCTCCACGTCTCTATATAATCTATTCTTGTCTCCTCCAGGTATGGCGTTGAGCCTGACTCCCGGTGGTACTACTGGAAGCTCCCCCCGGACCAAGTGACCTCCTACACACGGCTGTTTGCCTGGCTCTGCTACATCGGACACCAGGTGTTGGCTTGGACTGTCCTGTACATCGCCCAACACCACAAGGTAATGTTGTCTTCACATCATTAATACATCTTCCGTGGTCTAGTGGACACCGGGTGCTGGCTTGGACTCACCTGTACATGGCCCAACACCACAAGGTAATGTTGTCTTCACATCATTAATACATCTTCCGTGGTCTAGTGGACACCGGGTGCTGGCTTGGACTCACCTGTACATGGCCCAACACCACAAGGTAATGTAGTCTTTACATCATAAATACATCTTCCGTGGTCTAGTGGACACCGGTGCTGGCTTGAACTGTCCTGTACATGGCCCAACACCACAAGGTAATGTAGACTTTACATCATTAATACATCTTCCGTGGTCTAGTGGACACCGGGTGCTGGCTTGAACTCACCTGTACATCGCCCAACACCACAAGGTAATGTAGTCTTTACATCATTAATACATCTTCCGTGGTCTAGTGGACACCGGGTGCTGGCTTGAACTGTCCTGTACATGGCCCAACACCACAAGGTAATGTAGACTTTACATCATTAATACATCTTCCGTGGTCTAGTGGACACCGGGTGCTGGCTTGGACTCACCTGTACATGGCCCAACACCACAAGGTAATGTAGACTTTACATCATTAATACATCTTCCGTGGTCTAGTGGACACCGGGTGCTGGCTTGGACTGTCCTGTACATGGCCCAACACCACAAATGTAATGTAGTCTTCACATCATAAATACATCTTCCGTGGTCTAGTGGACACCAGGTGTTGGCTTGAACTCACCTGTACATGGCCCAACACCACAAGGTAATGTTGTCTTCACATCATTAATACATCTTCCGTGGTCTAGTGGACACCGGGTGCTGGCTTGGACTCACCTGTACATGGCCCAACACCACAAGGTAATGTAGTCTTTACATCATAAATACATCTTCCGTGGTCTAGTGGACACCGGGTGCTGGCTTGAACTGTCCTGTACATGGCCCAACACCACAAGGTAATGTAGACTTTACATCATTAATACATCTTCCGTGGTCTAGTGGACACCGGGTGCTGGCTTGAACTCACCTGTACATCGCCCAACACTACAAGGTAATGTAGTCTTTACATCATAAATACATCTTCCGTGGTCTAGTGGACACCGGGTGCTGGCTTGAACTGTCCTGTACATGGCCCAACACCACAAGGTAATGTAGACTTTACATCATTAATACATCTTCCGTGGTCTAGTGGACACCGGGTGCTGGCTTGGACTCACCTGTACATCGCCCAACACCACAAGGTAATGTAGACTTTACATCATTAATACATCTTCCGTGGTCTAGTGGACACCGGGTGCTGGCTTGGACTCACCTGTACATGGCCCAACACCACAAATGTTGTCTTCACATCATAAATACATCTTCCGTGGTCTAGTGGACACCAGGTGTTGGCTTGAACTCACCTGTACATGGCCCAACACCACAAGGTAATGTTGTCTTCACATCATTAATACATCTTCCGTGGTCTAGTGGACACCAGGTGTTGGCTTGGACTCACCTGTACATGGCCCAACACCACAAGGTAATGTAGTCTTCACATCATTAATACATTTTCCGTGGTCTAGTGGACACAAGGTGCTGGCTTGAACTCACCTGTACATGGCCCAACACCACAAGGTAATGTTGTATTCACATCATTAATACATCTTCCGTGGTCTAGTGGACACCGGGTGCTGGCTTGGACTCACCTGTACATCGCCCAACACCACAAGGTAATGTAGTCTTCACATCATTAATACATCTTCCGTGGTCTAGTGGACACAAGGTGCTGGCTTGAACTCACCTGTACATGGCCCAACACCACAAGGTAATGTAGTCTTTACATCATTAATACATCTTCCGTGGTCTAGTGGACACCGGGTGCTGGCTTGGACTGTCCTGTACATGGCCCAACACCACAAGGTAATGTAGTCTTCACATCATTAATGCAGCTTCCGTGGTCTAGTGATACAGCGTCGTTCTGGGGACCGTGGTTCGATTCCCCACTGTATCATACAAAATGCTTAAACGGTGGGTACCGTCTCCCGCTCAGAAGAGGGGATAACACAATAACGGGTACACCCTTGGCCAGTATATAGTGTCGGAGTTTGGTACCCACGCGACTGGGTATCTCAGTGCTCTGCATGTTGCGTTAGATGTGCAATGGGTTTAATACTCATCTCACCTCTGATCAGTCAACCCTTATTTCAGCACTAATAAGCCCACAGCTGTAGTACAATTATACACGATATAGGCAGTAGACATTAGAGATGATATACAGATATTTTCGGTGTAAAAAGGGATAATGAATGCCCCTTCTGGTGCCTCTATATCTGCCTGTTTCTATAAATAAATCAGATGAACAGCGGAATTTTGCAAGAGTAATGCTATGTTTTCTCACATTACAAAGATAACCGATAAATGTCTGTGTATAAACATAGTCTGAAAATTTGGTAATAGAGGCCTTTATTCGACAGAGATAAGCGATCGTCCCAGTTCTGATTACTGGTATCAGTCAGTAGTTGTTTTGATAACAGATCCTGTGACACTCGTACCATATATTACCAAACCTAGGATAGAATAGCATATACTTTGTGCACCTCTTACCCAGTTATGTTTTCATTTTTGTCACAAAGCATAATTATGTTATAACAGTTTTGGGGTATACAGTAGGATATATTCAATATTCATAAGCAATTTGATGACTTCAATTTGTGATTCTATAAACAAACGAAACCTACCACATAAGCCATTAAAAACTCATTTCGATGTGCTGGGCTTTGCACCTCTCACTCACTAGCTCACTCACTCACTCACTCACTAAAACAATATTGGAGAAAGAATCTTGAACATAAACGTCGTAAGACCTAATACATTCAAAGATTTTCTTAACGTGTTTTTGTTAACATTATCTGATAAAATATCTTGTTAAAAAAACTCCAGTTTGTCGTTATCGCAAATGGATTTATATGACCGCTTTTCAGTAGATGTAGAACGTGCGAAGCCCTCGTATTTTCATATTGAGAGGAAGATGGTCAGACTAAGTGCGTGAAGGGTAACAAAATCAACATGATCACAAATGTGTGACGAGGCAATTATATAATCTACTACATCTGCTCCACTGACACTAATATATGTGGAATCCACAAAACGTTCGTAGCGCTTCGACATTCGTAAGCCTATGATAAACTATGGAAATACGAAATACACAATGCCATATTAGAAAGTGGTCAAATGCAACATATGTTATATTTGGGATTGCACATTCTTTGTAAAGTACAGATTCTAGTACTGTTGGGGGGGTTGAGTCCCATCCGTGATTCGAACCCACACCCTCAGAGTCAGGCACCTACAGAGTTACGGCAGGTCGTAACGTTACAAACGCTTGTGGATCGGGACCCAGAACTGCATCGACCATTCATTGCATGGATATTTAAAACCGAGCAGAGATATACAAAATGTGGTTTCCACGGGTGGCACAATGAGGACAGAATAACAGTTATGGAATTTATATACAAGCATTATACATGTGAGCGTAGATGGAGAAACAGTGGGTGTTTGTGTCATATACTGTAATGTGGAAAACGCCTCAAGTATATCCACATATGCTGTGATCACGTCACCTTTGAGCTATTAACAGATTCAGATTAAGAATCCCTATTGTTTTGTTACATGATATATATTCTATTTTCCTTTCCAGGCACACGTGACGACGTCTCAGCGTTACAGCACTCGACTGACCAAGTGGAACTATATTTCCTTCGGTCTGCATGTATTCTTCCATCTTCTACATCTTGCGCAGACGCACACGACTTATGACGCTCTGGCGTCGGATGTGTCCATTGCCAGTTCTCAAAGTAAGCTATCTTAATCAATTTAGTTTAATAAATGGACTTTCGAACGCTTCATGTGGGTGGGTATACACAAGATACAGGTAGCCTGTGTTAGTGAACCCGTACAAATCCCGGTTCGAATTGATCTTCAGCAACCCATGCTTGTCATAAGAGGCGACCAACGGGATCGGGTGGTCAGACTCGCTGACTTGGTTGACAGATGTCATCGTATCCCAATTGCTTAGATCAATGCTCATGCTGTTGATCACTGGATTGTCTGGTCCAGGATCGATTATTTACAGACCGCCGCCAAATAGCTGGAATATTGCTGAGATATTGCTGAGTGCGGCGTTAAACAAGAAAGCAAGCAAGCAACCAACCAACCTGAGTTGGTGAATATCGACCAAACTATGGTTTTCTGTATTTCGGCATATCTGTTCATATTGATCTGATAGCCGTGATTCAAATTTTGCAAACCATTTTGTGAATAAGGGTTTTGTCTTCAAAATTTTTCAAGATTCCTGGGATTGTGACAACGACGATCCTAGTCCAGCATATAACTAGACGGCTTTGCACTATACCAAGGTGTGCTCGACGTCTAGCCGGCGAATTCAAGTTCTTTGACGCACTTCACTAGGCAGAGAGGCACAACGAATTTAGGCATAAACGAGGGTAGAAACTCAACCTATCGACTAAAACATGTGCATGGATTGATAAAACTTTCATTCATCTTCAAAATGAAACACTTACCTCCTCTAAAAACGACTCATTTTATTACTTAAATGACCTGAAACATAGAGACCCCACCTACTTTCCACCATTTGTCGGCCATACTGTTATGGTAATTAGTAGTTGAATAAAAAGTGGAAACGCATTAAAACGTATTAAGGAACAAATAGAAACTGCTAAAACTTCGTCCCCCTTCCTCAGACTTCAGAGCGTCATGTAATCACGGTCCGTTTAATACGATTCCTATTTTTGATACAACTGCTAATTACCATTACCAAAATGGTCGACAAATGGTGGAATGTTGGTGGGGGTCTTTATGTTTCAGGTCATTTAGTAATAAAGTGAGTCGATTTTAGTGGAGGTAATTCTCTCGTTTTGAAGACGATTGTTTGTTTTAGTAATGCATGCACATGCATTAGTCGATAGGTTGAGTCTTCAATCTTGTTTTTGCCTAAAACTGTTACGCTCAAATTTCTTGCGGAAAGGTGCGTCAAAGAAAATGCACTCGCCCTATAAACTCTGTGTAGGCCTTGGCTGGAATACGAGTTTATTCATATGAACTACGACGATCCATGTGCGAGGGTTTGGTGTGCCCTCATAGCATATTGCCGAATTATTTATAAACGAGGCGTTTAGACTCACTCAGTCACTAACTGTAAATGATACAAATGCTTACACACTTTTAATGGCACTGTCCATGAACACAACCATAACTATTATCATACCTCACATATATGTCGCTTTCTGATTGGCTTAGCGCTCTTCTATTGTTTTCAATGTACCCCACTTACAAGCGAGTAACATTTCGATGTACCCCGCTGTCAATGGCAACTCATTTGGTACTTCGTGGCAGTAATTCTTAATCTCGAATTACATTGAATCACGTATGATGTACGGACATTACCGATGTTTTGCGAATGCAAATCGATGGAAGGGAGATAACTCTAAATCTGTTTTCTTGTCAGCAAAATCTAGCGATGGCTACAAAAAGATTTGTACCCGTGCTTCAAACAATTCAAAATTAACATTAAGGTGTTCGGTAAGTTAAATACGTTGTTCACTGGTCCCTCGGGGCCCATGGGTTGATGTACCCTCGATCTTTGTTTATGTTCCCCTCGCCCTCGTACATTGCACATCCATTTGACCATCACTGATATTAGTTGTTCTCACTAAGGCTCCGTCATCATGATTCTGGTGTTCATCATGCTGATCGAGTACCGTGACCGGGGCATCGTCTTCCTGTGGCCCACAGACCTTCAACAGGACAAGATCAGCAGGAAACTCCGTCTTGATCAAGCGGCATTCTCCTTCATCAGGCGTTACCATGGTTACGCCTTTGCTTGGGGCGCCATCTATACATTTTGGTACCACCCGATGGAAAATACGTGGGGACATGCCTTGGGATTCTTCCATACTTGGATTATAATGCTGCAAGGTAGTTATTTATCTGTACATATGTTTGTCATCCATACCAAAGACAGTTTCACTTTTAGACAAGACGATTGCTGTTTTGAGCATAGATTACATTTGCACACAAAGGGACATAACACCTGAATCCGGTCTATTCGAATGTACTGTAACGAGATTCCTCTGTATATCATGCTTATGGAGGCAGCTGGTAGTTCAGTGGTTACAACATTCGCATGTCTTGCCAAAAGTCCGGCATGTGCGTATCCAGTTTCCATCGTCTCTGCGTGTAAATACTGGAATATTGCCAAAGCGTCATAAAAAACATTCTCGTGTAGATATCTTTCCTGTTTCAAAACATGTTCTATTTTGTCAAGTTCGGATATGCCATGCAAGTATGTTTGATCAAATACCGCGTGTTATATTCCAGGAAGTTTGATCTACACGAACTTTCATCTGAACAAATACTGGCGGCTACTTCTGGAAACCTGGGTAACAGTACACGGCACCGTTGTCGCCATACAGACCGGGGGACCGGATCTCCTTGGCACCAAGTTGTGGCCAATGTTCTGCTTTGGCTTCTCACTTCTCATTGTAGTGTCACAGGTGCGTGCGAATAACTGTAACAAGCGTCGAATCCAAAATGTCAGTACGACGCTAATAAGATAAGATAAGATAAACTTTATTGTCCCACAAGGGAAATTTGTTTTGCATTCAAAGAGCCAATACAAGCATATAACAACAAATAATCTAAGGTATATATACACAATGCCAAGCTATGTATGTACGCCGATTCCTTATGGAAAGCCCGCTTTGGGGGCTTTGCTGAATATTTCTAAAATGTATTTTCTGAAGGATGCTACCCCGAATTCGCGATTCGTTAATCTGAAATTATGAATTCGGGCGGGTACATGGCGAACTGTTGGATTAAAGATGGTGGCGGACTGATGCCTTAACAAGGTCACATGTTCCTCTCCTCTTCGTATCGAACAGATATGCACACATTGTATTTAAACATCGGTTCATATGAAAAGCTGACAAGCACTACACCTTTAATCTAACGTCTCTTCAACTGCAAACATATCTGTGTTTATCGAAATAATATTAAATAGTTTATAAACGGTAAATACACGAAAGGTTTATTCAGTAAGGATCAGATTTGTTCCTCAGGGATTTGTTCCGCTGCAGGAAACGTTAACCTTTGGCACCGATTCGATGGTGCAGGTGGGTCAGGAATCACGATTGCATCATAATCTTCATCTTGACCAGATCGACCCGTGAAGATCCGGGTTAGAATTGGTCGTCCGCAAACCAAAGCTTGTCGTAAGAGGCGGGTAGTGGGATATCGTGTCCCAATTGCGTAGATCGATGCTTATGCTGTTGATCACTGGATTGTCGGGTCCAGATTCGATTATTCACAGAACTCCGCCATATGCGGCAATAAACAAACAAACAAACCAACTTGCTCAGATCGTTGTCGAAAGGAAGTTAAATTTGAAACACACTGTACTCACAAGCAATGATCTTCAGTAATCCTTCCCATTTCAGATATTTTCGTTTGCCGTTCTGGCGGAAGATTCATGCTGCTTTTCGAGTTATCCCCCTTGCCATCTATATCGGCGTCATCCTGTACATGTACAGTTGGATCCCAGACGCCCAAGGTCGCACGTTCGTCAGGCTCCAGGAGGTCGTCCGGATTCCCGCCGTTTATTATCTTGGTTTCCTGTACGCGTGGATGCTGTTCTTTGCGTTTCATCATTTGGAAAAGAAACTGGGCGGCAAGAAGTCGAACCCGTCGACTTTGAGGAAGGCACTCGGTCTCATTTTTTCTGTCGCCATGTTCAGCATTTTCCTTGGGATTAGTGTCTGTCTTCAGTGGTTTGACGTGCAACAGGCGTTAACTATTATGATGATTATACTTGTGTTTGTGTTCGTTACTGGTGTGTGTCTGGTCTGTGTGGCCATCAACCAGACCCTGCCTAGCGTTCAAGTGACGAGAGACAAGAATGGAAGTAATAACAAGACACCCGGTGGTGAAACATTAGCCGAACAGAATGGCGTTTCTAGCAAAGCCATACACCGTCTGTGATATGCAGGTGACTGTTTTATGATGACAGCGTTATACACAAGCTGTGATATTATTGTAATCAGGTCGTTGTATACTAACAACGTTACGTATAGGCTGTGATAATCTGCTAATCGTATGCTAACAGTGTTACAAACCGGCTGTTATAATCAGGCCAGTGTATGCTAACAACGTTACACATGGGCTGTGATAATCTGCTAATTGTATGCTAACAGTGTTACAAACCGGCTGTGATAATCAGGCCAGTGTATGCTAACAACGTTACACATGGGCCGTCATAATGTTATAATCAGGCTAATTGTATGCTAACAGTGTTACAAACCGGCTGTGGTAATCAGGCCATTGTATGCTAACAACGTTACACATGGTCGTGAAAATCAGTTCAATGTATGCTAACAATGTTGCAAGCAGTGATGATCAGGCCACTGTATGCTAACAACTTTATATCGGCTATGATCAACACGTTCTTGTCTGCAAACAATTTCACCCATCCTTTGTAATTTGAAGGCATTTTTTTTATCTACGCCTGTGCTGTAGATATTTTCAGTTGAATACCTGATGGTCAAATGTTTGATTATATATACTTTGCATGTAAAATGACTGAAAGGAAGCTGTACACTCAAATGGCACGTTTCCTTATATGAACAACATTCGTTAGAATTAGTATAATATCAATTATAGAACTATATATACACTCATTATGTTTTTACATTGAAAGTAGAAAGCTCCAATATAAGTGTTGAAATATAATGCCATTATATATAGGCCTTTGTTTTCCACGCCAAACAGATCCGAGTGACCCTCCACAGATTATGACGTAATTGGTGCCAAGTCAGACTGGTCTCCTGTCTTGTCCCAACACAAAAGATATCCACAGTGTAATTAATTGCGTAAAAAAATGAAAATATGAGAAAAACTTGCCTTATATTTGAAACATTATGCTGTGGGACAGTGTAAGTGTGTGTTGTATTATAATAAACCTTCACCTTATGGAAAATACCATATGTGTAAAAAATAACTCGAACTATGCCATGACTACTTGTAACCCACTTTCACAAAAGAGGACTAGGCGTACTTTTACGAGGGGAATTTCGTTGTTTCAGGGATCTTGTGAATAAATGTGACATGTTTTTTACCAGTGCTGTGAAGTGTTTTTTCGTTATAACCGAGGAAAATAGTCAGAAATGTCAATAACCATTGTCTTCACGCTGGACGGAAGTTATGAGTGAGTGAGTTTACTTTTACGTCGTTTTTAGCAATATTCCAGCAATATCACGGCGAGGGCCACCAGAAATGGGCTTTACACATTCGAAAGTATGACAGTTTTTGTTAAATGTTACAAATCATTAAAATATAGACGGCTATCTTAATACATGCTTGCACTCAAAACAAGTGCAGTTTTTCCGATTACCTTGTTCCTTTTCCCAAGTGATATATTTCCCTTGATTTGACCTTGACCCTTCGTATTGTTGACAAAGGTCATTTGTCATGCGATTGTAATATGTATAGGAGTTCGTGGATTTGTGTAGGAAAGCTCATACTAAATCATGTTTCAGATCATCTCATATATATTCGACTTAAGTTAAACGTCATTATATATACACTATCCAACATAGCGGATAGTTTAGATCGGTGTTCGTGTCTGCAAATTTTCCAAAACATTCACACCGATTCTGTGGATATCGGTGACGGCTCTGAATGGCTATTGGTGATTTTGATTAGAACAATACCCTTGATCCCTGATTTTGAAATTCAATTATCCGAGTAAATGTTCGATATTTAGATTTCAAAATTTCTAAGTACCAACGTGAATGTGCATATAGTAATGTGTCAACAAAGGCGAGATTTAAGATAACTGTCAACTTTACTTTGCCACCAATAGCAGTTGATGATATGACAATACGGTGTATTTCCAACAGTGAGTCTAGTTTTACGCCTCTTTTAGCAATATTCCAGCAGTATCACGGCGGGGAACACCAGAATTGGGCTTCACACATTGTAATCATGTGGGGAATCGAACCCGGGTCTTTGGCGTGACGAATCCGTGATTGTCCGGGTTAGAATGAGCCTTCAGTAGCCCATGCTTGTCGTAAAAGGCGACTAACGGGATCGGGTGGTCAGGCTCGCTGGCTTGGTTGACACATGACATCGGTTCCCAATTGCACAAGATCGATGCTCATGCTGTTGATCACTGGAGTGTCTGGTCCAGACTCGATTATTTACAAACCGCCGCCATATAGCTGGAATATTGCTGAGTGCGGCGTAAAACTAAACTCACTCACTTTGGCGTGACTAGCGAACGCTTTATCCACTAGACAACCCCACTGCCCCCTATTTCCAGCAGAATTCAAGACTGCGTAGGCTTTTGTGGTGATGTATTTTCAATTTTATGCGACACGGTAAAGGTAAAGGTTGAAAAGGAGAGTAAAACAGATGCGTATTGAGTCTGAAGGATCACACATATGTACTTGTACCACGTGAAACAAGTCCAATAAGATACTAAGATCCAGTGACGTCATTCGTTTATGTATTTGCACCAGTGACGTCATATTGCATTCGACAGAATGCATGGTTTGTTTGTAAAATAGGTACATTTTCATGTAAACTGGCCCTTTAGTAAGGATAGAGTTGTCTCCCTTTTAAAGGCTCCTCCAACGGTTGTCCTGGAATAACCGGGCACTGTGCAGAGTAGCATCCCTTCAACAAGCGAGAAAGCTATGGCTTGGGGGCGAATCCGCGTTTGCGCAGATTATAGACAAGGACTGGTCATCTCGTAGTTGATATAAGTGTAGTATCCATGTTGAACTGAAGCATGGTGTCTATATGGAACCGGTATAAGGTAAACACAATCAGACACGCACATTATCATAAGAAAAGCTTCTTTTTCTTTGATATATATTGTATATTCACATAAAAATATAGCTTTAGATATGATTTGTTTCCGATTATAGAGTCAGAATGTTTTATTGGGTATGGAATCACCGAATCCGGAGAAAACGTATGTGTAGCTAACTCCGATTGGTTTAGGATAGAGTGAGTTTAGTTTTACGCCGCTTTTAGCATTATTCCAATAATATCACGACGGGGACACCAGACATGGGCTTCACACATTGTACACATGTTGGGAATCGAACTCAGGCCTTCGGCTTGACGAGCTGGGCTACCCCAAAGCCCGTTTAGGACAGACACACAAGCTACTCTCAATCTCTGCACATAAAACAATGCCAAACTGAACAGGAGATACAATGTATATAAGTGAAACAAAACCCCATCATGTGTAGTGATATTTTATCTCAAATTGCAAGTTTGTATTCACCAAGTTATCTTATGTTCGTTTATGCCCCAACACTGACGAGTTACGATTCTACCTGTAGTCATATGAAAACAGATCGACCCTTCCCGATTTCTCCATAATAATATTAGGGAATACAGCAACTAGCGGTATAAAGACACTGATCATCTCTTCACCGACTACTGAGTTAGTACGATTTTACGCCTCTTTATTAGTATTACATCAATATATCGGTGGGGACACCAGCAAATCGAACACAGTCCTGTGTATAGGGTGAACGCCTTATCCACTCGGCTTTAGCACAGTAAAACGTTCAGTGCAGTGATATAATCATGTTCATTGTTTCAATATGGCTATAATATATATTAATGAATAGATCATAAATGATAAATATTTTCTTCCATTTATTCAATTCATTACATACATATATCGTTACATTAAATATGAAAATTAATAACAGCTGGTACACGATATGACCCGCACATCAGTCATTGATCAACTTTGTTGCTATGCCAACATGCGGTAAAAGGCGCTATGTAGGTAATACGGATACAAGACATATATTGCACGATAAATAAACTAAACGGTTTTACCATCACAGAGGCATACACAATATTCACAAGATATATGCAAATGCAACATAGACATCTATTAAGCGCATTGGAATTTCGGTCAACGAACTCCAGTATATCGATAAAGTGAAACGCTTATGACAGTGGGTTAGTGAGTTTAGCTTTACGCCGCACTCAGCAATATGCCAGCTATATAGCGGCGGTCTGTAAATAATCAACTGATCAACAGCATGAACATCGATCTACGCAATTGGGATACGATGACATGTGTCAACCAAGTCAGCGAGCCTTACCACCCGATCCCGTTAGTCGCCTTTTACGACAAGCATGGGTTGCGGAAGACCATATTCATATTGATTATCATCTAGAGACACACTGATATGCATATTTGGCTGTTATATGACAATACATATGGCTCAATTACACATAATGAGAGTGCCAGCAGAGGAATTTTGTTGGAAGTTTCTATGCTTTGGTTCTTGGTTCAATTCTTAGACGGATTGGGCGTGCAGGCTTCATTATCCTGTTGTTGTCGAACTTGAGTGGCACCTGGAACACAACGTACACCTTAATTAAATCATGTACATTGAACATATAAGTGAATAACAGGATTATTCTGGAGAAGATCAGTCAATGATGTCACGCTCATACAAAATGAAGTGCACAACGTTACATCGGTATAGAACATAGACCGCTGCATTTATCATCAAAGTCATTATCAATCCAGGGGCGGTGGGGTAGCCTAGTGGTTAAAGCGTTCGCTCATCACGCTGAAGATCCGGGTTCGATTCCCCACATGGGCACAATGTGTGAAGCCCATTTCTGGTGTACCCCGCCGTGATATTGCTAGAATATTGCGAAAGCGGCGTAAAACTAAACTCACTCACTCACTCATTATCAATCCAACTACAGGCAATGCACCTTATGAAATATGTAATCTGCTGCTCATGATGTCAATCACTGGATTGTCCGTTTATTAGAGACAGTCGTGATAACACTGGTATATTACGGGTTGCAAGAAGAAATGAGTGAGTGAGTGAGTTTAGTTTTACACCGCTTTCAGCAATGTTCCAGCTGTAAGTCGGCGGTCTGTAAACACAAGGGATCACAAGGAACGACACGGTGACACATCCTACCTGGCGATCTGTGCTCGTGATATCGCTCACTGGTATTTATTTATTGTTAAGTGCGGCGTTAAGACAGCAAAATGATGTAGATTTTATCGTGAGTGAGTGTGTGAGTGAGTGAGTGAGTTTAGTTTTACGCCGCACTCAGCAATATTCCAGCTATATGGCGGCGGTCTGTAAATAATCGCGTCTGGACCAGACAATCCAGTGATCAACAGCATGACCATTGCTCTACGCAATTGGAATACGATGACATGTGTCAACCAAGTCAACGAACCTGGCTTACTGAAGGTCAATTCTAACCCGGATCGTCACGGGTTTACACCAAGAAGAAAATGGTAATTTGATCAGAGCGGTCACTTACCTCTGTTTCCTCAGACTGGACAAGCTTGACCCTCCTCAACATATGAACCATGGCGCACTTTGCCTCCATTAGCGCTAACCTCATACCAATACATATCCGAGGGCCGTAGCCAAACGGATGGAAAGCTACAGGGTTAATTTTTCTCTTATTTTCTTGCGAAAACCTGAAAAATAAATAATTGAACAATTATAACTTAAATTGGTATTTAAAGTACTTTCAAATCGAAAACTTTCTGAGTGTTTTGCGAATTGATTTTAACTCTGCTTTCATAAGTATTTGTATTAATTTGTGATTACTTTTTGGTTTAATACTTGACTATATTTAATATACGTTACCTCTCAGGATCGAAAACTTCCGGGTTAGGAAAGTTCATGGGGTCGTGGTGCAGGGTGTAGATTGAAACAGCCACGGCTGTTCCTTTGTCAATCTGGTACCCATTGATAGTCATTGTTTCCATTGCCTCGCGCGTCGTTCTAAAAGCAAGATCGAAAACAAAATGAAACCTTGCGTGTATTGCAGGAACATGATATATTTTCTGTAGGAGCAGGGCAACGACACCAAACGAGTTCCAGCTTTTGCAGTTAAATTCTTAATTGTTTTATGCGCTCTCAACACCTATGAACACAATAATAACAATTGGTGTTAAACTTGAAGTTGACTGCAGACAAGGCCGCACCAAGTTCAAGGGAAATAACTCTAAATGGTTTATCTCAACTACTTAAAAATTATGTCTTTCAGTCGCATTTAGAAGTTGTATATAGATGTCCAAGATATTTTTACGGATTAAACTTCTTTTTTTATTTTCCTCACTACGTCACCTGATGAAGGGACCTGGAATGGTCCCGAAACGTCGTGAGGAAAATAAATAAGAAGTTTAATCCATACAAATACTCACAAATTGTTTGATCGGCATCAAGCCTTTGATCAACAGAGACCATGGATACTACATATCATCGGCCTAACAGGAATTAATCACAATATAGACTCTATCAAAGCACCCTATCAGCTTGTTACTACAACTTAATCCCCTTGTTTATTGCTTCCATCACCAGTCCCGTTTGTTGTTCTTAGTCCCCAACTGGCCGCTCTCAATTCTGTACCAGTTGTTACTCAATTACATGCTGCTGTTAATGTCAATCTGTGTCAAAACTATGTGTATATAATTCTCATCATTTGATTGTAGTCACTTTTAGTTTGATAACGGTGTAAACATGTACATCCAAACCGCGCTCTATGCAATAAATAAGAAGTTGTCATCCATAAAGTTGTGTGTTTCTACTACTCACACCTCGCCATGTTCTTCGTAATATAAGGCTCTCATTGTTGAGACTATCTTCACGCGGGCAACTTTACAGCAAGGCACAGTGTCTACACAGCACTGGGTAAGTGCCAAGAATTTAATGAATTTGAGAGGCTAGAGTAAGTAACGCCGTTCGCAGTAACTTAATTCAGACCAGCACAAGCGCCACTCATTCAAACTAATACAAGCACCACTCGTTCAGGCTAATACAAGTACCGTTTATTCAGGTTAATACAAGCACCACTCATTCGGGCTAAAACAAGCACCACTCATTCGGGCTAATACAAGCACCACTCATTCGGGCTAAAACAAGCACCACTCATTCGGGCTAAAACAAGCACCACTCATTCGGGCTTATACAAGCACCACTCATTCGGGCTAAAACAAGCACCACTCATTCGGGCTAAAACAAGCACCACTCATTCGGGCTAAAACAAGCAACGGTCATACAGGTTCCAACACACGTTCATTCAGGCCACTGGTCATTATAAGACCCGTGAAGGTCCGGTCTTCAGCAACCAATGTTTGTTGTAAGAGGCGACTAACGGTACTGGCCGGTCAGGCTTGCTGACTTGGTTGACACATGTCATCGTATCCCAATCGATACTCAAGGTTTTATCACTGGATTGTCTGGTCCAGACTCGATTATTTACAGATCGCCGCCATATAGCTGGAATATTGCCGAGTGTGGCGTTAAACAACAAACAAACAACTCATTCAGGCCAACAGAAGCGACTCTCCAGCAAGGCAGTATAGTTGTGAAGGAATGCCACTTACATCGGGACGATAGGAAACATCCTGAGGGTTTCGTTGAACACCTGTTCCATGTACCGCATCTGAATGATATTCTCATAGCTAGGCTCCTCCTTAAAAAGACGTAAAACCAATAAGTAAACAAAGCTACTTATAAAGATATCATTACTCCCCTTACGTGACTGAGTAGGTTACTTTGATTCCAAATACAGCTGTTAAGTTTTAATCAGTGTCGTAAACATACGCGAAGTCATGTTTTTGAGGACTTTAGTGCAGTTGGGTCTAAAGAATATATCCATATAAACAACGCGTAACTAATGAATATCGTAGTCTCAGTTTGTGGTCTCGTATAGCCGTGGTTACTATGGCGACCCTTGATCATAGGGAATGACGTAAGCTATCCCTGATATATCGATAAGAAGCATGGTACGCATAATTATCACATTGTATGACATCGATATCACACAGAGGAAAGTGGGTGTACCTTATATTTAAGGAAACAGGTATAAAAACACCACTTCTTATTTATATTTACGCATACATCACATTCCGGCGCCATGCATCTGCTATTATAATCAGAGGTATATACCTAATTATGCTTAAAGTGTTCGGTTCATTCAAGTGAACTTGTTTACGTGTACATCGAGATATTTGTTGATGCCGCTCCCGCGAATGCCAATGCCAATGCCAAAAATATCTTAGAAAAACTACAACCAAAGTGTATGAGAACATGGTGAAATCTTTGCAAATAATAATCATGTTTATTTTTTAAGCATTTTTCATGCAAATTATACGTACGTCTCCGAGAACTGTGTCAATCTCCTCGTAGACTTTGTCTTGAATATCTGGGTTCGTCGCAAGTGCGTACGTCATGTACTGCAATGCCGAGGCTGTCGTCTCATACCCCGCGATCAGAAACAGGAACGCTTGTCCGATAATCTCGTCCTCCGTGAGACCTGCAGATGACAGAATACAGTCAGATCCGGTGTTGGGATGTCGTAAAATGATGTTAATGTTCCAAGTGAACTGATATTACGAGTTGTTTCAAAAGAGGTCTATTCAATGAATAATTTTGTCTTAACTGAGAGGTACTGACGTTTTTGGTTTTTGTCAACGTTGCCGTTGGCGTCATGGTGGTCAACGTCATCGGCGTCTGGCATCTCAGCGTCCAACATCAACTGCAGGAAGTCTTGACTCTGAAAGGACGCAGGAATGATGCTCATTATCATTAATCAATAAAGGTTCACTATAAGCACCTGACCAGAAGTGCAGGGAATGAAGAAGATTATGCATATTAAATCGTTAGCTAATGATTTGTTCTAAACGTTTGTTCTTTGCCACACTGCCTACATATCCGTAACGTCACATCGCAGTTGCCCACTGTATGACAGGAAGCCGTAGTATCAAACATCAAACACTAAACATAAGGGTCCCGTTGTCAAACATGTCGTATTCCACTGTGTGAACTGCATCCTTTAGACACGCCAGAATGATCGCTGATAAGGATCCGTGGTTCCTGGGTTTCACGAAATCCCATGCGTCATTTGTCTCCACATATAGCTGAGCACCTATTCAAAACACGCTAACTCACTCACTCCCTCTCCCACGGCACAACAGTCCAGGTTAGGGTGTTTTGCGGCGATGGGTAGTCTAGTGGTATAAGCGTTCGCTCGTCACGCTGAAGCCTCAGGTTCGATTACCTATCGGGATACTACTGTAAAACCCATTTCCGATGTAACCAGGGGCGGGGGGGTTATACCCAGTGGTTAACACGTTCGCTCGACCCGCCGAAGGTCCGAGTTCAATTCCCCTCATGGTTACAATGTGTGAAGCCCATTTCTGGTGCCCCCCGCCGTGATATTGCTGGAATATTGCTACAGGCGGCGTAAAATCCAACTCACTCACTCTGATGTAATCCGCTGCGATGATTTTGGAATATTGTTGAAAGCGGCGTAAAACCTCACTCACTCATGGTGAGCGAAGGAGTTACCTTGGATTCGTGTTCATGACGCCTTTCCTCGACTATCTCCCTGACAGTTTTGATGATGAAGTTGACAGCATCCTTAGGCCATGCAGACACCCCAAGCTTCTTCCCCAGCTTCTCCATGCTAGGAAACAAAGCTGCAAAATATTCAGTAAAATGGTTAACTTGGAGCTTCATTAATTTAAAAAAACCCGTGTATATATACGTTTTTGTTTATATAACCATCATATATATACTCAACCCAAAAAAGTTAAAGACCAGTCAAATTTTCAATATTAAGTATTTAATATCCATATCCATATGGTACTTAAATTTTGAATATTGGGGTGGTCCTTAACTTTTTGTTGTTGAGTATATATGCGAAATAAAATTTAGTTAAGCTACATTCATATATGAGGTGAGGTGAAATTGGGTTTAACGTCGGGCTTAAGAATATTTCACTTACATATCAAGTGCATGCGTGTGTGTGTGTACTAGCCCAGACTTTAGCTGGTATTTATAGTGCTAGCTCACTGAGATACCATGCTGCAGTTAAGCATGAATACTCCACTCAGACACATTATAGACTCCGAGCCGACCAGTCCTTGTTGTGCCCAGACAGGCACCAACAAGTACCATATTTTAACGTACGATGCGACCGGGGATCGAACCCACGACCTTCCGCTCTCCGGTCGGACGCTCCAACCACTACACCACGGAGGCGGTCCATTCATATATGACATAAATATGTAATGGTTAATGTGCAGTCACTGTTCACAACTAACGCCGCTCAGCAAGGGACTATATTTCATTTAAGTTAAAAAGGGGAGATCACTCTGGTACGACTCACTGGCGAGGAAGACGAATGGCTGGGTATAGACGCTATCCTTGAAAATGTTGCAGGCGTTCTTGACGAAGGGGTCGCTTGCATTTTTCTGGGAGTCTAAATTCTTCCCGAAAGCTGTCATAAGGATAACGTCCATGGCAAAACTAGACAGGTAACTGCAAAAGAACATTATGGAGGGCTATTATTTTAAGTCTAGGAATCAACGAGATGTCGCCCCCTCTTGTTTTATCGAAGCAAACCGGTAGTTGTACGGAAAATGTGATCTTTGGATGTACGTATATCTCTTCACTAGGTGGGACACGTGTCTGACCATGATTCGCATATTTACAAACAAATACAAGTAGGATGTGTAACACCGGGATCCGCATCTTTCATATGGCAAGAATTCAGTAGGATATACAGCAGGAATTTGATACCAAGGTCCGCGATTCGTTGTTAAAATGGGCCGAAGGGTCCGGTCGTATCATGCATTCAGGAAATTACAGTAAACTATCACTGGCTAGAAGTCAAGAGCTCAACACGTGTTGGCAATGAAGTCACATGACAAACTGTCCAACCTGGTTCCTTACAAAGTGAATGGTATTATTAATTCATTTTATATGTCTCCAAAAGGAGGAATTGCATTTGGCGCCCTCTCGTAACAACTAATATTCAGCTCAACGAAAGCTGTGACAGTACATTTCTTGTTTGGAATCAGTTCATGCCTTGTTTAGTATCAGTTCATGCTTTAGATTAGAATCAGTTCAATCAGTTCATGCCTTGTTTAGATTAGTACATGCCTTGTTTATTTCTTTGTTTAGATTAGAATCAGTTCATGCCTTGTTTAGTGTCAGTTCATGCCTTTTAGTTTAGATCAGAATCAGTTCATGCCTTGTTTAGAATCAGTTCATGCCTTGTTTATTAGTTCATGCCTTGTTTAGATTAGAATCAGTACATTTCTTGTTTAGAATCAGTTCATGCCTTGTTTATAATCAGTTCATGCCTTGTTTAGAATCCAGTTCATGCCTTGTTTAGAACCAATTCATGCCTTGTTTATAATCAGCTTAACCAAAACACTTACTCCTTGATCTCGACTTGCTGTCCCCTTGATGTGACTTCTTCCAGTTTCTGAGACAGCTTCTCTGCGCACACATTAATTTGATGGCACATCTGGAGATAGACAATGGATGATGGGACTAAGTGAGTTGGTGTATTACAGCAGTGTACTTAATGTAGAAACAAAGGCATGTGGCTTAGTCCAGGGTAACTACACTAATATCATCGAGATATGAAGACATACAGGATAACTGATGTTTCTCATTTTGGTACTTTGGGCAACTGAAGAAATTCCATCATGATAATGTGGCCGTGTATTACACGAATGCTATGATTGCGTCGGCAGTAATGTATTCCGGACAATGCTTCTTACCAGTTTCAGTTTGCTGGCACTGAACGTTGGGCTGATGGTGCTTCGGATCCGCTTCCAGTTAGCCCCCTTCTCAAAGAAGATGCCCTTGTTGATGGGGTTGGGGTACAAATCAATGTCCTGTATGGGCAGAAAACTGGGCTTAAACAGGTTGTTCTAACATTCCATTTCGGTGACATGTTTATATCACTCCATATCAATCTCACTGATCGGGGATATGCACATTTATTGCTCTCAATAACGTGTTTATATCACTCCATATCAATCTCACTGATCGGGGATATGCACTCTCAATAACGTGTTTATATCACTCCATATCAATCTCACTGATCGGGGATATGCACGTTTATTGCTCTCAATTACGTGTTCATATCACTCCATATCAATCTGAGCGGTTAGAGAAAGCACGTTTTAAACTCTCAATAACATGTTTAGACCTGGATGTAATGATGATATAAAGAAATCGCATGTAACCCCACCTCATTTAAAATGCTAACCAAGTTATTATATGTGTGTTTTCTTTCCTCAATAGTAGCCTCTGTTGAATAATATATTGAGCAGAAAGAACAATAGCATGATATGTCATAACATCAACGCTATTTTCTGATAAACGTAAACAATAATATGTAATATGCAAGGAAATGAGCCGCAGTATCAAGACATGATTGCGGTTCCAGAAGTAAGCATAACTTGTCTTTAAATGGGGTGAGTTGAGTTTTACGCCGCTTTTAGCAATATTCGAGCACTATCACGGCGGAGAACACCAGAAATGGGCTTCACACATTGTTCCCATGTGAGGAACGAACTCGGTTCTTCAGCGTAAGGTGCGAACGCTTTAACCACTAGGCTACCCCACCGCCCCACTTGTCTTAAGAGTACGACTGGGACCCACACAGACATTTTACCCCACCCCACCTACATCAACTCCCTGTCATCCTCGCATGGATAGAGGTCCAGCTGTTTGAACTCAACAATAACACAGTGCGTCATTCCCCAGGCATTCCGTCACCAATGCCGAGTAATTTCCGCATTTCCTTTACAACATTCACTGCGGTCTGCAGTAACTATGTATAGGCGCCTGAGTCACCAAACAATGCTGGACCTGTTGGTGTCACGTGTCACAGGTTTTCATCCCCAACACAATGCCTTGTATCACAAGACTTATGACAAGACCAAAGTCGAACGGAATTATTAGTTAGGGTGTAACGGTTGTCCTTGAAACATAATTATCTCTCAGTGATATCTCTAAATGTAGCAAAACAAAGTAAATATCTAAATATGACCCTGTTTTAATAATTGCTGAAGAGGAAAAACACGTTTAAGGCTGATTGAAGATGTGCCCTCCTGATTATAAGAAAATGTATTTGCCTCCTTAGTTGTTAAAGGTGTAATAGATCCATAATTTGTATGAAATGAGGAATCTTATATTAAGTGATAAATATGATCTGGTCAACAGCGGTCTCCTAGCTCAACCGAGTCACGTGCATGAGAAGATCCTAGGGTGACCAAATGTTAAACAGATTCTTTGGAAACTCATTGTCATCAAAGACATTTACCCATCTGTTCTGGAACTTGCTGAAGTCTTTCACTTCAATCTGTTTCAGCATTTCAAGGTCCGACACGACTACAACAGGCTGGTGACCAAAATAGACACTGAAAGGAAGGAAGGTACAGAAAACGTCAGGAAACGCGGGCGCCATCAACACATTGTTAAATTGGAGTGGTTTAGTCGGCAGATTATTATGCATGCCGTATATCTCTAAGCGATACATTTCTGTAAACCTACGCTATCTCCTGTGGTCCTTGCTTTCGCAAATTACCCGCCCTTGATTTATTAAAACATTTACCGACCAATCAAATGTCGACATGTGGAAAACGGTAAGGGAGGTAACTCGTATTACTAAAAACCAAACAATCGCTAGTTGTAAGGGACATGGAGATATCCTTTAAATCAGAAAGATTGTACCCGACTTTCTTTTGCGTGTCTGTGAGTTTTTAATCTAATTTTTCGTAAACTCGATCATGGTCAGATTGTCTCTCAGCCATTTTGTTGATACTGAGGCTGGTTGGTAACTCGAGCTCTGGTTGGTAACGTTCAGCCTAGTAACGTAGCCAATTCGAAAAGCGCTTGGAAATCAAGGGCGGATAATCTCGGAAATGGATCCCGGGTATGTATCAGTTTACCAAATTGCTAACCCAGCGATAAAGAGCCTCAGCATCATGCATAGCCAGTCAGAAGAGCAAATGGAAATCAAGGGCGGATAACCAAGGTATGTGTCGATTAACAGAATTGCTAGCCCAGATATTCAGCACTAGAACATTCAGCACCCGAGCATTCAGCACCATGCTGTTCAATACAATCTCATCGACTACTTAAAACTGCTTAATACCTCATTAAACAAATAGTTGTTGAAAATTGAAATAGTTTAGATGAGTTTAACTCATTTATTTGTTAGATGATGGGATTTCGTAATGTACCTAATTCATATCACAACGAGGGGTATGATGTTACAATAAGGCCACTGAAATGGCACCCCACTCCTAGCCTACGGGCAAGCTCTAAGCGCGTACAACATGATAGACATTCTTACCACGGTTAACCCATGCAGCCTGTGAGACGCTTGAAGATTAAAAAGGTCATATGACTTATACCACCGGGTACCCACTTTTTGCTGTGTAAACAGACATTTTGAAAAAACTCATTTGCCTGAGGTGAGGCCACGTGTGTCACGTATGCTTCGTTGTGGAGCAGGACTGAAGTCCTAGAAACTCCTAGAATCAAGCTGCTAAGGTCACCTATCCTAGGACGTGACCAACGGTGCTAAACTTCTACCGATTTGTGATCTGGACTCTATGCACAAGACTACACGCCACGAATCGAACAATACAGTGAATAGCGTCACCTTATACGACCCTGTCAGTATACGTGGGTTATCTTATCCTTATGCCACACGCCGTGATTCAACAGAATACAGATCAAAGCGGCGTTAATCCCAACTCACTCACTCGTACATGCACGGCGAGATTGTGCAATGTTATTTTGTATACTTTGTTATTAAGTGGATCATGTCCCACGTCAGATAATAACATATTGTCTCTACGTCACGGGAACCTTCTGCGTTATGAGTTGACCTCTGTAGCCACTATGAAGGTGGCACGCGCGTCCTGTGGATGTGTTGACATTGCGTATATGCATCCCGAGACTACTTGAATTGTGAAATTCTGAATTGTCCAGTTGACCAGCTATACAAGAGGAGGTTGTCGGAGGCAACAAGATAACTGTAGGTGGCTACTTCCGTCCCAGAGGCTCTGGTCTGAATGTGCGCAAAAGTAGCTCACTCAGATATTTACGAAATCGAATTTACCGTTATTTTGTATTCAACTTTCCTGGTCCATTTTGAGTTATTTAATCTGTATACAAAAAAGTACTTACCCGAAAACAGGTCCGAATTTTTCTTTCCACTCCAACAACGGATAAACAAATCCCTGTAAAAACAACAAAATGAATCTGCATCGAAAATAGACGAAATTTTGGCGGCGGCAACCACTAAATGTCCATTAAGATATATGTACATTATAGGACTTGCCTTGCTATATGTATACATTCTGCTGACAGCTGTAGAGTAGTATATTGCTATACTACATAGGAGCATAAAATATTATTGAACATGTTTCACGATGATCGGGTAAAACGTTACAAGGGGGTAAACGCAGTAGTTGGAACAGTGAAACAAATGTACGTGCGGTACGTGATGAGTGTTAACTTATACTACCGTAGAAACCAACCCTTTTTGTTCTTGGGGTTTCATTTAATGTGCATACCCCCTTGTAATACACTCCAATAATAGCGATGTGAAACTATGATCGTTTGTTAAACAACTTTTATCCTAAGTTGAATAAAATTCTGAAACTTTATTGTTCAATTGGCAATTTAAAATTATGAAGATTTGCAATCTTAATTTCACTTTATTTGATTTACATTTTTGTTTAAAGTGAAATTCATCGGTACGTTTTCACTGCAAACAGACTATAGTCGTCAGTGCTATACATTAGCATTAGCTTATGACTATTTTAGCTCTAAGAGAGCTTCGAAAATCTAGGTCCTGATACGAACACACAACACATTAAAATACTGCTGTCTGCATTGCAAACCACCAGTATCCAATTCCTTGACATTTATCGACAATTGCAGTGGTGTGGTCTATCCTCAACTGTGTGTTAAACATTCTTACTCTAAGTATTATATGCACAGGTCATCTTTCAGCAATGCTATTGGCACGACCATCAAGCCAAGGTTAATGCATAAGCGTTACGAGCACTACAACCAAAACCGTCATCTCACCCTTCTGGCCATTGGCAGAAGGTTGCCCAGGAATGGAATCGGCCGAGGACCAGGAATCCGGGTCTTCTTGAACACAGTGTAACTAGACATACCATATCTGGAAACAAAGAAATATGTTATCATGGAAACGGGCGAGGCATTACTCTACAGACATGTGTATCCGTGAATTTCCGGATTGGAATTGGTCTTCACCAACCCTCGTGAGAGGCGACTAACGGGATCTTGTGGTCAGGCACGGTGACGTGACTGGCACGCTGACGTCATCGTATCCCAGTTGCATAGATCGAGGGTCATGTTGCTGATCACTGGATTGTCTGGTCCAGACTCTATTTTTCAAAGACCTCCGCCATACAGCTGGAATATTGCTGAGTAGGCGTTAAATACCAAACAAAAAACCCTACATGTGACTGAAATGACATGCTTCTTATACGGCTTTTGTATGCTAGAAGTTGCCTCACGGCATGAACACAATACCTTTAAAATTCGGAATTGGATTGTACAAATACAACGCTTTCAAAACTTAAAAAACAACAACTCTGGTTATATTTTCAACTAATTGCCTGCGGTATATAGTATTCAAGTGGCATTTTCGTTTAACAGACAAAAAGCCTACAATATTTCTTTTGAAATGACACCTTTAACAGATAAAACCTGCCATGCAAGAATCGAAAGGAGACCTTCTTATTGTATCAACAGCTGAGGATCTGCAACGTAAGTATACGTGACATCTTCCAAACTTACAAACAGATAACTTTCATGTCACTGTCACACTAACATCTTCCCGTTGTATTAAGAGACAACATACACTGTCACTATCAGAGTAACATCTTCCCGTTGTATGAGGAGACAAAACCTACAACGTAACTATGGAAACGACTGGCTTCAAATTTATATCCACGAGCTGCAAGCTGTTTACATTTTACACATATTTTAGTTTGAGATGTTTAACACTTTTAAGCATGTTTCTTGACAAACACCCTGATCGACATTTAAAAAAGCATTCTCCCGACACATTTTTTCCTGAAGTATATTTATTTGACGCCAATTCTTTGGGAATGAAAACCTGAGAAATTTCACAAGAATGTTATGAAATGGGGTCAGTTAACTGCTGTTTGCTGCGTGGGCCTGTGTTAATGTTTGGAATATTTTTAGAAAACACTGTTCAGACTTGAGCTGCTACGTCGTCTTAAGGAAGGCTGATTCATCAAGTGTAATGTTAGACAAGTTTAATCAAATAAGGTTTAACTGAAATGTCAAGCTTAAAGACTGACATAACATGGAGTAAGTTGGGTTTTGGGGGCATTCCTGATATAGTGAAGCATGTTATCGTAGAGGCAGGCCTACTGACATTCTTTGGAGGGAGTCGGTTAGGAGTGGGAAGGGAGAGATTAAAAAAAACATTATGTGACCAAGTATGTGTGACAAAACTCGTTATACTATCAAGGAGGACAATACAATTACAAAAATATACATTTTTGCAGGTTTAATTAGGACAACATATCTTGGCTCATTAGCTTATGTAACTAGAGAGTTATAAAGAGGATCAGTACATCTGCACCTGTATGTTTTGGACAGTGGGATATAATCATGGGCGTAAACTTGTGTAACGACCAGAGACGACGAACAAGCTTTTCAGCTTCGATTGCCGTACGTAGTGTCCGAACTAACACAATCATATACTGATGAACTGACACAATCATATACTGATGAAGTAACACAATGATATACTGACGAAGTAACACAGTGATATAGTGATGAACTGACACACTGATATACTGATGAACTAACACAGTGATATACTGATGAACTGACACAGTGATATACTGATGAACTGACACAATGATATACTGATGAACTAACACAGTGATATACTAATGAACTAACACACTGATATACTGATGAACTAACACAGTGATATACTGATGAACTGACACAATCATACACTGATGAACTAACACACTGATATACTGATGAACTAACACAGTGATATACTGATGAACTAACACAGTGATATACTGATGAACTAACACAGTGATATACTGATGAACTAACACAGTGATATACTGATGAACTGACACAGTGATATACTGATGAACTAACACAGTGATATACTGATGAACTAACACAATGATACTGATACTGATGAACTAATGACAGTGATATACTGATGAACTAACACAGTGATATACTGATGAACTGACACAATGATATACTGATGAACTAACACAGTGATATACTGATGAACTAACACACTGATATACTGATGAACTAACACAGTGATATACTGATGAACTAACACACTGATATACTGATGAACTAACACAGTGATATACTGATGAACTGACACAATGATATACTGATGAACTAACACAATGATATACTGATGAACTAACACAGTGATATACTGATGAACTGACACAGTCATATACTGATGAACTAACACAGTGATATACTGATGAACTGATGAACTGACACACTAAACTGACACAATGATATACTGATGAACTAACACAGTGATATACTGATGAACTGACACAATCATATACTGATGAACTACACAATGATATACTGATGAACTAACACAATGATATACTGATGAACTAACACTAACACATGATATACTGATGAACTGACACAATGATATACTGATGAACTGACACAATCATATACTGATGAACTGACACAGTGATATACTGATGAACTAACACAATGATATACTGATGAACTAACACAGTGATATACTGATGAACTGACACAATGATATACTGATGAACTAACACAATGATATACTGATGAACTGACACAATGATATACTGATGAACTGCACAACACATATACTGATGAACTGACACAATGATATACTGATGAACTGACACAATGATATACTGATGAACTAACACAATGATATACTGATGAACTAACACAATGATATACTGATGAACTGACACAATGATATACTGATGAACTGACACAATGATATACTGATGAACTGATGAACTGACACAATGATATACTGATGAACTGACACAATGATATACTGATGAACTGACACAATGATATACTGATGAACTAACACAATGATATACTGATGAACTGACACAGTGATATACTGATGAACTGACACAATGATATACTGATGAACTAACACAGTGATATACTGATGAACTGACACAGTGATATACTGATGAACTGACACAATATACTGATATACTGATGAACTGACACAGTGATATACTGATGAACTAACACACTGATATACTGATGAACTAACACAATGATATACTGATGAACTGACACAGTGATATACTGATGAACTAACACAGTGATATACTGATGAACTAACACAGTGATATACTGATGAACTAACACAGTGATATACTGATGAACTGACACAATGATATACTGATGAACTAACACAATGATATACTGATGAAGTAACACAGTGATATACTGATGAACAATCATATACACATATACTGATGAAGTAACACAGTCATATACTGATGAACTGACACAGTCATATACTGATGAACTGACACAGTGATATACTGATGAACTAACACACTGATATACTGATGAACTAACACAGTCATATACTGATGAACTGACACAATGATATACTGGTGAACTGACACAATGATATACTGATGAACAAACACAGTCATATACTGATGAACTAACACACTGATATACTGATGAAGTAACACAATGATATACTGATGAACTAACACAGTGATATACTGATGAACTGACACAGTGATATACTGATGAAGTAACACAGTGATGTACTGATGAACTAACACAGTGATATACTGATGAACAAACACAGTCATATACTGATGAAGTAACACACTGATATACTGATCAGGTGAAATAACACAGTGATATATTGATGAACTTACACAGTGATATACTGATGAACTACCACAATAATATACTGATGAACTAACACACTGATATACTGATGAACTAACACACTGATATACTGAAGAACTAACACAATGATATAGTCATGAACTATTGCAATGATAAAGTAGCGCACGAATGAACTACCGCTCAGAAACAGTGATGAACTAATGATAAACCGACACGAATGCTCTAACACAGTGTTATACTGGTGCACTAACCCATATACCGATGAACAAACGAACATATGCACTGATATACCGATTCACGAATGAACCAAGACATTGAAATACTGATGAACTGATGAATTATGATACTATTACTCTGTGAACTCTTACGGTGGCCTCTAGTGCAGAGACCTAAAGTGCACTGACCTCGACACCCACGTCAAGCAGCACCTGACGGAGGAGCACTGTCAACTTGTAATGATCAGGTTATCCGTCGGAAGAGAGACAATATTTCGGATGTGTGTATTGACAGTGGTGGAGGGGAATAAGGCCAAGGGTCGGGGTGGGGGTCGATTTCATTCATCATCATCAACGACACTGGACACCGGACACATCTGTCTTGAACAACGTCACCTCTGTCATTACGAGCAAGTCAAATAGACTTGAACTAGCACGATATACTGATGAACTAACACACAGTATATCAGTGTGTTAGTTCATCAGTTCATCAGTATATCAGTATATTACGTCCGTTGGTAGTTGACAAGAAAGATATTGAAGTGTATTTGTTTAGCCTTTTTAAACAGTTTTGCCATTTTTTTTCATTTTATATTTTGATGCTGAAACAAATGGTATTCTTAACCCCTTTGAAACATACAAAACTCCGAAGGGATGGCAAAGTCCTTTGACCTCATATCTGAAGCAAAGATTAACATAAAATTGCCTTAACGAAAGCATTGATCTTGCACTTCGGGCGCAACTAATTGAGATTACGATTGCCCTTAAAATTCCCATACAGATTGCACAATTCGAATTACCGAAAACACATGCTGATCCACTCATTTCTTTCAGACGCCTACCAGACATCTTTGATTCATTGATCCAGAAATACCAGAACGCCCGACATGAAAATGTCAAATGGTTAAATATCACAGACGCCAAATGCAAAACTTTCATTCAAATATGAACGAACGTGTTATGTACACGGTCATCATACTTACATGAACAGCAATGACACCGTCACCAACGCCAACGCCACCGACGTCAGGATACTCAACAGATCCAACATAGTCTCCTGCAGCAAATGCATGTCTGTTAATATGGCTGTCAATGATACAAAACTAGATCCAGCTGCTTTTATGCTCTGTGTGTTCAACAGAGGCTCTATGTGGATGATCTCGTGTGTTTTAGAGATCTTCAATCAAAGAGATCATTCAAACTCTTTTAACACTTGAAACTATACCCCGCACCCGCCTCTCTCCGAATGTCGAGACAACTCGTTACACAATGTCCATTGAAGACTGGGTTCTTTGTATAATGTTGCGAATGTGTGTGTGTGTTGATAGAGCATGCGTTGATTAGAAAACGAGACCAGTCATACGAAGATGATAATCAGTAAAAGGTACGTCATTTGTCTGTAAATATTTACATAAATTGCCTACCTGAGGTCTGATATCCCAAGTTCATGGGGTAAAATAGCAAATAAATCATTTAATAGATGAATGTACACGATTATTTAGAACATAAGAACAAGCGAGGTTAATGCATAAAAGAGAGGATGCCGGTTTACAAAAGCCGCGTTCACGTTTCAATAACGGAAACATTATTTATATCAAAATTCAGGAAAGTTCCAATGCCTCCACAGAACAAAACACTTTTTTGAAATAAAAGTAACATGATATAACAAGTACCTCTTATAACATTAAAGTCAAACACTACTGTGTCGACGACGAAGGAACTATAAAATACTTCGAGTTTGCCGGGGTTCGACAAAACCGCACAGACAATAACTACATGTAAATAACGAATAAGCAGGGTTAAAGCTTTTACTACCACACAGCCATAAGTTCGTCACATGGTTCTTTGACTGTATATTCCTTCCTGAAACCAGTACAAGATAGTAATATGATTCCATGAAAAATCACCGAATCTGTCCGTATTGAACCTTGTTTCAGCGACAGAAAGTCAGTGAATTTTAATCGCGATGAGTAAGATCTTGCATTGTGATATTCGGATTATCGGGAAGTTCTACATTTGATATGTGGTTCGACGTATATCAGATCGGAACATCTAGTGTCATCCTTGTTTCAGGGAAGCATCCTTGTCACGATTCTCGATTCCTTGTTCCCAGATTATAGTATAATTGTTGAAATTTTCCTAGATTTTATTTGTTTGTTTGTTGTTTAACGCCGCACTCACCAATATTCCAGCTACATGGCGGCGGTCTGTAAATAATCGAGTCTGGACCAGACAATCCAGTGATCAACATCATGATCATCGATCTACGTACCTTGGATGCGATGCCATGTGTCAACCAAGTCAACGAGCATGACCACCCGATCCCGTTAGTCGCCTCTTACGACAGGCATTGGTTACTAAAATTAAAATTCTAACCAGGACCTTCACGGGTTCAGTATGCTTGTAGAAATATTCCTCGATTGTGTTTGTTTGTTTGTTGTTTTACGCCGCACTCGGCAATCTTCCAACTATATGGCTGTGGTCTCAGATGCTTATCTCTCTCGTGAAACAAGGGAGACAAATATGGAGCTGATAAACTGGTGTTCATTATCAGGGCGTATCTGAGATTCGAACCCACAGTCAGAGCATCCTGGGGACAGCTTACAGGAAAAGATCTGGGTTAGAATTGATCTTCAACAACCCATGCTTGTAAGAGGCGACTAACGGGATCGGCTGGTTGGGCTCACTGGCATGGCTAGAACAGTGTTCACGATATCAATATCTGGAATATCTGGTCCATATTCGATTATTCAGAGGTCCCTCTGTATTTAATTCAGTTTGATATTTTTATGATGTAGCAATCAGCCTTGGAAGCTTTATAGCATATATTCATATCAGTTTCAGCAGATCATACATAATGATGGTTATCATTAGTTAATATTGAGCACATGATGATTTATCTTCATCATAAACAACGCTTCACACACCACAAAAGTGTACATCTTCGATACACTATACATGTATTTTACGCACATTTAGTAGCTATAAAATCCAACCCGTAAAGATCTGGGTAAGAATGAACCTTTAGTAACCCATGCTTGGCGTAAGAGGCGACTAACGGGATCGGATGGTCAGGCTGGCTGACTTGGTTGACACATGTCAATTGCGCAGATCGATGCTCATGCTGTTGATCACTGGATTGTCTGGTCCAGACGCGATTATTTACAGACCGCCACCATATAGCTGGAATATTGCTGAGTGCGGCGTAAAACTAAACTCACTCACTCACTATAAAATCTACTTCATTTATCTGTCTTAACGCGGCACTTAACAATAAGTATAAATACCAGTGAGCGATATCATGAACACATATCGACAGGTAGGATATGTCACCGAGTCGTACCTTGTGATCCATTTGGATGCATCCTGTGATCACAAGTCTATAACTAAAATAAGACTGTTTCGTGAGTTATTCACTGCATCAGTGAGTGAGTTTAATTTTAAGCCGCCTTTAGCAATATTCCAGCAACATAACGGCGGGGGACACCATAAATAGGCTTCACACAGTGTGCCCATGTGTGGAATCGAACCCGGTTCTTCGGCGTGACGAGCAAACGCCTTAGCCACTAGGCTGCCCCATCGCCCCAATATTTACTGCGTGGTAAATGTGTGTCTTCTTTGGTGTGCTTCAATAGATGCCTACTCCATGTTGTGTTTTACATTTACCATATGTAAAAATAATGAAACCTAACTTACATCCACTAAACACAGATGTGACCCATATGGATGCGAAATAGTCAGTCAGATTCAGTGCCAGAATTTCAACAAATTTGATAACGTAAATCGGTAAAGCACCATCA